>NC_135234.1:712584256-712895580 GCF_051348905.1 Ranitomeya variabilis | reverse complement strand
GCAGTGCGCATGCCCAGGAATGCCAGCCCCGCACTGTGTTATTCATTATGCACAGTGCCGGGCTGGCATTCCTGGGCATGCGTACTGCGCTGTTCAGGCGCTCCCCCATCTCGGACGCTGTCCCATCTCTGACGCTCCCCCTGCTCCCCCGCCTTCCGGCATTGTTATTTGCGCCTGCCCCAGGCAGGCACGCACAGCGCAGGCGCCGGATTTAAGAAGCAACAACGCGAAGGGGGCGGCAACCATCGCCCCTGAAGAGAAGAGTGACGGCAGTTGGAAGATTGATAGAGGACGATTCGGACCGCCTCCCGGTACAATATCTGGTCTTTGTGGCCAATTTTTAAAACGCTTTATTGAGGTAATAACTTAATCAAAAACTAAAAGAGCCACCTTGTTAGACTGCAGCATTACTGCTGCACAAGGTGGCTCTGTTAGTTTATAACGGCTGGAGGGGGTGACAGTGGCCCTTGAAGCCCACGGATGAAATCGAACTGCGTGCATTTTTGGATTATTATACCTTGCAGGAGCTTATAGGGCAAATCGGCAAAGTTTGGAGGAACTTTGGGGTATAGAAAGTGATGGAATTGAAAAATGTAGCCTTGTTATGTCTCTAAAAAGATTCAAGATTCTAATTCGTTGCCTTCGGTTTCATGACAGAACTACCCGAACCGAACGTAAAACATATGACCGGCTTGCTCCAATTCGCGATGTATTCCAAAAATTTGTGGAAAACTGTAAGATAAACTATCGCCCTGGGGCAAATGTCACAATTGACGAAATGCTCCCTGGTTTTCGTGGCAGATGCGCATTTCGTCAATAAATACCATCAAAACCTAGCAAATACAGAATAAAAATGTATGCCCTGGTTGATGCCAGTAAGACCTACACATACAACATTGAAATTTATGCTGGAAAACAGCCTGATAGTCCTTACTGTGTCAGCAACAAACCCACTGATGTTGTGAAAAGAATGTCCGAGCCCTTATTTGGATCAGGTCACAATATAACTGCTGATAATTTGTTTTCAAATTGTGATCTTATTGATTATTTAAAAACGCAGAAGCTTTCATATGTCGGAACTGTAAGAAAAAATAAAAAAGAATTGCCGCCACAGCTTGTTACTGTGACAGGGAGAAAACAGTACAGCAGTATGTTTGCATTCCATGATGGAAAGGTTTTGGTTTCCTATGTACCATGTGAAAAAAAAAATGTACTTCTTCTCTCAACGCTTCATAATGATGATGCCATCGACCCTAAATCAGAAGAACAACAAAAAACAAAGATTATTACATTTTATAATGAAACCAAAGGGGGTGTTGATACAGCTGATCAGATGTGCTCAACTTTCAGCGTCAGCAGAAACACCAAGCGCTGGCCAATGGTCATTTTTTTCGCTATGCTAAATTTGGGTGGTATAAATGGAGGAGCTGCTTCTTGAAAGTTGGGAGTAATTTCCATTTAACTGTCCATCTGGCTCTTGTGAAACATAGGATGCAAATTAATGACATAAGTGATGCCATTGACTTCTATGGGATCAGTCATATTGATATGGTACATCACCCAGACTGGTCTTGGATTTGGATCTAAAAATGTTTCATGTGTTTCTTGATCCAGTTAAGGACACTGAACCAGTGCACCAAATGCACAGTTTGTCATCTTTTGAGTCCCGCTCAGGTATAAAACAGCTGCCAGACAAAACATACAAGAGAACCCAGTCTTAAGAATGGAAGTCAATGACTATCTGAAAAAAACCACATGACAGTTTCTATCGATTAGACATGACCCTGATCAAATGGTCCTATAGGTACTCCGAGGCATCCGTACCAGAGCACCGAAAACTGCCTACTACCTTCTGAAATCCCTGACAACTCTTCTGATTAGTAGGCCTCTGCCAGCAGGTTGTAGGCAGTTCGCAGTGCCATGGAGTACCGACGTGCCCTCTGGACCAGGGTGCTCAGCTCTACTGCTCATAGATGGATCATATGTCATCTTCAGACATGAACTCCTTACCTACAATTTATTATCTTAATGACCTTGTATGTACTGGGAATTATTACCATAGACAGAGACTATTTTGGATGTCTTTCTCCTAAATTGTTTATCCCCACATCAAAGTTTCTAATTAAAAATGGTAAATATCCACATTCCATTGATTTCTTTCCTTTCAAAATCGTTCATTGTCACTTCTCGGTAGTGATGAGGGGAAATTTTGGTCTAGCCAACAGCATTCCAAAATGTTGTAATCTCTGTAGCATAAATTCAGTGACTTAACAAGAAAGCATTTAATTTGTATAAAATTCCCCAGCAACAATGCTCTTTGGTATGAGACTAATTATTGTCATCTGCACCCCCATATCGTCTAAAAATGCTGGAGAAGTGGGAGACAGTCTTAAGGATCATCAAAGTGTAAGTTCACATCCAGACATTCTCATCTTATGCTTCATGCTGAGTGATTAGTTCATTAAGAATTTTGCCTTGTAAGCTTCCTCTGTTGACGATGCAACTGTTCCGACACAACTCGAAGAAAATTCCAAAAATAATCATAAACACTAAACACATGTTTCCACATGAGGACATTTACCAAAATAGTGCTGATGGCTGGAAAATGACCTTTTGTAAGAATTGGTGGAAAGAACAAGCAGAATAAAGAATTAAAGAGGTATTACAATAATTTATAAGATTGTTATCGATGTATAGACTGGACATTTATATCTACAGCCCAGGGGTCTTATGTATGATCTACAATATTTGGGACAGCATAATGTATCAGTCCTATTTGTTAGTTAAAAAAATTATCCGGGACTATTTATTATTTTTACTATTTATCTAATAACTAACAGGCAGGTTGTTGCTAACTATCTTCCTGTTGTGGAAGACCGCTCCTGCCAGCAATTCAGCTGCTTCCACTGACATCATGTCAACAGAGCAGCTCTGCTCTGTTGACGAGGCGTGACTGCCGACGTTGTGCTCATTGACAGCTGGCTCCCTGCTACATAACTTCAGGGAGACAGCTGTTAATCAGCATAATACCAGCAGTGATGCCCTGTCAACGGTACAGCCAAGAAGAGGAAGAGTGTTGTGAACTCTGTTTCCGGGCTCCCTCCTGTGGTCGTGAGTGGTACTGTGTGAGTTCTCTCTTTGGGCTCCCCCTGGTGGCTCTTTTTGTTATTCTGCAGGTTTCTGGCTGGGATCAGCTGTCTCGTCATCTGCTAGTCAGGTTTCTTATTTAATCCACCTGTTCCTTCATTCCTTGCCTGTTGTCGTTGTATTCAGTGCTATTCTGATTGCTCCTGTCTACATCCGTTAGCAGTCTCTCCAAGAGAAGCTAAGTTTTGTTTGCTTATTTTTGCTCATCTGTGTTCAAGATGTTTCCTAGTATATGATGTGTTTTGTCCAGCTTGCTAATATGTGATTTCCCTGCTTGCTGGTGCTCTGGGGTGCTGAGTTGCTCCCCCCACTTGTTAGTTGGTGTGGGGGTTCTCGCATTCTCTGCGTGGATATTTTTGCATAGGGTTTTTTACTGACCGCACAGATCCCTTGCTATTTTCTGCTATCTAGCATTAGCGGGCCTCATTTGCTTAACCTGTTTCATCTCTGCGTTTGTCTTTTCCTCTTAACTCACTGTTATTATTTGTGGGGGGCTTCTATATCTTTGGGGTTATTTCTCTGAGGCAAGTGAGGTCTTTACTTTCTCTTTAGCGGTAGTCAGTTTCTCAGGCCATGAAGAGACATCTAGGATTTCAGGAAACGTTCCACGGCTACCTATAGTGTGTGCGGTTAGGATCAGGTTTGCGGTCAGTCCAGTTACCACATCCCCAGAGCTCATCCTATTACCTTCTACTTAGCTGGTTAGATTGGTGATCCTAAGCCACTGAGGATCATAACAGAAGAGCTGCTCTGTTGATGTGGAGCAGCTGAATTGCCAGCAGGAGCGGTCAATAACCGCTCTTTGCCAGCGCCGGATAGAACAGGCAGGTATTTAGCAACTTCCTGCCTTAGCTTTTAGAGCTATAATATAAAAAATAATATATAATTAAAAAAAAATACATAGTTCTGGATATACCCTGCAATACTAGGTATGAAGTCACCAGGATCAGTAGCATATAGGCTAGTGTTACTTGCAGTTATTCCAGCAGCTGCACTGAGGTTATAGCTAGCTGTCCTGTGGCAAGGTTCAATAAAGGTAGTGAACTTTTTCATCTCAGTCAGTGCATAGGCGGAGCACAGCAGCCAATAACAAAATCATCTTGCTGTACTCTGCATAGGCAGCAATTGAGATGACGAAGGCTGAGCAAGATTGTTGAGTCATGCGCACAGACCGATGCTGCACTGTGCTCTCCCACTGCTCCCTGCCTCACGTGTAATGTTTTTAGAAGAGAGATAGAGATCTGTTTGGGGAGCAGCTTCATATTTTAAAAAGTGTTCCCTGTAAAATGATAATAAATTGTACTTTTTTTTTTACACTTTTTTTCAGGCGCAGATAGAATTAGGGCTATAGTTAAGCCAAGAGCAATAACATAGCTACATAAAAAATATAATTAAAAAAATTCTAAAAATATCTTAAGAATGTTTACATTTTATTGTTTTAATTTTATGTTGGATTTCACCCAAAAGCAGAAAAAATGGGAGGTCAAAGGGCAAACTGTATTTACATAATTATTTTCCGAAAATAAAATGCACTGCGCGGCGCCATTGTGAGGCACGGCACCGGGACCGATGTCCTACTCTTGTGCCTATTGTTGTGGCGGTGTCAGCCACATAGAGTGGAGGTGGCGGCAGGTGGAGTAAAGGAACCGGCCCGGAAGGCTGTGGGGAGCGTCTGATGTCGGGGATGAATCGCTCAACAGGTTCCCACTATACGCTGGAGAGCAGTACTGGCAGCTGCCGTACCCAGAGCATCATCACGTACCTGAGGTCGGCGAGTCGGAAGAAGCTGCCCCAGAGGAACCTGATCCGGACGAGGTGGAACTGGAGGAGTCTGATGGTCGCAGAGCGGTCGGGATGCCGGAGCAGGCAGTGAGTGACCTTAGGCCCCAAACCCCAGAGTGCAAGGCCGTATTCAGCAATGCTCAGTCCCTCATCCCTTTACCCAAAAGGAGAGGGCCCTTTCCCATCCCCGAGCAGGCAGCGTGGATTGCGGGGGTGATTGAGAGAAAGAAGAGAAGAGAGAGATCTGGTCGGACCTGCGCCAACCAGGAGGGGGAAGAACTCAAACAGGAGGACCTGATGAATGAGCCGGGTCAACATAATGTGTGACTGTATCTGCTAGGACTATGGTGAGTCCTAATGTGAACCTTGTACGTGCTCGGGTCATGGAGGACTTTAACCCAGAGAATGTCCAAAGCATATTGCTGGCCAAAAGGTCAGAGGTGGACATTTAAAAAAAATAGGGAAAAAAAATGGACTCATAATGTATGTAGAGGAAAGAGACATTTAGTACGGTACAGTAGCCACGAATACCCCCCTGGCCTCCGTTTCATGTTCTTAGCCTCCGTATTCCTAGTATAAGTCTCATACCAATTTTTTATACGGAACCTGATTTATGGTGCTAGAACCAAGGGCAGCATAATTCAGTATGCAGATCTGTAATTTCAGATAGATTTGCTTTATGCTGTGGCATTTTAGAGAAAACATATCATACCGCTCAGATGACTAGTCCTAGAGGCCAGACCTGGAACACTTCTCTCTGACTTGCTTGCCTTGAGTGACCGATTTTTCTTTTCATGCTTTTCATGTGTTTGGCAGCGTTTCAGAGTAAAACATCCTTGTTTGACATGACAGACTGTTTCTGATTCATGCAACCTGTGGTTCGGGCAACATTAATCAGTTGTCAAGTTGTTATATTGTGCTAATGGTAAGCATTAGCTTTTTTGCAATGGCTTTCCATGGTTAACAGATGTATGCCGAGACCTTAGTGATGAGTGCAAGTGCTCGCTACTAGAGTTTGTCTTGGGTGCTCGGGTATGCACCGAATATTGCAGTTGCTTGAGTTACATGTTGGAGTCCCCACGGCTGCATGTTTTGCGGCTGATTGACAGCTAAAAAACATGTGGGGATTGCCTGTGTGTCATGAATCCCAATGGCTAGGGATAGCAAGGGACAAGCAAAGTAATACAAAATATCGGACGAGCTCTAGGGTGATGGAACCTGGGCTGACCGCTGCCCTACGCCTGACAAACGCAACTAGAGATAGCCAGGGAGCGTGCCTACGTTGGTTCTAGACGCCACACACCAGCCTAAGAGCTAACTAGTACTGCAGAGAAAATAAAGACCTCACTTGCCTCCAGAGGAATGAACCCCAAAAGGTATAGTTGCCCCCCACATGTATTGACGGTGAAATGAGAGGAAGGCACACACATAGAGATGATATATATAGGTTCAGCAAATTGAGGCCCGCTGTAAACTAGAAAGCAGAACGATACAAAAGGGGTCTGAGCGGTCAGCAAAAAACCCTAATCAAAAAAACCATCCTGAGATTACAAGAACCCATGTGCCAACTCATGGCACATGGGGAGAACCTCAGTCCACAAGAGCTACCAGCTAGCATAGAGACATAATAAGCAAGCTGGACAAAAAACCAACAACTAAAAATCAGCACTTAGCTTATCCTGAAAGATCTGGGAGCAGGTAGGCAGGAACCAAACAGAGCACATCTGAATACATTGATAGCCGGCAAGGGAATGACAGAAAGGCCAGGTAAAATAGGAACCACCCAGCCTCTGATGGACAGGTGGAAACCAAAGGCCGCAACCCACCAAAGTCACCCAGTACCAGCAGTAACCACCAGAGGGAGCCCACAAACAGAATCCACAACACCTGTGTATGTCAGCCCATCCTAGCATGTTTTGTGGCTGTCTAACAGCCTCTAAATATGCGCCCACAGGGACTCCAACATGTCACCCGAGCACCAGCGATACTCATTGTACACCCGAGCACCCAAGACAAAATCTAGTAATGATCACTTGCACTCATACCTGCTGGGCATCCATCCAGACTGTAGCCACTGTCAGGCATATGCATTGTGTCCTGCTTATGGAGCGCCCCCAGACGCAGGGCCGCGGGGTACTCGGTACCGGCCTCTCTGTCTCTGTCTTGGGGTCGTCACGGTGGCTAGACCCGGGCCGTGACCCTGCTAAGGGGCGTCCAATGAAAGATGGGATGGTGATGCGTGGTGCAAGTCGCGATGAATAACGAGGACACAGGGTGGCAGTTTCTTTACCTCTTTACTGAGGGCTTCAGGATCCTCAATCCGGAGTACTGCTAACAGGGCTGGCTGAGGCCGGCCGGTCCGAAGGAACATCCAGAGTTCCCTTTGCAGGTGGAAATCAGTGCCTACCTTCTAGCGCCTGTGTGTTGTAGTTCTTCCCTGATGAGCACCACGGGATAGTCCTCACAACTGTTGTGTCTGTTTCTGATGTTCTCTCTCTCTCCGTCCCCCAGATGATATGGCTAGGACGCACCCGTATGACGGGTAGGCCTGGAGATCTTCCGGGACCCTAGAGACGCCCCTCTCCCACAATTGCCTCCTTTGTCTTCGTTAGGTGTTTTAGGTGAGACAGCCAACCTGTAGTTAACTGTCCTGCCGCTGTTTGAAGTAATACATAGAGTCCCTTACTTCCTCGGTGCTCCGGCCACCGGCTACGCGCCTCAGAAGGATGTTGCCACGGTCTTAAGGGCATGACTACTTCTGGTTCTATCTCCTCTGCGCTGTGATCTCGCTTCTCACTTCTCCGCAATACACTCCGCTTTCGTGTCCTTTCTTAGGAGTCTGCCGCTGTAACACTCAAGCACGGCTCCGTAACGTTCTGTCTGTCCTAGGCCGCTGTCAGGATCCCACCCCTGACAGGTCCTCTCTCTAGCTCTCTCTAGCTACTTTCTCCCCCACTTCCTGTCCAACCCCCAGTTTTACCAAAGTGTGAGGAGTGGCCTAATAGATAGAACCACCCCCTCTGGTGGCCGGAGTGTGGAATGTAGTGTGTGTCTGTGATACCTGGTCAGGTGAACTCTTTTAGTGCAATCAGACATAACATCACTCCCCTTAGTGGCAGAGCGACAATACTGCAACGACCAGGACTCTGGGGCGCTGCACTTATGTAAGGAGGAAGACCGAGCCACGGGTGCTTGTGCCACGTCGGGTCCGGAATTGTCGAGGCTGTGTCCCAGGTTGTCTGGGGAAAAGAATAGAGAACCGGACAGACCTGGTGACCCGGAAGTAGGGGGCGTGGCAAAGGAGAAGCGCACGCGGCAGCAGTCAGTTTTGGCGCGAACAAGCAGCGCGCAGCAAGGTGAGCGGCGTGTTCCGTCCACTAACCAGCGCTGCTGGCTCCTGTCCCCACAGGCAGCACCGTAAGAGAGAGGGGTGCCGTGCTCTTAGTGATCGTGAGTACCGCACATGGGCAGAGGAGAGAAAGCCGAGTACCAGACATTTGCTTGCAGCCCTCCCTGTCAGTTGCTGTACGCCAGCCCACGTTTGACTCTGGAAGTGCTGTGGCCTTGTTTGATTTGGCCGCACAGGTTTATAGACTAGGGGCTCAGTGGAAGGTAACGGAGACCGACCGCTGCCGCCAGAAGACGGACCCTCATTTAAAGGACCCCATTTGTAGACATCTTCCTGGCCGCTGCCGTTGTTGCAACCCCTGTGGGATCATCTGAGGAGGAGGAACATGAAGGACACGATAAGTTTGAGAATTGGTCTGCTGTTATTCTGCTATTGTTGCTCATTTCATTTCCCTTTTAACCATTCATCTCCCTGCGAGGAGTTTACTACTCTGTTAGATTAAACTGTTAAACTTGTTAAATCTTGTTCTGCCTCCTTTCCGTCACTGCATCCTGCACCCTGCTTACACTTACACTTACCTTAGGAATACTATATGATACATTTCAGAGACTATATGGTTATACTGCACTTACATGGGCAATGCAGTGAGCACTGTTACATCTTTCCACTCTATTTTCTTGATACTTGTGTTTTCCTGCAACATATTTTTGCTAAACAGAAGAACAGAAAATGATTTCTCCAATTAAATCCACATGTCCTGTGTCCTAAACAATTACCATCTGACAAACTATGTGAACTTGCAGAAATATGAAAACTATTTGGAGAAATAGACAGGATGCTGGCAAAATAGTAACAAATGTCTCAAAAGAACACTTAAAATAGTGTATTGTAAAGCTGTACTACATTTATTAGATATGCAAAAAGTAGGCATATGGAGCTGGTTATGAGTGCAGGATGTGACTACTCAGGGTTTGTTTGTAGTCTGTTATCATGGAGACACATTGGTCTACACAAGAGATGTATACACTGCACAGTACTATGTTTTTAACCAAGTTATTTTTGACAATACCTCTTGATTCCTCTTTCTACAAGATTTCCAAGGGAAGCATAGACATCAACAAAATTAACAGGTAGTATAGTAACACCTACGTTAGGGATGAGCGAACCAGAACTGAAAAGCTCGGAGTCCGTACCGGACACCTAGTGTCCATTACCCAACCCCGAACATGGACTTTTTACTGTACTACCGTTTTCCTGTTCAGGTTCACCATACTAGATCGAATTACAATTGCCATTATGCTCTCATTAGTATAGGGATAGGACACAGCTGAGTGAGGTACAGATTCTGACTTCATGCTCTTCAAACACAATGCTGTGTGTACTCTGTAACCCATATCTGTGCTATTACTATGCTAAAATCTATGCTAAAATCTGCTTTGTGTACTTTGCACCCCTCTGCCTGTGTGAGTACTGTCCTTTAAGTTGCTGTGTGTACTCTACACCCTCCTGTAGGAGTACTGTCCTTTAAGCCACTGTGTGTACTCTTCACCCCCTCCTGTAGGAGTACTGTAAATAGTTTGCACCTTATTAAAGGTGCTTCCTACTGGTTTTACAAAAGGAGCTTTTAACAAAGTTTTAAAAAGACTGCTTCTAACATTGTTGTGAGAACTGTTTTGTTTTCCAGAGACCTGAAGCAAAACCCGTTTGGCGCAGCAGGATTCTGGGTCTGGATACCCACCTTGGAGCTCGCTCAAACCAACATTGAGGGTTAATGATGGGTCCCTTCGCTCCGTTGCTGCTGTTCTAAAGAATTGATTGACTTGAATATTAATGTGATTGATACTTTGCACTACCTCAAAAAGAAAGAGTCTTGAATGTTGTTGGAACCCTTAAAGGGTATATTTAATCGTTGCCCTTTGATAGAATATATTAAAGAACTAATGTAGTTAATAGTGATGAAAGTTAAGATTTCACTTTAGATAGAGTCGTATTCTATGTAGCTGACATCCTGATGCACTTTTGATAAAATAAAGAGAATAAAGTAACCCGCGGGGGTTGGACGAAAACTTTGCACTTAAGAGATGGTATACCCATGAGGGTCTCTATACCTTATTTCAGAGATTGGCAGGACAGCTAATTGCAGGTTACCTGTCCGCACCTACACCCAGGAGGCACGGTGACACCTACATATCCGGGTTATCTAAGAGACCCTATAAACAGGCTCAAGTCACCAGTCATACGGGTTTTGTCCTATCCTATATGGGGGACAGAGAGAACGAAACACCACATCTGTGAGACCCTCATGTGAAGCCATACACAGTAAGGGACTATACCACCGCAGCGCAAGGGAAGGCTACTGATTTCCACCTTGACAAGGGAACTATGGACTTGCCTCCAAACCGGCCAGACTCTGCCTGCCCCGTGATCTGGTGCTCTGAACTGTAGACGCTGAAGCCTACAGTAAAGGTAAAGAGACTGCAACCTTGTGTCCTCGTTCTTCTCTGCGCCTCTCACCATACCACCATCTACACACTGTGAAGCCCTGGGGGCATACTTCACCTGTGGGAAGGTATACCATCTAGCTGCCATAACATCACCCCAGCGGACCTCTTAAAGCAGCGTCGGTCACCCTGACCGAATACCACAGGTGGCGTCACTAACATAAACTTTATCCCTTTAAAGACATTTCCCTTTTACATGGGCTCCCAGGGCCGCGGACCGGGTTGCAGCCACCGTGATATCCCCCTGTGAAACAGCAGGATCCGGTACCGAGTACCCCTAGCCCGCGGGGTGACTCACTACTGCTGCAAGTTATCATATACTTAGATAGGATCCTGCCCTGTGTGAAATCGACTTCCAGCATCTAACAATATTGCCTTGCGCTGGCGTGTACTCTGGAGGACAGAGAATGAACTTCAATCCAATATTGCAGCCAGCATGCAGCCAGCGGGTAAGGAAAGGGTGAATCAAACACCCCAAAACTCCGCCCATATGACCCAAAACCGGTCCCGCCAAATTCAGGTGACAGGTTCCCTTTAACCTTGTTTCTCCCCACGTCACAACTTTCCAACTGCCCAACTGACCAAGAGCACAATTCGTCTGATTGCACAACATGGATGCATGGGGCAGGGCTTGGGACAGGGCTTGGACCATCATTTCTATCTTAAACATTGATTAGTGACAGGTGCAGGCCTGGTGCTCTGAGATCCCTGCCAAATTCAGGCAACAAATGTGTCTTGGTGACAGAGTAACACTCAAGTTGCTTCCTACATCCCCTCCCGACAACCAAGAACAACAGAAAGTGGATCATTATCCTCTTTATCTCATGAGTGTTGCTTGCCCATCACCTCTTCCTTTTCGTCCTCCACTAATTGTTCCTTGGCTCCTGCACCATCACTAACAGCATCCTCCTTTGCTTCTTCTTCCTCCTTTGGGACCACTACCTCCTCCTGCAGACAGTTTAAAGTGTGCTCCAGCAAATTACATGTCCAGACTAGTGATGCTGTTGATGGCATCATCCGCGCTAACCATCTTAATAGTAATTTCGAAACTGTGCAGAGGTCCTTCATCTGTGCCCACTCTGCAAGCTTGATTTGCACCACATCTGTACTATGTTGTCCCAAACTATGCAAAAGGACATACTGCACCAGGGATCTTCACCACTGCCACAGTCGCTGCAACATGTGTAGAGTGGATTTCAAATGTGTGGACACATTGCATATCAACCGGTCAACCGGTAGCCCCTAAGACCTCTGTAGAGATTCAAGTCAATGACCTGCAGGGAGCGAATGCAGCAACCATGCTTTCTGCAGCAGCATATCCAAGCCAGGATAGTGGCAAAGAAATTGCTGTACCACCAGGTTTAGGATGTGAGCCATGGAAGGCACATGTGTGAAGTTGCACCAGAGTAGAGACGGCAACAGGTTTGCACCATTATCGCACACGCCCTTCCCTGCATCCAGGTTCTGTGGAGACATCCATTACACCAAATGGCCTGGATAGCTTTCCACAACTCTTCAGCTGTGTGACTGCGATCTCCAAGGTATATTCATTTAAGCACTGAGAGATTGTGGTGAGCCCTGGCTGCACAGTATGGAGGTGGGGGATTCTCTCAGCACTGTCGGAACACGTGTCTCATTAATGGAGAGGTTGAGGACAGAGGTGGAGGCCTTAGAGGAGGTGGAGGAGGCAGAAGCAGTGGAGGAAAGGTTGAATACAAAGGTTTATCCCGCAAGGATTGGAGATTCTAAGACTTGGTGTCTATTGACACCTTGGTGTCTAGTGGTTTAGTTCACCATTCCTTGTGTAGTGATTTAGTTCTCCATCCCTTCGGGTGTAGTGGTTTAGTTATCCAACCCTATGCGTTTAGTAGTTTACTTCTCCAACCCCTGTTGTCTAGTAGTTTAGTTCTTATCTTCTGGTGTGTAGTGGTTTAGTCATCCAACCCATCTTCCTTATTAGTTTAGATCTCCATTTTCTGGTGTATAGTGGCTTAGTTATCCAACCCTAGGTGTTTAGTAGTTTCGTTCTCCAACCCCTGTTGTCTAGTAGTTTAGTTCTCTGTCCTCTGCTGTGTAGTGGTTTAGTTCTCCATCCCCAAGTGTCCCGCAGGCCTTGGGGATTCCAAGACTTGTGGAGCAGGTCCTTCCCCGTCTGCTCCCACAGCCACTAGTCACCCAATGCTCAGTCAATGAGGTGTAACGCTCTTGGCCATGTTTGCTCATCCAGGTGTCAGTGGTGAAATGCTGCCTGGCAGACAGACAGATTTTTTCAAGTAATGGGTGATGTTGTCTGTGACATGCTGATGTAGCACAGGCACAGCTTTCTTACATAAGTAATGGTGACTGGGCATCTGGTACTGGGGGACTGCAAAGGGCATTAGCTTTTGGAAAGCATCTGTATACACCAGGGGGAAAAGCAGGGCTGGCTGCTGTGCTGAGAGACGGTGGAGTAGGGTGAACAGTGCTGGACTGTGAATGAGGTGCAGGCGAAGAAATTTTGGTGGATTGAGACAGATGTGATGTGCTTGTGCAGCGCCCCAGAGTCCTGGTCATTGCAGTACTGTTGCTCCGCCACTAAGGGGAGTGATGGTATGTCTGATTGCACTAAAGGAGTTCACCTGACCAGGTATCACACACACTACATTTCACACTCCGGCCACCAGGGGGGGTGGTTCTATCTAGTAGGCCACTCCTCACACTCTGGTAAAACTGGGGGTTGGACAGGAAGATAGTGAGAAGTAACTAGGAAGAGCGAGAGAGAGGACCTGTCAGGGATGGGATCCTGACAGATTCCTAAGAAAGGACAAGAAGTGAGAAACGGGAATACAGCAAAGAGGTGATAGGACCAGAAGGAGTCGTGCTGTAAGATCGAGGCAACATCCTTCTGAGGTGCAAAGTCGGTGGCCGGAACGCCGAGCAAGTAAGAGACTCTAAGCATTACTGCAAACCACGGCAGGACAGCCAATTATAGGTTGGCTGTCTCACTTAAACACCTAAGCAGACAACGGAGGCTGCTGTGGGAGAGGGGCAACTCTAGGGTCCCGGAAGAACTCCAGGCCTACCCCGTCATACGGGTGCGTCCTAACCATATCATCTGGGGGACGGAGAGGACGAACATCAGAGACAGACACAACAGTTGTGAGGACTATACCGGGGTTCTCAGCAGGGAAGTACTACAACATACAAGCGCTAGAAGGTAGACACTGATTCCCACCTGTTAAGGGAACTCCGAATGTGCCTTTGGACCAGCCGGTCTCAGACAGCCCTGTTAACAGTGCTCTGGATTGAGTATCTTGAAACCTTCAGTAAAGAGGTAAAGAGACTGCAACCTTGTGTCCTCGTTATTCATCGCGACCTGCACCGCACACCACCATCCACACCTTTCATTGGATGCCCCTCAGCAGGGTCACGGACCGGGTCTAGCCACCATGACAACCCCAGAGCCGAGACGGAGAGGCCCGGTACCGGGTACCCCTCGGCCCTGCGACAGTGGGGGTGCTCCAACTTGGCATCACGAACAGGATCTACTTAAGCCTGAAGAATCAGGTCATGTGTGCCTTGGAACTGTGATTTATTGTGCTAGAACTGTGACTTATTGCAAAGACTGTGCATTGCTATTGCCGCCAAGAGTTCCCGCCACAATTCGCCATTGCCGCGCACGGAGGGAAAAGCCTTAGCTTCGTGGGCGGAACTGGTCAAAAAAAGCGCGGGACGAGAAAGCGTGCCAACCCCGGAAGAGGAACCCCGACCTCCAGCAGGTTAGTAGGAGGAAGGGACGGCCATGTCTGAGTCAGGAGGAGCGGAGGCGGCGGTCACAGCCGTGGACACAGAGGCAGCTCCGGTCCCTGCAGCAGACGTAGCCGCGGCCCTAATACCACCACCGGTTGCTGCAGAGCCCGCTGCCCCCATCAGCCAGTCGGGGACTGCCGCCACCACAACGGCTATAATGCCCTTCTCTATGCTGTACCTGCCCGGAGCGGCCTGGCTCCCGCGATACTCCAGGGAGTCGCATACATTAACTGACTTTAAAGAAGGAATCTGCAGCCTGCTCGAGTTCTACCCCTTGACAGAGCCTCAGAAGGTTCATATGATAACAAACCAACTCTTTGGGGCGGCTCTGAGAGAAGTGAAGTCCTGGCCCGCCGCGGATAAGGGAACTGCACAGCAGGTTTTTGCAAAGCTTAAAGCCACCTTCGATACCCGTACTGCTACAGAAATTAAATTGACTTTCTATGGATGCAAACAGAGGCCGCAGGATAGCTTACGGGACTATGCCCTTAATCTCCAGGAGGCGCTGCGGGCCATTAAACAGAGTGACCCCGGCAGCATGCAAGATGAGGATAATCTCCTGAAAGAGCGGTTCATTGAGGGGCTCCTGTGCAGTCACCAAAGGGGCCAATTGCACTTCCTGGCCATGCAAAATCCAGACCTGACTTTTGCGCAATTCAAGGATAAAGCCATCCAGGCGCTGCAGGAGCGACAGCCCAGCCGTGCAGTGCCTCCCAGGCGTCCCGCTCTCACACACCACCAGGAGGTGGCGTCGGATGCCCCAGTCGCCGCCGAGGCCGATGCCTAGAGCCTAGAGGACGACTCCCCTGCAGGACTCTGCCTCCAGATGCAGGAGCTGACCAAGAGCGTTGCTGCCCTAGCCCGGATGGTGCAGTCCCTACAGGAGGCCCCCAAGGAGAAGATCTGCAGCGCCCCCACTGCCGCAGGGCCGAGGGGTACCCGGTACCGGGCCTCTGAGTCTCTGCTCTGGGGTTGTCACGGTGGCTAGGCCCGGCCCGTGACCCTGCCGAGGGGCGTACAGTGATAGATATGATGGATGATGGTAGTGGTGGTGCTGTAGTGGTGTGGTGCAGTAAATAACGAGGACACCAGGTTGCAGTCTCTTTACCTCTTTACTGAAGATCTCTGAGTCCTCAGTCCGGAATCCGGATAACCAGGCTGCGCAAGTCCGGCCGGTCCAATGGCACCTCCAGAGTTCTCTTAGCAGGTGGAAATCTCTGCCTTCCTTCTAGCGCTAGGTGTTGCGGTCCTTCCCTGCTGTGCTTACGGAAAGTCCCCACAACTGTTGTGTCTGTTTCTTAAGTTCCCTCACAACTCGATTAGATGATGTTCTGCTAATCCTCCGTCCCTCCCTGATGTTCTGGTTGGGACGGCACCCGTTTGACGGGTAGGCTCGGAGCTCTTCCGGGACCCTAGAGTCGCCCCTCTCCACAAGTTGCCCCCCAAGACTGCATAGGTGATATGAGTGAGACAGCCCGCCTTAGACTGACTGTCCTGCCGCTGTTTAGAGTATCGCTTGAAGCTGGATGTTGTAATACTCCCTCGGCGTTCCGGCCACCGGTAGTGCGCCTCAGTAGGGTGTTGCTTCGGTCTTACAGCACGACCCCTACTGGTATTTCTCCTCTTGCTTTGATCTCGTTTCTCACTCAGCACTATCTATCTCGCTTCTAATCCTTCCTTGGGCACCGCCGCTATGCTGAGCAGGCACGGTCCCGTTACGTTCGTTCAAGTTGCCAAGCCTCTGTCAGGATCCCACCCCTGACAGAGACCCTACTGTATCTTCCCTCCCAACACCCTCTGCCACAAGGTGTTGCCTGGTTCCAACCCAGTCAGCTTTCTGATCTAACTTCCTGCCTGACCCCCAGTTTACCCACTATGATGGGGAGTGGCCTAGTGAATAGAACCCTTAGCTCCCCCCGGAGGCCCGGCTGTGAAATGTATTGGTGTCTGTGATACCTGATCAGATGAACTCTTTCAGTGCCATCAGACGCACCATAGCTCCCCATAGTGGCGGAGCCATGGTACTGCAACGACCAGGACTCTGGGGCGCTGCATTCCCCCCTGGTTAAACACAGTACTCCGGGACTGGGAAGAAAACAACAATACAAGTTAGCAAAAAGACATACAGTTTTGTTGAGTGCAATAACAATAAGCATATTTAAACAGAGCTTCCCTTTATGGGAGGTGAGGACGCTTGAACATTACAAACATGGTTAAATGTCATAGCAACATGCTATAAATAACTTTCTTTTACCCAACCGGGTATTCTACTAAGTGCAAAATTGTTGAACAATAATTTAACATTGCCTTTAAGGACATACACTCTGAATCCACTAAAGACCTTCTTATAATCACATTATAAGGCAATTTAACTTTTTCATTCTCCTACTTTAAATCTGCAGGACCGCCTGTCCTAACGGCACCAGACCTTCTGCCTCTCCTTTCTGTTACAGGACCGCCCCGTTCAGCCCGGGCCTACTGCCTTTTCAACTACTATACACAGTATAGAGCATAACATTACTTTCAGTTTAAGAGCACTGAGCCATTTCTATATGGCTCCCAGGAGGACTCAGGGTTCACCTTCTATCCTCGTTGTCTATCAACATTATCAAACATTTTCTTTTCAATTAACTAGTTGGATACATATAACTTTCTCATGTAGACATTACCATCACTTTCTTTCGTCAAAACATTATTGCTACCTGTCTTAAAGCAATATCACCATTTAAGTGCAACAAATGAACATCCCCTTTAAGAGGGGACCAAGTCTCTATGAGGTAGCATATCTTCTCAAGCTACCAGTCCATACTCAGCAAAGGTTCCAGTGTGGTATCTTCACAAAGAGTCCTTCTTTAAGTAAAACCAGTAGGGAGCACCTTTAATAAGGTGCAAACTATTTACAAAAAGTTTGTATCATGCACTGTTCATGATTGCGGCAGTTCTTTTCAACAGGAAACCAAAAGTGGAAAAACAACCAAAAAGCAATAGGGATCCCGGGTCAACAAAGGATCCCCTTAAAAGTTAACCCTGAACGGGTTTAGCAGCAAAACAGGAAACGAACAAACAGTTAAGAAACTATGTACATATTTTAAAGCATCCCTGCTTACTCATCTTGCAATGTGGGGGATGGTCTTCTTCCAGGCCTCACCCGGCCAACGGGTCGCCTTGGTGTAGCAAGGGCCGGTCCTGGCTCCAGCAGCGACAGGATCCCTCGCCGGGATGCCCTCCCAGCTTGTGGGCGAGCGCAACCCAGAGGCACGTGGTGAACCTGGACCTCCTGGGGTTCCGTGGGGACGGGCTCCGGCACCTTCCCTGCAGAAGGCTCGTCCTCTGGCGTTCCGGCAGCAGCCTGGAGAGCGACGCACCGCTGAACGCCCCGAGCTATCCAGCCGGTTCCACCCGCTTCTCTCCTCCACCGGGTATAGGTCACTGCGTCGCCAGGCTCCAGGTCGGAATCGTACCTTCCCCTGCAGGGCTCTACTTCTTCCCGGTCAACACGGACCTGTAGTGGCTCCCCGATCTCCTGGATAACTCCCCTTCCCTTCCGGGAGTTGAAGGACACCACGACACCCCAGTGTGACGGTGGGGTCTCCGCGACGCTGGTCAGATCTACCTGGGCTGCAGGTTGGGGCCTGTTCCGCCATGCTGTCATCAGGCGCCGCAGGTGTTCTGCCTCCGGGAAGATCCTCAAGCCCTGCGCCTGCAGCGTATCTTCAGCCGCGGCCGGGTTGGGAGGAGCAGGAGACACACGGAGACAGGCGGACCTCCGTGGGCTGGCCCAGCCGAGCGAGCACGCGGGCATCAGCCTCCAAGCGGCGTGCTATTTGTCGGGCTTCGGCTGCGGCCACACACTCCTCGGACATCTGCCAGTTGGGTCGACCCATCGGTGGTTCCGCGAGGGCCAGTCCCCGCAACGATGGCGTCTCCGAGGCTGTGTCCGGTAATGCGGCTCCATGCCGAGTCAGGTCATCCCCACGCGGTGTTCCCGGCGTCGCCATCTTTATCTCCTCTCCAGCGTCTACTTCCCGCGGTCTCTTTCGTGGGCGGCCCCGTCTCCATGGTCTCCACCCTCCAAACAGGATCAAGAGGCGGACCTCGGCTGTTGACGGACACGTCCTCAGGACACAGAAATATTTAGACTGGGCGGCCATTGTCCTTCGCGCTCTCCAGCTTGCCTATGCCCACTCCACGCCCCTCTTCTTCTCCTGCGCTCTCCTCAGCGCTGTAATGGCGGTGGATTTTGGCGGCAAGTGGCACAGCACAGTCTTTGCAATAAATCACAGTCCAAGCACAATAAATCACAGTACCAAGGCACACATGACCTGATTCTTCAGGCTTAAGTACATCCTGTTCGTGACGCCAAGTTGCAGCGCCCCCACTGCCGCCGGGCCGAGGGGTACCCGGTACCGGGCCTCTGAGTCTCTGCTCTGGGGTTGTCACGGTGGCTAGGCCCGGCCCGTGACCCTGCCGAGGGGCGTACAGTGATAGATATGATGGATGATGGTAGTGGTGGTGCTGTAGTGGTGTGGTGCAGTAAATAACGAGGACACCAGGTTGCAGTCTCTTTACCTCTTTACTGAAGATCTCTGAGTCCTCAGTCTGGAATCCGGATAACCAGGCTGCGCAAGTCCGGCCGGTCCAATGGCACCTCCAGAGTTCTCTTAGCAGGTGGAAATCTGTGCCTTCCTTCTAGCGCTAGGTGTTGCGGTCCTTCCCTGCTGTGCTTACGGAAAGTCCCCACAACTGTTGTGTCTGTTTCTTAAGTTCCCTCACAACTCGATTAGATGATGTTCTGCTAATCCTCCGTCCCTCCCTGATGTTCTGGTTGGGACGGCACCCGTTTGACGGGTAGGCTCGGAGCTCTTCCGGGACCCTAGAGTCGCCCCTCTCCACAAGTTGCCCCCCAAGACTGCATAGGTGATATGAGTGAGACAGCCCGCCTTAGACTGACTGTCCTGCTGCTGTTTAGAGTATCGCTTGAAGCTGGATGTTGTAATACTCCCTCGGCGTTCCGGCCACCGGTAGTGCGCCTCAGTAGGGTGTTGCTTCGGTCTTACAGCACGACCCCTACTGGTATTTCTCCTCTTGCTTTGATCTCGTTTCTCACTCAGCACAATCTATCTCGCTTCTAATCCCTCCTTGGGCACCGCCGCTATGCTGAGCAGGCACGGTCCCGTTACGTTCGTTCAAGTTGCCAAGCCTCTGTCAGGATCCCACCCCTGACAGAGACCCTACTGTATCTTCCCCCCCAACACCCTCTGCCACAAGGTGTTGCCTGGTTCCAACCCAGTCAGCTTTCTGATCTAACTTCCTGCCTGACCCCCAGTTTACCCACTATGGTGGGGAGTGGCCTAGTGAATAGAACCCTTAGCTCCCCCCGGAGGCCCGGCTGTGAAATGTATTGGTGTCTGTGATACCTGATCAGATGAACTCCTTCAGTGCCATCAGACGCACCATAGCTCCCCATAGTGGCGGAGCCACAGTACTGCAACGACCAGGACTCTGGGGCGCTGCAGATCCAGCTGGCCTCCAGACCAGAGGATGTCCCCTGGATGCGACAGAGGAGGACTCCGCCGACCAGAAGCCGGGACGACGATCGCTTCCATCGGGACGGACGACCTATCTGCCGCCGCTGTCACCAGGTGGGCCACCTTGCAAGGTACTGTCCTTTAAACGAGCAACCCCTGGGGCAAAGGGCCAACCCCCCAGGAGTAGGACGATCAGGCCCGCAGCATTGGAGAGCCAAATACGTTGGAGGGCGACCAGTTCTTCCTGTTGTGATCGACGGTATCCCCATGAATGCTCTGCTGGACACCGGTTCTCAGGTGACGACTATGCCTTACATGCTTTATAAACGGTATTGGGAGGACACCGATATTACTCGTGGCCCCGATGACGATTTCACCATAATAGCCAGTAATGGTCAGCCATTGCCACAAGTGGGGTATAAAGAGGTCACCATCAAAGTGGGGCGGGTGGAATTGAAGGCCCAAGGGATTGTAATTGTTGATATTGACCGCCGTGAATGTAATCCCATGATGACTATTGGTACCAATGTTATAGAAAATCGTCTTGCAGAAGTTATCGTCTTGTTACAACAGGTAGCGGAAACCGCTCGCTACAGTGAACAACGCGCCCTGCAAAAAGAAATCAGAGCTCTGATGCAGAGACAGCAGGTGGAGCTGACTGGTGGTGAAATTGGTCGTGTCACTGTGAGTGATTCAAACCCTATCGCGATACCCCCCAGGAGTGAGATGTTAATATGGTGTCGGGCAGCCATAGGCCTCAGGGGTAAGGACTACCAGGCCCTGGTATATTCAGACAATAGGCCTACTCTCTTAGGCTACGTTCACATTTGCGTTGTGCGCCGCAGCGTCGGCGACGCAACGCACAACGCAAACAAAAACGCATGCACAACGCTGCGTTTTGCGACGCATGCGTCCTTTTTTTGGTTGATTTTGGACGCAGCAAAAATGCAACTTGCTGCGTCCTCTGCGCCCGGATGCGTGCGCTGCAGTGACGCATGCGTCGCAAAACGCAAGTGCAACGCATGTCCATGCGCCCCCATGTTAAATATAGGGCCGCATGACGCATGCGGCGGCGCCCGACGCTGCGGCGCAGACCGCAAATGTGAACGTAGACTTAACAGCCAGGGGGTGGTCGACATCCGCTAGGGGAGAGTGCCAGTACGTGTCCTTAATTGTGAGGTCTATCTCACCAAGTATGCCACGCTTGCCAAACTGTTCGCTGTCAATAATAGTGTGATACAGACACCTGGACCCTTGGTCCCGTCCAACCTGGCGGAGGACAACGGTTCTGCAGGGCACTCGAAAGATTGGTGTCAGGAATTGCATGTGGGCACTGACTCTACCCCATCCCACCAGAAACAGGGGGCCTACAGGGTGGTTCACGAGTACGAGCGAGTATTTAGCAAACACCCCTTAGATTTTGGACAGGTGAAAGGGATCCAACATCATATCCCTACAGGAGATCATCGGCCCATAAAAGAGAGATACCGCCCTGTACCCCCAGCTCATTACCAGTGTGCCAAGGACATGTTGCGAGAAATGAAGGAGGCTGGGGTGGTGAGAGACAGTTGTAGCCCCTGGGCAGCTCCATTAGTCCTTGTTAAAAAGAAAGATGGCACAATGAGGATGTGTGCTGATTACAGGCAGTTGAATCGCATTACACATAAGGATGTGCAGCGCCCCAGAGTCCTGGTCGTTGCAGTACTGTGGCTCCGCCACTATGGGGAGCCATGGTGCGTCCGATGGCACTGAAGGAGTTCATCTGATCAGGTATCACAGACACCAATATGTTTCACAGCAGGGCCTCCGGGGGGAGCTAAGGGTTCTATTCATTAGGCCACTCCCCACCATAGTGGGTAAACTGGGGGTCAGGCAGGAAGTTAGATGAGAAAGCTGACTGGATTGGACGAAGCAACACTCAGTGGCAGAGGGTGTTGTGGAGGAAGAGACAGTAGGGTCTCTGCCAGGGGTGGGATCCTGGAAGAGGCTTGGCATTGGAAAGAACGTAACGGGACCGTGCCTGCTCAGAATAGCGGCGGTGCCCTAAGAAAGGACTAGAAGCGAGATAGATTGTGCTGAGTGAGAAACGAGATCAAGCAATAGGAGAATTCCAGTAGGGGTCGTGCTGTAAGACCGGAGCAACACCCTACTGAGGCGCATTACCGGTGGCCGGAACGCCGAGGGACTATTATAACATTCAGCTTCAAGCAATACTCTAAACAGCGGCAGGACAGTCAGTCTAAGGCGGGCTGTCTAACACATATCACCTATGAAGTCTTGGGAGGCAATTGCGGGAGAGGGGCGTCACTAGGGTCCCGGAAGAACTCCAGGCCTACCCGACAAACGGGTGCCGTTCTAACCGTAACATCAGGGAGGGACGGACGATTAGAAGAACATCATTTAATCGAGTTGTGAGGGAACTTAAGAAACAGACACAACAGTTGTGGAGTACTTTCCGTAAGCACAGCAGGGGAGGACTACAACACATAGCGCTAAGAAGGAAGGCACCGATTTCCACCTGTGAAGAGAACTCTGGAAGTGCCATTGGACCGGCCGGACTTGCGCAGCCTGGTGAACCGTATTCTGGACTGAGGACTCAGAGATCTCCAGTAAAGAGGTAAAGAGACTGCAACCTGGTGTCCTCGTTATTTACCGCGACCTGCACCCCACAACTGCACCGTTACAACACCACTTATTGCACCGGACGTCCCCCACTGACAGACAGGGCCACGGACCGGGTCTAGCCACCGTGACAACCCCAGGACTGAGACCTAGAGGCCCGGCTCCGGGTACCCCTCAGCCCTGCGGCGGTGTGGGGGCGCTCCAAATCTTGGCGTCACGAACAGGATCTACTTAAGCCTGAAGAATCAGGTCATGTGTGCCTTGGAACTGTGATTTATCGTGCTTGGACTGTGCTTTATCACAAGGACTGTGTGTTGCCACTTGCCGCCAGAAGTTCCCGCCAAAACCGCCGCCATTACAGCGCTAAGGAGAGCGCAGGAGAAGAAGAAGGGCGTGGAAGTGGGCGTGAACAAGCTGAAGAGCGCGAAAGACAATGGCCGCCCAGTCTAAATATCTCGGCCCCTTGAGGACGTGTCCGTCAGCAGCCGAGATCCGCCTCCTGATCCTTAATGGTGGGCGGAGACAACGAAAACGAAACCGCCCACGAAGAAGAGAGCGGGAAAAGGACCAGGAAGAAGAAGCGAGCAACATGGAGGATGCCATGGCCAGCCGCCCGGAGCCGGAGCGTGGGGTCGGAGCCGAGGACTCCCCCAGCTACCCGGAGAGGCACCGCAGTCAGACCTCCACAGTTGACGCTGACCTCCTGCAGACCGGAGCGGACGAGCTGATCCACCAACCCCGGCGGACGCAGCTGAGCACTGAGGCCGGGTGGAAGAAGACCATCATCAGGAGCCTCACCAGACATCTGTCGGCAGCCTCATCTGGTCCGGAGCAAGAAAGAAGTTCCGGCGCTCCGAAGCCAGAAAGCAAGGCCCTGCCGGAAAGCGAGGTGCTGCAAGCAGAGATGACAACGTCGCAGCACAAGGCCCTGCAACCAGCGTTCCAGACCCCAGCGCAGACGGAGCAGACCGGCACGGGAGGGACCGCATCTGAAGCAGGTATGAAGGACGACCCTGCCCTGATGACTGACACCACTCCCGTGACTGCTGGTGCCACAGCTGCTGACTCCGTTCCAGTGACTGATCTTGCAGCATCCGCTGCCTCTGCTGCCGCAAATGCCCCTACTCAAGCTGCGCAGACCTCCATCGCTGTGCATGACCTAACCGTACATGAGAGACGGATTAATGGTGTTTGTCCAGCACTGGGTGCAACCCTGGACTTCACCCTTCCCGGGCCAAGAGGGGTTAAGTGCCAGGTGCAGCCCTGGAAGCCGTCCAACTAAGCCTCGGAAACCTGAAACTGTAAATAGTTAACTGTTTAATTCCTTGCTGTTTTGCTGCTAAAACCCGTCCTGGGTTAACTCTTAAAGGGATCCCTTTGTTTACCCGGGATCCCTATTGCTTTTTATTTTTGCTTTCACTTTCATTTTTGCTTTTTTGTTCCACAATGTTATAAAAACTGCTGAATCATGAACAGTGCATGATCGGAACTTCGTTGTACATAGTTTGCACCTTATTAAGGGCGCTCCCTACTGGTTTTACTTAAACAAAGACTCTTTGCGAAGATACCGCACCGGAGCCTTTGCTGAGTGTGGACTGGTAGTCTGAGAAGACGTACTACCTCAGAAAGACTTGATCCTCTTTTAAAGGGGATGTCCAACAGCGTACTTACGAGAGATACTGTTTTAAGAACAGTAATGCCATGGTAATGTTGGAATGAGAAAAGTTGTATGTGTTTTAACTAGTTAAATGTAAAGAAATACTGATGATGATGCTCTGGAAGAAATGTAACTGTTTTGCATATAGGAAAGTTATGTGTGTTCAATTTGTTTAAAATGTGAAACCTAGATAATGTTCTTTGAAAAAGAAAGATGCAGAAAGCCCGTAGGGGCAGATTTAGAGTTCTGCTTAAGTGAAAGTAAGAAAGTAATAATGAAGGTGAGGATAGAAGGTAAACCCTGAGTCCCCATAGAAAGTTAATAATGTGTTACTAAGGACAGAAAGTGAACCCGTAGGGGTTAGTGAGTGAGTCCTAATAGGAGCCAAGTAGAGCCGGCTCCATGTTCTCTAATTGAAAGGAATGTTATGTCTATACCATGTATAGTAAAGAAAGGCAGTAGGCTCTGGCTGGTCCTGTAAAAGAAAGGAGAGACAGTAGGTCTGGTGCCATAGGGACAGGCGGTCCTGCAGGTTCAAAGTAGGAGAATGAAAAGTTAACTTGCCCTGTAATGTGATTATGGGAAGGCCTTTAGCGAGCTAGGAGTGTATGTTCCTTGAAGGCAATGTTAAATTATTGTTCATTTAATTGCACTTAGTAGAATACCCGGTTGGGTAATGAGAGTTAATTGTAGCCTGTTGCTATGATATTTAATTATGTTTGTAACGTTAAAGTGTCCTCACCTCCCATAAAGGGAAGCCTGTTCAAGTATACTTATTGTTTGCACTCAACAAAATTGTATGTCTTTTTGCTAACCTGTATTGTTGTTTTCTTCCCAGTCCCGGAGTACTGTGTTTAACCAGGGGGGAGTGCAGCGCCCCAGAGTCCTGGTCGTTGCAGTACTGTGGCTCCGCCACTATGGGGAGCCATGGTGCGTCCGATGGCACTGAAGGAGTTCATCTGATCAGGTATCACAGACACCAATATGTTTCACAGCAGGGCCTCCGGGGGGAGCTAAGGGTTCTATTCATTAGGCCACTTCCCACCATAGTGGGTAAACTGGGGGTCAGGCAGGAAGTTAGATGAGAAAGCTGACTGGATTGGACGAAGCAACACTCAGTGGCAGAGGGTGTTGTGGAGGAAGAGACAGTAGGGTCTCTGACAGGGGTGGGATCCTGGCAGAGGCTTGGCATTGGAAAGAACGTAACGGGACCGTGCCTGCTCAGAATAGCGGCGGTGCCCTAAGAAAGGACTAGAAGCGAGATAGATTGTGCTGAGTGAGAAACGAGATCAAGCAATAGGAGAATTCCAGTAGGGGTCGTGCTGTAAGACCGGAGCAACACCCTACTGAGGCGCATTACCGGTGGCCGGAACGCCGAGGGAGTATTATAACATTCAGCTTCAAGCAATACTCTAAACAGCGGCAGGACAGTCAGTCTAAGGCGGGCTGTCTAACACATATCACCTATGAAGTCTTGGGAGGCAATTGCGGGAGAGGGGCGTCACTAGGGTCCCGGAAGAACTCCAGGCCTACCCGACAAACGGGTGCCGTTCTAACCGTAACATCAGGGAGGGACGGACGATTAGAAGAACATCATTTAATCGAGTTGTGAGGGAACTTAAGAAACAGACACAACAGTTTTGGGGTACTTTCCGTAAGCACAGCAGGGGAGGACTACAACACATAGCGCTAAGAAGGAAGGCACCGATTTCCACCTGTGAAGAGAACTCTGGAAGTGCCATTGGACCGGCCGGACTTGCGCAGCCTGGTGAACCGTATTCTGGACTGAGGACTCAGAGATCTCCAGTAAAGAGGTAAAGAGACTGCAACCTGGTGTCCTCGTTATTTACCGCGACCTGCACCCCACAACTGCACCGTTACAACACCACTTATTGCACCGGACGTCCCCCACTGACAGACAGGGCCACGGACCGGGTCTAGCCACCGTGACAACCCCAGGACTGAGACCTAGAGGCCCGGCTCCGGGTACCCCTCGGCCCTGCGGCGGTGTGGGGGCGCTCCAGATGCATACCCACTGCCCAGGATAGAGGAGTCTCTGGCTGCCTTAAAATCTGCTAACTACATCTCTACCTTAGATCTCACCAGTGGGTACTGGCAGGTTTCCGTGGCGGAGGCGAACAAGGAGAAGACGGCCTTCATGACACCGATGGGTCTCTGCGAATTCAACTACATGCCCTTCGGATTGTGCAATGCCCCGGGGACGTTCCAGAGGATGATGGAGTGCTGTCTGGGGCACAAGAACTTCAAAACCGTACTGCTGTATCTGGACGATGTCATTGTCTTCTCTAAGACCTACGAAGACCATCTGAAGCACCTGGCTGAGGTGTTTGAAGCCCTGTCCAACTTTGGCTTAAAGGTGAAACCGTCCAAATGCCATCTGCTGAAACCTAAAGTGCAGTACCTGGGCCATGTGGTGAGTGCTGAAGGAGTGGCCCCAGACCCCGGCAAGGTTACGGTGATCCAGGACTGGCCGAAGCCCAGCAACCTCCACGAAGTCTGGCAGTTCCTCGGGCTGGTAGGCTATTACCGGAGGTTCATTAAGGACTTCACCAAGAAGGCCGCGCCATTGCAAGACCTGTTGGTGGGCCAATCAAAGAAGACCAAGGGGAGGAACACCCCATTTGATTGGAATGAGGGTCTGGAAGGATCCTTCACTTGCTTGAAGTCGGCACTGACGGGAGAAGAGGTACTGGCCTACCCTGAATACGACCAACCGTTTGTGCTGTACACGGATGCCAGCAATGTAGGATTGGGGGCCATGTTGTCCCAGGTCCAGAAAGGCAAGGAGAGGGTAATCGCTTACGCCAGCAGGAAGCATCATCCCACGGAAAGGAACCCTGACAACTACAGTTCCTTTAAGCTGGAATTCCTTGCCATCGTCTGGGCGGTGACAGAGAGGTTCAAACACTACCTGGCCTTGGCGAAATTCACCGTCTTCACAGATAACAATCCGCTGACGCACTTGGATACAGCCAAACTCGGGGCCTTGGAACAGCGGTGGATGGCCCGGCTGTCCAACTACGACTTCACCATCAAGTACCGGGCAGGACGCAAGAATGCGAATGCCGATGCCTTGTCCCGGATGCCTAATTTGCCAGAAACCGGGGAGGACCCGGAGGCACTTGAAGAGGTAGAGCTGCCCGCATTCCATCGCCCCAAAGCTGCTCAATACTCCCATCATGTGAAGAACAGGCACCAGAACCAACAGGATGCCATGCTGAATGCCCTGCCCCATCACGGGTGGGCGGAGACCCAGGATGGTGACCCCGCGGTCCGTCGGGTGAAAGAGCTCTTGACGCAGGCAGGGTTGCATCCCGGCCCGGATGATCCACAGGAGACACAACAGCTGTGGAAGGGGAGAAGCAAACTGTTTATTCACGATGGTAAGCTGTGCCGGAGGAGCATCGACCCACGTACTCATGAATTGGTATGGCAGATAGTGGTGCCAAGGCGAGATGTGCCCATGGTCCTGGGAGCCTACCACGATGGAGCCGGACACTTCGGATGGAGGAAGCTGGAGAGGCTACTCCGAGAGAGGTTCTATTGGATTGGCATGAAGAGAGCCATTGAGAAGTGGTGTGGGGAGTGCGGTCCATGTAGCCTACGCAGGAAGGACCGTGACAGCCAACGGGCTCCCTTGCAGCCCATCATCACCAAACGGCCGCTCGAACTGGTCGTGCTGGATCATGTGAAGCTGACACCTAGCCGGTCAGGCTATATCTACGCTCTTACCATCGTAGATCACTACTCCACATTTTTGGTGGTTGTAGCTGTCAAGGATCTAACGGCCAGGACGGCCGCTAAGGCCTTCCAGCAGTACTTTTGTAGGCCCCATGGGTACCTGGAGAAGGTACTGACCGATCAGGGACCAGCATTCGAAGCAGAGGTATTCCAAGAGTTCTGCAATCTGTACGGGTGTAAGAAGATCAGAACCACACCGTACCATCCCCAAACCAACGGGATGTGTGAAAAGATTAACCAAGTGGTGATCGACTTACTGAAGACCGGAACCTGTGGCCAACAAAGTTGCCTGACTTGGTAGACATATACAATCACATCCCAGTGAATTCCACCATCTGCACTCCAGCGTACCTGATGCGAGGAAGATCTAGCAAGTTACCCGTTGATCTGGACATGGGGGTCTTAATCCCCGAGGATACCTCGCCAGATGCAGATTGGGATGCAGAAAGGCAGCGAAGGTACCGCCAAGTACAGGAATGCGTGGAAAGAAGTCTTGCCCAGGCCAGACAGAAACAAGAAAGAGACTACAACCAGCACGCCCCTGCGATTCCCTTGTCACCCGGTGAGCAAGTACTCAAACGAAAGAGGAGGCTGCACAAACTCGACGACCAATGGGTAGCGGAACCGTATACCATCCTGCCATCCGATTTCGACAACACGAAGGTCTGTCTCATCAGTAAAGATGGGGGGGAGACCTCAACGGCAATATCCAGAGACCACCTTAAAGTATGCCCTGATAAGTTGAGAGAGAGGGAAACAGATCCGGGAACTTCCCCACCTGTAGAAGAGAAGATGATACACACTGTTCTTGGCGATTTTCCCCAGTCCTGGACTCAGATAAATCAGGCCATCGTGGTACCTGTCCTGACGTTCCGTCAACCAAACCCACCAGAATTAATGGTGGCACCGGATCATCCAGGCCCACAATCCCAGCAGATCCCGCCTGAAGATGCCATGCCCACCGTTGAACCGGCAAGTCCTCCCTCTGCTATCGGGGAATCTGCCATACCCACTGTTGATAGCAGCAGCCTTGAGAACTCCAGCATGCCGGTGCTACCCAGACTCACTAGAAGCGTAGCTAGAAGACAGTGCACTATACCAGCGGTAGCCAGCATAGCGGGCCCCGTTAGGCCAATAGCAACCCCTGTGCTGCGAAGGTCTACGCATAGCACTAAGAACCAAACTCCCCTTCGCTACAAAACTTGGAGGTATTAACGAGAGTTGTTATTTGGTTAAGAATGTTTGTGTAAATATCTGCGTTACAGGTTTAAAAATGGACAATGGAGTAATGGACAGTGAATTGCTCCAAAACTTTCAAAAGGGGACCCCTTTGTTTACCCGGGGTCCCCGCTGTTTCAACCACTGGACTGGGAGTCATAAACTGTGCATGACCCAAAAGTTGCGTAACGTTCAAGTGTGCTCACCTCCCATAAAGGGAAGCACTGTTATATAGTTACTGGTTCCTAGCATTTACTTGTTTATAGTGTTTCAAAGTTTTGTGTGTTTTCTATTAACATGTAATGTTGTTTTTCTTTTCCCAGTCCGGGAGTACTGGATTTAACCGGGGGGGAGTGCAGCGCCCCAGAGTCCTGGTCGTTGCAGTACTGTTGCTCTGCCACTAAGGGGAGGGATGGTACGTCTGATTGCACTAAAGGAGTTCACCTGACCAGGTATCACACACACTACATTTCACACTCCGGCCACCAGGGGGGGTGGTTCTATCTAGTAGGCCACTCCTCACACTCTGGTAAAACTGGGGGTTGGACAGGAAGATAGTGAGAAGTGACTGGGAAGAGCAAGAGAGAGGACCTGTCAGGGATGGGATCCTGACAGATTCCTAAGAAAGGACAAGAAGTGAGAAACGGGAATACAGCAAAGAGGTGATAGGACCAGAAGGAGTCGTGCTGTAAGATCGAGGCAACATCCTTCTGAGGTGCAAAGTCGGTGGCCGGAACGCCGAGCAAGTAAGAGACTCTAAGCATTACTGCAAACGACGGCAGGACAGCCAATTATAGGTTGGCTGTCTCACTTAAACACCTAAGCAGACAACGGCAGCTGTGGGAGGGGCGACTCTAGGGTCCCGGAAGAACTCCAGGCCTACCCCATCATACGGGTGCGGCCTAACCATATCATCTGGGGGACGGAGAGGACGAACATCAGAGACAGATACAACAGTTGTGAGGACTATCCCGGGGTGCTCAACAGGGAAGGACTACAACATACAAGCGCTAGAAAGTAGACACTGATTTCCACCTGTTAAGGGAACTCCGGATGTGCCTTTGGACCGGCCGGTCTCAGACAGCCCTGTTAACAGTGCTCTGGATTGAGTATCTCGAAACCTTCAGTAAAGAGGTAAAGAGACTGCAACCTTGTGTCCTCGTTATTCATCGTGACCTGCACCCCACACCACCATCCACACCTTTCATTGGATGCCCCTCAGCAGGGTCACGGACCGGGTCTAGCCACCGTGACAACCCCAGAGCCGAGACGGAGAGGCCCGGTACCGGGTACCCCTCGGCCCTACGACAGTGGGGGCGTCCACTTGGGGTCTGAGATCTGTCAAAAACAGCAGGCATGTCCACTTTTATAACAACTGATGGGTTCTCACTCACCCCATCTGTAGTGGGTAAACAAGTAGAGGTTCTGCAGCCAGAGACTTGTGTGAGAACACTTACCATGGTGACAGAGGAGGAAGAAGCAGCAGATGCAGTTGATGGGGCGGCCAGTTATTGGCGAAGCCCGCTAGGCTGCATTTTAGCGCAGTGAGATTCCCACGCATGTGCCGGTTCATGCAACTATTGCAATTTTTGCCTCTACTGAGTATTTTTTTTAATAAAGTTGGCAAATAACGAGAGCTGGAACATCCTTTTGGGTGTAACATGCCCATAATACAGGCTGGTGCGGTGTCACCGTAATACACGCTGGTGTAGCATGCCCGTAATTCAACCTGGTGAAGCATGTACGTAATACAGGCTGGTGTAGCGTGCCCATAATACAGCCTGGTGGATAAGGATGGACGAACGCGAACTGTAAAGTTAGGAACCGTACCAAACACATGGGAAACCCCTGTTATAGTTCGGGTCAGGTTCGGACTGTAATAAAAGCAGAAAATGAATAATAAACATTATAGTTATACTTACCTGCCCAGCGACGCATCCTCCTGTCCCACTGTCTCCCAGCTGCATCTGCTTCCGGGGCCGCTCATTACCTTCTGCCGGTATTCACTGCACTCGGCAGTCTTTGGCTTTTTCCAGCAGCGTTCATGCGGTGACGTCGAAAAAGTCGAAGACTGCCGATTGCAGTGAATACTGCCGGCAGTTAATGAGCGGCCCCGGAAGCAGATGCGGCCGGGAGACAGCGGGATAGGAGGACGAGACGCTGGACAGGTAATTATTAGTGATGAGCAAATATACTCGTTACTCGAGATTTCCCGAGCACACTCGGGTGACCTCCGAGTATTTTTTAGTGCTCGGAGACTTAGTTTTCATCGCTGCAGCTGAATGATTTACATCTATTAGCCAGCATAAGTACATGTGGGGGTTGCCTGGTTGCTAGGGAATCCCCACATGTAATCAAGCTGGCTAAGAGATGTACCGTATGTACTCGAGTATAAGCCGACCCGAGTATAAGCCGACCCCCCCACAAAAAACTGGGAAAACTTATTGACTCGAGTATAAGCCTAGGGTGGAAAATGCAGTAGCTACCGGTGAATTTCAAAATTAAAAATAGATGCTCCATACCGTTCATTATGGCCCCATAGATGCTCCACATAAAGCTGTGCCACATATAATGCTCTGCACCATTCATTATGGCCCCATAGATGCTCCACATAAAGCTGTGCCATATATAATGCTCTGAACCGTTCAGTATAGCCCCATAGACGCTCCACATAAAGCTGCCCCATATATAATGCTCTGCACAGTTCATTATGGCCCCATAGATGCTCCATAGAAAGCTGTGCCATATACAATGCTCTGCACCTTTGATTATGGCCCCATAGATGCTCCATAGAAAGCTGTGCCATATAAAATGCTCTGCACCTTTGATTATGGCCCCATAGAAATCTGTGCCATATACAATGCTCTGCACCTTTGATTATGGCCCCATAGAAAGCTGTGCCATATACAATGCTCTGCACCTTTGATTATGGCCCCATAGATGCTCCATAGAAAGCTGTGCCATATAAAATGCTCTGCACCTTTGATTATGGCCCCATAGATAGCTGTGCCATATAAAATGCTCTGCACCTTTGATTATGGCCCCATAGATGCTCCATAGAAAGCTGTGCCATATACAATGCTCTGCACCTTTGATTATGGCCCCATAGATAGCTGTGCCATATAAAATGCTCTGCACCTTTGATTATGGCCCCATAGATAGCTGTGCCATATACAATGCTCTGCACCTTTGATTATGGCCCCATAGATAGCTGTGCCATATACAATGCTCTGCACCTTTGATTATGGCCCCATACAGTAGATAGCTGTGCCATATACAATGCTCTGCACCTTTGATTATGGCCCCATAGATAGCTGTGCCATATATAATGCTCTGCACCTTTGATTATGGCCCCATAGATAGCTGTGCCATATACAATGCTCTGCACCTTTGATTATGGCCCCATAGATAGCTGTGCCATATACAATGCTCTGCACCTTTGATTATGGCCCCATAGATAGCTGTGCCATATACAATGCTCTGCACCTTTGATTATGGCCCCATAGATAGCTGTGCCATATACAATGCTCTGCACCTTTGATTATGGCCCCATATATGCTCCACATAAAGCTGTGCCATATATATAATGCTCTGCACCGTTGCCCCATAGATGTGCCATATAATTCTGTGCCATATATATAATGCTCTGCACCGTTGCCCCATAGATGCTCCACATAAATCTGTGCAATATACAATGCTGCTGCTGCAATAAAAAAAAAAAAACACATACCGTATATACTCGAGTATAAGCTGAGATTTTCAGCCCAAATTTTTGGGCTGAAAGTGCCCCTCTCGGCTTATACTCGAGTCATGATCGGTGGTGGGGTCGGCGGGTGAGCACTGTCATATACTCACCTAGTCCCGGCGATCCTGTCGCTCCCCCTGCCTGTCACACTGTCTTCGGTGCCGCAGCCTCTTCCCCTGAGCGGTCACGTGGGACCGCTCATTAGAGAAATGAATAGGCGGCTCCACCTCCCATAGGGGCGGAGCCGCATAATTAATTTCTCTAATGAAGCGGTGCCGCTGACCGCTGATAGAGAAAGAGGCTGCGGCACCGAAGACAGGCAGGGGGAAGGAGCGGGACGCCGGGAGCAGGTAAGTATGACATATTCACCTGTCCTCGTTCCACACGCCGGGCGCCGCGCCATCTTCCCGGCGTCTCTCCGCTCTGACTGTTCAGGCAGAGGGCGCGATGACGCATATAGTGTGCGCGCCGCCCTCTGCCTGATCAGTCAGTGCGGAGTGACGCCGGGAAGATGGCGCCGATGAGCTGCAAGCAAGAGAGGTGAGTATGTTTTTTTTTTTTTTTTATTGCAGCAGCAGCAACAGCTATGGGGCAATAATGGACGGTGCAGAGCACTATATGGCACAGCTATGGGGCAATGGTGCAGAGCACTATATGGCACAGCTATGGGTGTCATGTTCTCAATGGCAAGAGAACATAGCATCAGCATATATAGGAACTAGCTCTTGGAAGATGGGAACTGAGCTGACCATGAACTAAACCTAACGCACAACTAGCAGTGGCCGGGTAGCATGCCTACGTTGATTCTAGATGCCCAGCACCAGCCGGAGGACTAAATAATGCTAGCAGAGGAAAATATTAGTCCTAGCTCACCTCTAGAGAAATACCCCGAAAGGAGACAGAGGCCCCCCACATGTATTGGCGGTGAATCAAGATGAAATAACAAACGTAGTATGAAAATAGGTTTAGCAAATTTGAGGTCCACTTACTACATAGCAGAAGACAGAAAGGACACTTTCATGGTCAGCTGAAAACCCTATCAAAATACCATCCAGAAATTACTTTAAAACTCTGGCATTAACTCATAACACCAGAGTGGCAATTCCTGTTCACAAGAGCTTTCCAGACACAGTAACGAAACTACAGCTGTGAACTGGAACAAAAATGCAAAAACAAACATGGACAAGAGTCCAACTTATCTAGTAGTTGTCTAGGAGCAGGAACAAGCACAGAGAGGCTTCTGATAACATTGTTGACCGGCAAGCAACTAACAGAGCAGCAAGGTTATATAGCGACTCCCACATCTTGATGGGAACAGGTGAACAGGGAAGATGAAGACACCAGTTCAATACCACCAGTAGCCACCGGGGGAGCCCAGAATCCAAATTCACAACAGTACCCCCCCCTCAAGGAGGGGGCACCGAACCCTCACCAGAACCACCAGGGCGATCAGGATGGGCCCTATGAAAGGCACGAACCAGATCAGAGGCATGAACATCAGATGCATTCACCCAAGAATTATCCTCCTGGCCGTATCCCTTCCACTTGACCAGATACTGGAGTCTCCGTCTGGAAACACGAGAGTCTAAGATTTTCTCCACAACGTACTCCAACTCACCCTCAACCAACACCGGAGCAAGAGGCTCAACGGAAGGCACAACCGGTACCTCATACCTGCGCAATAATGACCGATGAAAAACGTTATGAATAGAAAAGGATGCAGGGAGGTCCAAACGGAAGGAAACAGGGTTAAGAATCTCCAATATCTTATACGGGCCGATGAACCGAGGCTTAAACTTAGGAGAAGAGACCCTCATAGGGACAAAACGAGAAGACAACCACACCAAATCCCCAACAAAAAGCCGAGGACCAACACGACGGTGGCGGTTGGCAAAAAGCTGAGTCTTCTCCTGGGACAACCTCAAATTGTCCACCACCTGCCCCCAGATCTGATGCAATCTCTCCACCACAGCATCCACTCCAGGACAATCCGAAGATTCCACCTGACCAGAGGAAAATCGAGGATGAAACCCCGAATTACAGAAAAACGGGGACACCAAAGTGGCAGAGCTGGCCCGATTATTGAGAGCGAACTCTGCCAATGGTAAAAAAGCAACCCAATCATCCTGGTCAGCAGACACAAAACACCTCAGATATGTCTCCAGGGTCTGATTAGTCCGCTCGGTCTGGCCATTCGTCTGAGGATGGAAAGCGGACGAAAAAGATAAATCTATGCCCATCCTAGCACAGAATGCCCGCCAAAATCTAGACACGAATTGGGTCCCTCTGTCCGAAATGATATTCTCAGGAATACCATGCAAACGAACAACATTTTGAAAAAACAGAGGAACCAACTCGGAAGAAGAAGGCAACTTGGGCAGAGGAACCAAATGGACCATCTTAGAGAAACGGTCACACACCACCCAGATGACAGACATCTTCTGAGAAACAGGCAGATCTGAAATAAAATCCATCGAGATGTGCGTCCAAGGCCTCTTAGGAATAGGCAAGGGCAACAATAATCCACTAGCCCGAGAACAACAAGGCTTGGCCCGAGCACAAACGTCACAAGACTGCACAAAGCCTCGCACATCTCGTGACAGGGAAGGCCACCAGAAGGACCTTGCCACCAAATCCCTGGTACCAAAAATGCCAGGATGACCTGCCAACGCAGAAGAATGAACCTCAGAGATGACTCTACTGGTCCAATCATCAGGAACAAACAGTTTATCAGGTGGGCAACGATCCGGTCTATCCGCCTGAAACTCCTGCAAGACCCGCCGCAGGTCTGGAGAAACGGCTGACAATACCACTCCATCCTTAAGGATACCTGTGGGCTCAGAGTTACCAGGCGAGTCAGGCTCAAAACTCCTAGAAAGGGCATCCGCCTTAACATTCTTAGAACCCGGTAGGTATGACACCACAAAATTAAACCGAGAGAAAAATAATGACCAGCGCGCCTGTCTAGGATTCAGGCGCCTGGCGGTCTCAAGATAAATCAAATTTTTGTGGTCAGTCAATACCACCACCTGATGTCTGGCCCCCTCAAGCCAATGGCGCCACTCCTCAAAAGCCCACTTCATGGCCAAAAGCTCCCGATTCCCAACATCATAATTCCGCTCAGCGGGCGAAAAATTTACGGGAAAAGAAGGCACAAGGCCTCATCACGGAGCAGTCAGAACTTTTCTGTGACAACACTGCCCCAGCTCCGATCTCAGAAGCGTCGACCTCAACCTGAAAAGGTAGAGCAACATCAGGCTGACGCAACACTGGGGCAGAGGAAAAACGGCGCTTAAGCTCCCGAAAGGACTCCACAGCATCAGGGGACCAATCAGCAACATCAGCACCCTTCTTAGTCAAATCGGTCAATGGCTTAGCAATATCCGAAAAACCAGCAATAAATCGACGATAAAAGTTAGCAAAGCCCAAAAATTTCTGAAGACTCTTAAGAGAAGAGGGCTGCGTCCAATCACAAATAGCTTGAACCTTGACAGGATCCATTTCAATGGAAGAGGGAGAAAAAATATATCCCAAAAAGGAAATCCTCTGTACCCCAAAAACACACTTAGAACCCTTCACACACAAAGAATTAGACCGCAAAACCTGGAAAACCCTCCTGACTTGCTGGACATGAGAGTCCCAGTCATCCGAAAAAATCAGAATATCATCCAGATACACAATCATAAATTTATCCAAATAATCGCGAAAAATATCATGCATAAAGGACTGGAAAACTGACGGAGCATTTGAAAGACCAAAAGGCATCACTAAATACTCAAAGTGGCCCTCGGGCGTATTAAATGCGGTTTTCCACTCATCCCCCTGCCTGATTCGCACCAAATTATACGCCCCACGAAGGTCAATCTTAGAGAACCACTTGGCCCCCTTTATGCGAGCAAACAAATCAGTCAGCAACGGCAATGGGTATTGATATTTAACAGTGATTTTATTCAAAAGCCGATAATCGATACATGGTCTCAAAGAGCCGTCTTTTTTTGACACAAAGAAAAAACCGGCTCCTAAGGGAGATGACGATGGACGAATATGTCCCTTTTCCAAGGACTCCTTTATATATTCTCGCATAGCAGCATGTTCAGGCACAGACAGATTAAATAAACGACCCTTTGGGTATTTACTACCCGGGATTAAATCTATGGCACAATCGCACTCTCGGTGCGGAGGTAACGAACCAAGCTTGGATTCTTCAAATACGTCACGATAGTCAGACAGGAACTCAGGAATTTCAGAGGGAATAGATGATGAAATGGAAACCACAGGTACATCCCCATGAGCCCCCTTACATCCCCAGCTCAACACAGACATAGCACTCCAGTCGAGGACTGGGTTGTGAGATTGCAGCCAAGGCAATCCTAGCACCAAATCATCATGTAGATTATACAGCACCAGAAAGCGAATAATCTCCTGGTGATCCGGATTAATACGCATAGTTACTTGTGTCCAGTATTGTGGTTTATTATTAGCCAATGGGGTGGAGTCAATCCCCTTCAGAGGAATAGGAGTCTCCAAAGGCTCTAAATCATACCCACAGCGATTGGCAAAGGACCAATCCATAAGACTCAAAGCGGCGCCAGAGTCGACATAGGCGTCCGTGGTAATAGATGACAAAGAGCAAATCAGGGTCACAGATAGAATAAACTTAGACGGTAAGGTGCAAATGGAAACAGATTTATCAAGCTTTTTAGTGCGCTTAGAGCATGCTGATATAACATGAGTAGAATCACCACAATAGAAACACAACCCATTTTTCCGTCTAAAATTCTGCCGCTCGCTTCGGGACAGAATTCTATCACACTGCATACTCTCTGGCGACTTCTCAGTGGACACCGCCAGATGGTGCACTGGTTTGCGCTCCCGCAAACGCCTATCGATCTGAATAGCCATTGTCATGGACTCATTCAGACCCGCAGGCACAGGGAACCCCACCATAACATCCTTAATGGCATCAGAGAGACCCTCTCTGAAAGTCGCCGCCAGGGCGCACTCATTCCACTGAGTAAGCACAGACCATTTACGGAATCTCTGGCAGTAAATTTCCGCTTCATCTTGTCCCTGAGATAGGGACATCAAAGTTTTTTCTGCCTGAAGCTCCAAATGAGGTTCGTCATAAAGCAACCCCAAGGCCAGAAAAAACGCATCCACATTGAGCAACGCAGGATCCCCTGGTGTCAATGAAAAAGCCCAGTCTTGAGGGTCGCCCCGGAGCAAGGAAATCACAATCCTGACCTGCTGTGCAGGGTCTCCGGCAGAGCGAAATTTCAGGGACAAAAATAACTTACAATTATTTCGAAAATTCTGAAACCCAGATCTATTCCCCGAGAAAAATTCCGGCAAAGGAATTCTCGGCTCAGATACAGGTGCATGACAAACAAAGTCTTGCAAATTTTGTACCTTCGTGGCGAGATTATTCAAACCTGCAATTACACTCTGAAGATCCATTACAAACAGGTGGACACAGAGCCAAAAAAAAAAAAAAAAAAAAAAAAATCTCAGCAGACTTCTTATTTCTCTCCTTTCTCAGCCAAGGATTTTAACCCTTTAGTGGGCCGGTCAAACTGTCATGTTCTCAATGGCAAGAGAACATAGCATCAGCATATATAGGAACTAGCTCTTGGAAGATGGGAACTGAGCTGACCATGAACTAAACCTAACGCACAACTAGCAGTGGCCGGGTAGCATGCCTACGTTGATTCTAGATGCCCAGCACCAGCCGGAGGACTAAATAATGCTAGCAGAGGAAAATATTAGTCCTAGCTCACCTCTAGAGAAATACCCCGAAAGGAGACAGAGGCCCCCCACATGTATTGGCGGTGAATCAAGATGAAATAACAAACGTAGTATGAAAATAGGTTTAGCAAATTTGAGGTCCACTTACTACATAGCAGAAGACAGAAAGGACACTTTCATGGTCAGCTGAAAACCCTATCAAAATACCATCCAGAAATTACTTTAAAACTCTGGCATTAACTCATAACACCAGAGTGGCAATTCCTGTTCACAAGAGCTTTCCAGACACAGTAACGAAACTACAGCTGTGAACTGGAACAAAAATGCAAAAACAAACATGGACAAGAGTCCAACTTATCTAGTAGTTGTCTAGGAGCAGGAACAAGCACAGAGAGGCTTCTGATAACATTGTTGACCGGCAAGCAACTAACAGAGCAGCAAGGTTATATAGCGACTCCCACATCTTGATGGGAACAGGTGAACAGGGAAGATGAAGACACCAGTTCAATACCACCAGTAGCCACCGGGGGAGCCCAGAATCCAAATTCACAACATATGGGGCAATGGTGCAGAGCACTATATGGCACAGCTATGGGGCAACGGTGCAGAGCACTATATGGCACAGCTATGGGGCAATGGTGCAGAGCACTATATGGCACAGCTATGGGGCAACGGTGCAGAGCATTATATATATGGCACAGCTATGGGGCAACGGTGCAGAGCACTATATGGCACAGCTATGGGGCAACGGTGCAGAGCACTATATGGCACAGCTATGGGGCAACGGTGCAGAGCACTATATGGCACAGCTATGGGGCAATGGTGCAGAGCACTATATGGCACAGCTATGGGGCAATGGTGCAGAGCATATAAGGCACAGCTATGGGGCAATGGTGCAGAGCACTATATGGCACAGCTATGGGGCAACGGTGCAGGGCACTATATGGCACAGCTATGGGGCAATGGTGCAGAGCACTATATGGCACAGCTATGGGGCAATGGTGCAGAGCATATATGGCACAGCTATGGGGCAATGGTGCAGAGCATATATGGCACAGCTATGGGGCAACGGTGCAGAGCACTATATGGCACAGCTATGGGGCAACGGTGCAGAGCACTATATGGCACAGCTATGGGGCAATGGTGCAGAGCACTATATGGCACAGCTATGGGGCAACGGTGCAGAGCACTATATGGCACAGCTATGGGGCAATGGTGCAGAGCACTATATGGCACAGCTATGGGGCAATGGTGCAGAGCATATATGGCACAGCTATGGGGCAACGGTGCAGAGCACTATATGGCACAGCTATGGGGCAATGGTGCAGAGCACTATATGGCACAGCTATGGGGCAATGGTGCAGAGCATATATGGCACAGCTATGGGGCAATGGTGCAGAGCATATATGGCACAGCTATGGGGCAACGGTGCAGAGCACTATATGGCACAGCTATGGGGCAACGGTGCAGAGCACTATATGGCACAGCTATGGGGCAATGGTGCAGAGCACTATATGGCACAGCTATGGGGCAACGGTGCAGAGCACTATATGGCACAGCTATGGGGCAATGGTGCAGAGCACTATATGGCACAGCTATGGGGCAATGGTGCAGAGCATATATGGCACAGCTATGGGGCAACGGTGCAGAGCACTATATGGCACAGCTATGGGGCAACGGTGCAGAGCACTATATGGCACAGCTATGGGGCAATGGTGCAGAGCACTATATGGCACAGCTATGGGGCAATGGTGCAGAGCACTATATGGCACAGCTATGGGGCAACGGTGCAGAGCACTATATGGCACAGCTATGGGGCAACGGTGCAGAGCACTATATGGCACAGCTATGGGGCAATGGTGCAGAGCACTATATGGCACAGCTATGGGGCAACGGTGCAGAGCATATATGGCACAGCTATGGGGCAACGGTGCAGAGCACTATATGGCACAGCTATGGGGCAATGGTGCAGAGCACTATATGGCACAGCTATGGGGCAATGGTGCAGAGCACTATATGGCACAGCTATGGGGCAATGGTGCAGAGCACTATATGGCACAGCTATGGGGCAACGGTGCAGAGCACTATATGGCACAGCTATGGGGCAACGGTGCAGAGCACTATATGGCACAGCTATGGGGCAACGGTGCAGAGCACTATATGGCACAGCTATGGGGCAACGGTGCAGAGCACTATATGGCACAGCTATGGGGCAATGGTGCAGAGCACTATATGGCACAGCTATGGGGCAACGGTGCAGAGCACTATATGGCCCAGCTATGGGGCAATGGTGCAGAGCACTATATGGCACAGCTATGGGGCAATGGTGCAGAGCACTATATGGCACAGCTATGGGGCAACGGTGCAGAGCACTATATGGCACAGCTATGGGGCAATGGTGCAGAGCACTATATGGCACAGCTATGGGGCAATGGTGCAGAGCATATATGGCACAGCTATGGGGCAACGGTGCAGAGCACTATATGGCACAGCTATGGGGCAACGGTGCAGAGCACTATATGGCACAGCTATGGGGCAACGGTGCAGAGCACTATATGGCACAGCTATGGGGCAATGGTGCAGAGCACTATATGGCACAGCTATGGGGCAATGGTGCAGAGCACTATATGGCACAGCTATGGGGCAATGGTGCAGAGCACTATATGGCACAGCTATGGGGCAATGGTGCAGAGCACTATATGGCACAGCTATGGGGCAACGGTGCAGAGCATTATATATATGGCACAGCTATGGGGCAACGGTGCAGAGCACTATATGGCACAGCTATGGGGCAACGGTGCAGAGCATTATATATATGGCACAGCTATGGGGCAACGGTGCAGAGCATTGTATATATGGCACAGCTTTATGTGGAGTATCTATGGGGCAATGGTGCAGAGCATTGTATATATGGCACAGCTTTATGTGGAGCATCTATGGGGCCATAATGAACGGTGCAGAGCATTATATGTGGCACAGCTTTATGTGGAGCATCTATGGGGCCATAATGAACGGTATGGAGTATCTATTTTTAATTTTGAAATTCACCGGTACCTGCTGCATTTTCCACCCTAGGCTTATACTCGAGTCAATAAGTTTTCCCAGTTTTTTGTGGCAAAATTAGGGGGGTCGGCTTATACTCGGGTCGGCTTATACTCGAGTATATACGGTACTCACCTCTCTTGCTTGCAGCTCCTCAGCGTCCCGTCTCGGCGTCTCTCCGCACTGACTGATCAGGCAGAGGGCGGCGTGCACACTAGTACGTCATCGTGCCCTCTGACCTGAACAGTCAGAACAAGAGGACGCGAAGACTGAGCGGTGCCCGGCGTGTGAAATGTGGACAGGTGACTATGAGATACTTACCTGCTCCCGGCGTCCCTGGCTCCTTCTCCCGGACAGCTGGTCTCCGGGTGCCGCAGCCTCTTCCTCTGTCAGTGGTCACTGTTACCGTTACTGATTAGAGGAATGAATTATGCGGCTCCACCCCTATGGGAGTGGAGTCCATATTCATTTCTCTAATGAGTGGTACCATGTGACCGCTGAACAGGGGACGAGCTGCGGCACCGAAGACCGTGGGACGGGCATGGGGAGCGCCAGGAGCGCCGGGACTAGGTGAGTATGCGACACGCTCTCTCCCCCTCACCCGCCGACCCCACCGCCGACCGTGACTCGAGTATAAGCCGAGAGGGGCACTTTCAGCCCAAAAATTTGGGCTGAAAATCTCGGCTTATACTCGAGTATATACGGTAAATCATTCAGCTCAGGTGAAGAAAACTAAATCTCCGATATATATATATATATACTGTATATATATATATATATGTAAAGTCCGATTTCAGGGTTCGGACACATGTTCGTGTCATGTCCGGCCCCGAACTCGAACTTTACATAAAACTTGGGCGAACCCGCCGATCCCGAACATTGGGGGGCTTACCCATCACTACTGGTGGAGTGTGCTCGTAATACAGCCTGGTGTTGCGTGTCCATAATACATTATTTCCACTGTCCAGAAAATGATAGCTTTTTTACATACACTCACTGACAGATTCATTCTTTTTTATTGTGAACTGTAGGCAAAATTAACTCATTTAATGACTATTCAGTTTCACTGTATCATCCGTGTGTACGCGGTAGTCATATTGAAAGGCCTCAACTTCCAAACTTTTTCAAATACTTGTACAATCCACTTCACAATCTATATAAATTCATCCCAAAAAATTTTCAGAGGCCAAGTCAAGTTCTTGCTTTTTGCCATTTTGCTCTGTTTCTTATTGTCTCATAGCAGTATCATCTGCTGGAAATGAATGTGCATTCTGGTCACATGTATCTCCTCCACAGTCCAGAACTTGATAGCTTTTTTCCATACACTCATTGACAGATTCATGCTTTTTATGGTGATCTATTGACAGAAATTCATAAAACCAGGCTAAATTAACTCATTTACCATCTGTGTACGCAGTAGTTGTGGGAGCTTTTAGTGTACGCTACAGGAGCTGGAAATACCGTGTCTGCTGGCACTAGATTTGCCCGCCAATATATTTTCAATAAAGGATTTAATGCACGCATTCCAATTACAGAGCCTCTAAATAATCCTGTATTGTTATTTTGTCTCACTACATCACTTGGTCGGGAGTGGGCAATTTGCGTGCCTGCTGCCTTCCTTGGATGTGGTAGCCGTTTCTCATGCTCCCTCTTTGGAATCAAACTCTGATTCTCCATTACCCGTGGTCACCATAGAAAGGAGCCTGTACGGCCTTTGTGGTTGGAAGGGAGAGCGGCTCGCTGTGTGAGAAGGTCCCAAAGCATCAGGAAAACATACCTTGCATGGTCAGAGTGAGGTGACTGACTTCCAGAGAAAACCACAGTCACCTTGCCTTGTCACCCACCTCACCCAAGGCGACGCACAGGGTCACTCGGGAGACAGACGAGGGAGCGGGGACCTATGATTCGCTTCCATCAGGCTTAAATCTGCCTTTGCCGCTGGGGGTCCTTGACCCACCAGCAGACAGATGCAGAGATTGGGAAAGGAGAGTTGGCCATCAGGGTTCATCGCACCTCTGGCACAAGCTGGATAAATGTAGTGGTGGCTGGGCCTGAGGCAGAAAGTGTTTTGGCGTATGTTCATCATAAGTGTTACTATTCCACTTCTATGCTTCTTTGAAAAATGCCTCAGGTGTTGATGAATGGGGTGGTGGCACAGGACGAAGAGGAGGAGGAGGAACAAGGACCATTCACACCATTACAAGGTCTGAAGATTGTTCAGGAAAGCTGCCAAACAAAAAGCTGCAGATGCCAGACATACATACATACATATCTGTAAAAAAAATTATACCCACAGCGTGTCCATAGTCTTAAAGTCACTGTGTGATGGTGCTGCTTCCACCATAGTTTGTGGTTGATCAATAGGGTTCCCGGCAGTGCTCAATACCTAAAAATCCATAGTTAGATTTTCATATAGTTCAGAAATGATCTACTATAGAGATGCTGTCATGCTCTTCATATACTGATGATTGCAACTTTTACAACACTGTACGACAGGACTTTTCATATTCTAACTCTCCCCCAGACAATTCTGCACCAAATGACTAAAAATCGTCTACAGAAATAGCTTTTTCCAGAATTTCTGTGGTAGCTCATAAGAGTGGCTGAAATACATGCTCCATATGGAGTATACCTTGGAAAACTCCCTAAATCTTCTCATTATCTCAGTGAGTAAAACCAATAATAACATTCAGCCAAGATGAAACACGTCTGTTTATGTTGTTGGAGACATTGACCGCAACTTTAAGAGTGGCAGCAGAACACAAGCAATGCTTCCAACGACTTTGTCCAAACATTCTTCTATCTGTCCTTTACCCTCAGTTCAGAGTGAAGATCAAATAATGATTCCCACAAAGGGAAAGGCAACATGATGACATAATGGGAAACACAGAGGATAAATTGGACATAGCAAGCCTACGAGACGCTGGCCACTGCCAGGGGTCAAGACCAGAGCCTTGTGTGGTCGTTCTATTTAATTGTGAATGTGATCAAACGTGAAATGTTAATGAAACCTCCTAGGCAGAGGAATTCAACAGTGACCACATCATATACAACTTTCACTAGAAAATTGGAAGGAATGTTTATTTTTTCAATTTTTTTCTACATTAATGCAGAACTGAGAATTCTAGGTTAAAGTAAGAAAAGCATTGCCCCGTAAAAACTGTTTTCTCTTCAAGGTTATTTTAGCCTAACACCCATTCATTACGCACCATAAAAATAATGCATTGTTTTATCTATGGCATAGTAAAGACAACCCAGAAGGGAAATGGACAAGCAGACAGTTTCCTTCCTGACTTAATTCGAAATTATTCCTTTCTCAGATCTCATATGAGAGATATGTGATTACGCGGTGTGCCAGACTGGCATATAGTCAGGCAAGGCGCACACACAAAAGACAACTTCAAAAATGGAGATTGGGCATTGTATAAACAAGCTGGTCAACTGGTCAATAGCTGGAAACATCAAGGATATTGTGTTATACAGTATTTCCACATACCATATAACACTTTGGAACAATGCTGGACAAAAAGTCATCAATCTATAGTTTATGAAGTAATGTGGAGACATTAGTAGTTATCATCGGTTTCCTCTATCATACTAAACCTCAGGAACCTGCAGACATACATGGAAAATGATAGCCTTATATAAATACTAAAAGGGCTTTTCTATATTTTGGATTGTAATATCTAATAAACATAATCATATTCTTTATTATAGGATATAATGTGTTTCCTCAACATGAAAAAATCTAAGACCTGGTGACTGAGGAGGTTATGATCGAATACCAAATAATAAAGCGTTTCTTCCGGTTGATGTCCTCAAATGATTGCACAAGCTATCAATCATGTCTGGTGTCAATGTTTAGCTGGCTATCCATACTATGCCCAATGTGGTTTCTTGGGTTCATCAAGATAGCCCTGGAAGAACTTAATGGACTTATGTTTTTTGGGGTCATACACTGTATGCAGAATTATGAGGTAAGTGAGCATTTTAACCATATCAGCATTTTTATGCAGATTTTCCAATTCCAAGCTATATAACCTTGAATGCTATTGTATAAAGCAGATCACGTGATATGTATTTGTGTAATGAGGGAGGGTGAGGCCTAAGGATACAACACTAGTGATGAGCGAATATACTCGGTACTCGAGATTTCTCGAGCACGCTCGGGTGTCCTCCGAGTATTTGTAAGTGCTCGGAGATTTAGTTTTCCTTGCAGCAGCTGAAAGATTTACATCTGTTAGCCAGCTTGATTACATGTGGGGATTCCCTAGCAACCAGGCAACCCTCACATGTACTTACGCTGGCTAACAGATGTAAATCATTCAGCTGCGAAGATGAAAACTAAATCTCCGAGCACTAAAAAATACTCAGAGGACACCCGAACGTGCTCGGGAAATCTCCAGTACAGGGTATATTCGCTCATCACTATACAACACCCTTTATCAAGGTGTGCAGAATTATTAGGCAGCTTGTTTTGCTCACACAAACGGGCCAAAAATAAATTTAACTGTGACAAGTTTTACAGAAGGATGCAGCACTCTGGAAATTGCTAATATATTTGGGGTGTGATCACAGAACTATCAAAGTTTTGTTATAAATAGTCAACAGGGACCTCCAAACTACATTCCAGACGGAGGAGTGGGAGGAAGCCCTAGCTTACACCTATTCGTCCACGATCTCCTTAACCCTGCAACAGTCTTTTTTCAAGATGGTGTCTAGGTGGTATTTAACCCCTTCAAGGCTATCCTTGATAAGTGGTAATAGTTCTACTGATTGCTGGAGGAATTGTAGGCAGAGGGGAAATATACTACATGTTTTCTGGCAATGCCCCAAATTGAAGCCATTGTGGCAGGGTGTCTCCAACATTATAGACACTTTGGCAAAAGAAAAGATTGACCTTTCCCCCCAACTTGCCGTACTGTCCATAGGCATTGATCGCCTCAATCCCTCTATTAAGCCCATTGTGGCACATATCCTTCTTGTAACTAAGAATTCCATTGCATTTTATTGGAAAAACCCCTGCCCCCCTACTACGCAAGAAATAGTTGATCTGGTCTCTCTTCACAAGTCATATGACTACAAATTTTCTATTGCTAATGCAGGCTTTAAAAAATTTGCCATCAAATGGCATCGCTGGTTGGAGGTATTCCCCTAATACATTTGGTCACCCTTATGTGGGTTTTAGTAGTTAATAAAGGTTAATAAACGTTCACGTTAGCATATATTATTCTTACCTACTATTTCACAAAACTGCTTGAGAGTTACTGATTTATCTAATAAATGAAACCAATTAGAGGTATTCAGTTTTCAGGTTGCTATACCCAAAATGTTTGTTAGCACTTGTTATTAAATTACCATTTTCTTCGCAAGTACTCATCTATAAACTTAGGTATATAAACTATCTACGCTGCGTACGTAGATTATATTTGTCTTCTTATCCCCTCCCCCGTACTCCCCCTCTCCTACCTTTCTGTGTGTTCCCAGTATTATCCCCCTTCCATCCAGCCCTGCGACTCTTTACCACTACCCTCCCTCTTGAGTTATGTCTTGTTGACATGGTTAAATTTTCAATAAAAACTGTTTGAAAAGAAAAAAAATAAATAGTCAACAGGGTAAAAAAAAGTTTTGAGAAAAAAATGCATGTTAATTGACAAAGATTTGAGAAGAATCAAACGTTAAGCAACCAGGCCCCGTTATCCTCCAGTGCTGTTATATTTCAGAACTGTAACCTCCCTGGAGGCCCAGAAGTACAAAGTGTTCAGTGCTCAGAGACATGGCCAAGGTAAGGAAGGCTGAAACCGACCCCCACTGAACAAGACAAACAAATACAGAATGCTCAGACATGGCTGAGGTAAGGGAGGCTGAAACCGACTGCCACTGATCAAGACACAGAAGAACAAGATGCTCAGTGCTCAGAAACATGGCTGAGGTAAGGAAGGCTGAAACCGACCACCACTAAACAAGACACAGAGGAGAAACGCCAAGACTGGACCAAAAAATATCTGGAGACATTTTTTTAAAAGGCTACATGAACTGGCGACATGAGATTGACTCTTGATGGACCAGATGGATGGGCCTGTGGTTGGATCTGTAGCATGCACAGACCTACACTTCCACTCAGATTGAGATGAGATACTGCTATGGGTTGGTAATATTAACCCCTTCACCTTCTTGACACCAGCCTGTTTTGACCTTCTTGACAAGGCCAAATTTAAAAATTCTGACCAGCGTCACTTTATGTGGTAAGAACACTGGAACTCTTCAATGTATCACAGTGATTCTGAGACTGTTTTTTAATGACATGAAGTATTTTATGTTAGTGGTAAATTTAGGTTGATATTTTTTGTGTTTATTCGTGAAAATATTGGAATTTTGGCAAAAATCATTTCTTGTTTTTCCCCAAAAAATTATAAATTCCATTTTTTTATGGACCACTAACTAATTGAAATGGTTTGGAGGGCATATGTGAACAGAAAATGCCCAAAAGTTACACCATTTTAAAAATTGCACCACTCAAGGTGCTCAAAACTACATTCAAGAAGTTTATTAACCTTTCAGGTACGTCAAAGAAAATTAAAGCAATTTGGAAGGAGCAAATGAAAATTTTACTTTTTCCCACAAAAGTGTTGCTTTAGCCCAAATTTTACATTTTCACAAGGGTAACAGGAGAAAAATGACTATACAATTTTACAATTTGTTGTGCAATTTTTACTGAGTACACAAATACTCCATATGTGGTGGAAAAGTACTGTTAGGGCACATGGCAGGGCTCGGAGGGGAAGGAACTCCATTAGCAATTGGAGTGCAAAATTGGCTGGAATAGATGCCATGTCATGTTTTCAAAATTTTGCATTTCCACGCGGTCGCCACACACATCAAATCCCCACATGCGGACGCATCCGCATACAATTCATGTCCCTGCCTACCCAATGTTAAAGATAGGTACGCAGGGAAACGCAGGACGCATGCGGCAGTAGGCGCAGCGTGGACGGAGCTTCACGGAGGAAGAAAGGAGGAAGTAAGCTGCCATCCACAGCCCTCCTCAACGCAAGTGTGAAACCAGCCTTAGAGGTATGGTGAGCACCTTAAACCCACAGGTGCTGCATAGAATTTTGTAGCATTGAGCCATGAAAATGAAAAAATACAATTTTCTCTCAAAAATGTTGGTTTTGCTCCAATTTTTTATTTTCACAAGGGTAAGAGGAGAAAATAGACCTTTAAATTTGTTGTGCAATTCCTCTTGAGGACTCTGTTACCCCATATGTGGCGTAAAACTGTTGTTTGGGGGGCTCAGAATAGAAGGAGCACCATTTGACTTTTAGAGCACAAAATTGACTGGATAAGATAACGGACACCATGTCGTATTTGCAGAGTCCCTGAGGTGCCTAAACTGTGGAAACTCCCCACAAATTACCGCAATTTGGAAACCTCACCTTTTGAGAACTTCATCTAAGTTAAACCTCAGGCAATTCTGAGAATTGTATAACATTTCCACTAAAATGTTGCTTTGGTTCAAAGTTTTTAATTTAAATTTTCATAAGCGGTAACACAAGAAAAAGAAAGTTACAAATTGTTATTCAATTTCTCCTCAGTACACCAATACCTCATATGTGGTTAAAAATCTAGCACAGTGCAAACCTCAGAAGGACCACCAAATTGCAATGCAGATTTTTCTGGAATGCTTTGAGGGTGCCATGTTACATTGGCAGAGGCCCTGAGGTGCCAGAACTGCTAAATTTTCCTTAAGTGATCCCATTTTACAAACTAAACCTCTCAATGAATTCATCTAGGGGAGTAGTGATCAAATTGACATGACGGATGTATCACATTTTATACCATTGAGCATTGAAGAAAAAATAATTACATTTTAACCACAAAAATTTTGTTTTAGCCCCAGATTTTACATTTTCACAAGGGCAAATGGGTAAAAATGTCACAAAGATTTGTCACAGAATTTCTGCTGCACGTGGCAATACACCATATGAGGCTGTTGAGTACTGCTTAGCCACACAGGGAGACTCAGGAGGGAAGGAGCGCTATTTGACTCTTGGAGAACAAATTTTCATAGAATAGTTTGCAGACTCCATAGACAGAGTCCCTAAACTGCCACAAAAGCAGAAGCGTGTAAATTACACCACTAGGAATTTATCTACAGATGTAGTACCGATTTTGACTCCCTGGGTGTTTTACATCAACATTCTGCAGTGAATGGTGCAGAGCAAATGTGAAAATCTGCTGTTGAAGTGCCCAGTATGTTATAATGCCCATACATTATGCAACCCTTCATACTTCTGAAGAAATGAACCCCATAAATTAAGCGGACTCTCATCACTACAGAAATGGAAAACATGTGGATGCTAACTGCAGTTTAGGCACACTGTGCAGCTTAGAAGGGAGGGGGGTATTTCGGTTTGGGAGCGCAGAATTTGTTTAATTTCTTTTAGGGTTGAGGAGACATTTTGCTTTTCCAGAGCCTTTGTGCTATCAGTGGAAGCCTCCTATATTTCCACTGACAGATGACCGACCTGAGTGGTGACTTATTTTTTGTGGATTGAGTTGAAGTTTTATTGGGAACATTTTACATAACATTTTGAATCACATTTATCCTGCGCTCTACACTGAGCCCTTGCATGTTTCTATCAAAATTTCTGCATGATGTGATTCAGATAAATAGTTGAACTATAATGAAGCAGCAGAGTTACTCTGGACTCTGTCTGGTCTCGGTGGTGTCCTCACTTTGACATCCGTGTGGTAAAATTGATAAGGCAGCTTTATTCTTTGGGTCAGTACGATTACAATGATAACACATTTATTTAATTTTTTTTTTATGTTTTGCAGTTTTTAGACAATAAAAATAATTTCTTAGAAAAAGAATTGTATTTGCATCGCTTTATTCTGAGAGCTAAAACTTTTTTTTATTTTTCTGCTGACGGAGCTGTTTGGCGGATTGTTTTTACGGGACTAGACGATATTTTCAGTGATACCATTTCGATTTACATACAACTTTTTCATACTGTTTTATTCCTGTTTTGTCCGGCGGTATTTTTTTTTTCACGGTGTTCACTGAAGGGGTTAGCTAGTGTGACAGTTTTATACTTTGGGTTGTTATGGACACAGCGATACCAATTATGTGCACTTTTTAGTTTATTTTTGTTTTTACATAAATTTATGCATTTTTAGGTATAATATCATATATACTCGAGTATAAGCCGACCCATAGAATAAGCCGAGGCACTGAATTTTGCCACGAAAAACTGGGAAAACTTACTGACTCGCGTATAAGCCAGGTATGCATTGTCCACTCATCTCCATCCTTGTATGCATGGCCTCTTTATCCACATCCTGGTATGCATGGTTCCTCATCCCTATCCTGGTATGCATGGTTCCTCATCCCTATCCTGGTATGCATGGCCCCTCATCCCCATCTTGGTATACAAGGTTCCTAATCCATATCCTGGTATGCATGGCTCTTCATCCATATCCTGGTATGCATGGTTCCTGATCCTTATCATGGTTTGCATGGTGCATGGAGGGCAGTGAGTATACGTTGCTATTAAGTAGCGCGCACAGTGTCAGCCACTGCCGCCGTGCGGTCACGTGTCCCCGCTAATTAAGTTGGGTGATCAGATCTGATATAAAGGGGGAAGAGGGATTTAGCCAGTGTTTAAGAATTAATTTCTTAGATAGTAGTAATATAGTATATAGAAGTTTTGGAGGACCTTTATAGACATGAATTTTTTCAGTAGTGTAGTAGTGCTATTTAAAGAGACAGGGGCCATACCGTGCTATAGAGTGTGCTTGTAGAACTTGAGACTGATTTGCAGAATTAAGCAGTTTTGGGACACAACCAAATGCCATGACAAAGATCGGTGCTATTGGTATAATATTGTGTAATTTTTTTTATTTTTACAATTTGTTAAAACTTTTTTTTCCGCTTTTTTACTCGGTCTCGATATGGCACTTTAACTTTTATTACTCTAATGGCTAGAATAATGCATTGCAATGCATTATCCCTGTCAGTGCTGCACTGGTAGAACCTCTTAGACCAGTGTTCCCCAACTCCAGTCCTCAAGAGCCACCAACAGGTCATGTTTTCAGGATTTCCTTAGTATTGCACAGGTGATAATTGCATCACCTGGACAGGCAAGCATTCAATCACCTGTGGAATACTAAGAAAATCCTGAAAACATGACCTGTTGGTGGCTCTTGAGGACCGGAGTTGGGGAACACTGTCTTAGACCATGCCCTCAGCATTGTCTACAGACTTGCCGGCACTGGGAGATTCGGAGGTTGCCATGACGACCCCAAGTTGCCATTACAACCATCGGACCCTTGTGATGACATCACAGGGACGCTGATCGGAAGGGAGAGGGTCTCTCAGGCTTCTAAATGATGCAGTCGATATCGATCACAGCATTTAGGGGGTTTAGTGGACTGGGGCAGCCAGAGCTCAGCTATAACTTCACCGAGCTGCGGTCAGCAATTGTGTGTATTCAGCTCCTCTGCCCACAAGATCGCCATGATGTAAGTTTACATCATAGGTCGTGAACCCCTTCCCAACCATGATCTAAACTTATGTCAAAGGTCGTGAAAGGGTTAAATATGAGTTAGCTGGACCTTTTCGTGTTGAAGATGGACTCAAAATCAACTCTCAAACCTACTCCTAATTTTTAGAAGACTCTACCTTCAAGCAGTAGTGCAATAAAATGTCTTCATCTTTCAAGAAAACCATGCTTTTAATGACAGCGATCCATCACAGTATCGAAGTCTCCACTGCTCGACTAAGAGGGCCAATCACCACATTTTACATGTGGAACACGACACACAAAATAATAGTGGCAGCAGAGTGGAATACAACTTTTTTCTTTGTTAGTGTTACCAACTTCACCTCTCCGTTGTGGAGATATTAGCAATCAATGCATTTGGCCCCCGATGTGTTAACTTTAGATAAGTCCGAATGGGTGTTTTTACTGGGTTTGCACTATTTCTCCCTCTATGAGTTGTTATCTGATAACACCCACATGGACTTAAACAAAAGATAACTCATTATGTACCAATACTTTGATTGCTAATATCTCTGCAATGTTGAGGCAAAATAAGAAAAGTTTTGTTCTGCTCTGCATTCACTATTACATCGTGCGTCTAGTTCAACATGTAAAATTTGGTGAAAGGCCTCCTTAAAAATGAAAGAGTAATGATGTGGCCTCTTCCTTCTCTGACCTAAACCCTACGGAGAACTTGTGGGTCCTTCTTAAATGGGACATTTTGGAGAAGGAAAATGGTTACTTCTGATCAGTGTCTGGGTTAAGCGGTCAAGAAACTGTCAGACTCCATGAATGGAGCTTCGGCCTGAAGAAGGGTGGCTATATTGGTCACTGACATTTTTTTTAACTGTATTTTCATACAATTGAGTTGCTGGTTTTTATTCTCACTGCAACAGATGAAAATAAACAATTGAGATGGAAATTTTTTTTATTTAGTTATATAATAATTCTGCACACAGAGATATTCTCCTAAGGCAGACGAAACCTCAATTTTACTTTCTTAAATATTCAGGTCTCAGTTTTACTAACCATATGGATTGATCGACAGATCTGGAGATATTTAGTAATAAAGTTTATCATCAAAAATACAAATTGCCTAATAATTGTGCACACAGTGTAACTAGGAAAACCTCCTTCTACACACAACACGTCCACCTCCTCTTTTATGTGCATTGTGATCTTTATTGTTGTCATTGCACACATCGGACAGGTAATCCTAATAGTTTTTTGTGAAAAAAACTTTTTATTTAATGTATAAGAAATAGATTTTAGTGGCACGTGGGCACTTCCAAAGTTAAATTCAGATTCAGTGATCAGCACTAGGTATGGGAGACCATGTATGTCTGTGCCTGACTAGTGAGTTAATCATCTTACTTAGTCCAATAGTGCAAGCCCAATCCCCTACACAAAATCAATATTCTATGCAGTGGCCCAATTGCAACCCCCAATTGGACATTTTTATGGCTCGGCTACCACTGAGGAAGGTACAGCTATGGGAAGTCTCAGAAAATAATATTGATAGGTAATACCTAAACAAAGATCAAACAAAATATTCAGAAGGGCCTGCCAGACCATTTTGCTCCAAATTACGAATCTGTCAGATATTCCCTTGAATAGAAATGATTTTAGACAGAGCATGAAAGCATTTATTGTTTGCTTTTAAAGGGTGAACATCTGTCCTTACATGGTCCTGAACATGGTGAGTCATTGAAAGTTGACAAGTTACAAGGTTGAATAATATTTTATTATACACTCCTCAACATTGAAATTGCAACTCCAAGAAGGAAAAGTTGTGGAATTACAGAAATCACCGGACGGCTAACATGTTAATTATGTGTAAGTGATAAGAAAATGGGGATAGAATCTTCAAAAGATCTCTATTTATTCAAGTACAAGCATCACAAGCAGAAATCCCGACACTTACGCATATTTACTGCTATTAATGAGGTTATTAATGGTTGTCTAAGAAATGTTCTACTGCCTAAATGGTCTTAGGCAAATCTTCAAGTCCATCACCCATCTTGTCCGTGCTGTATCTTCAGACAGTTACCACTCGCACTGAAATCCCCAGACCTGTCATGTTGGGCTGGGACTTACTCATGCAAAGTCATAGCACAGTATCCTTTTGCGTGTTGGTGTAGAACCATCCTGGGCCCTGGGGATATTAGTGCAAGAGGTGTCGATAAAAAGATGTGGAGATGTGATGTTGAGGAGCGTAAGTACTGGAGATACCATGACTAAAGGTACCTTCACATTAAGCGACGCTGCAGCGATAGCGACAACGATGCCGATCGCTGCAGCGTCGCTGTTTGATCGCTGGAGAGCTGTCACACAGACCGCTCTCCAGCGACCAATGATGCCGAGGTCCCTGGGTAACCAGGGTAAACATCGGGTTACTAAGCGCAGGGCCGCACTTAGTAACCCGATGTTTACCCTGGTTACCAGCGTAAAATGTAAAAAAACCAAACAGTACATACTTACATTCACGTCCCCCGGCATCCGCTTCCTGCACTGACTGAGCGCCGGCCCTAACAGCAGAGCGGTCACGTCACCGCTGTGCTGTACTTTCACTTTATGGCGCTCAGTCAGTGTGGGAAGCGGACGCCGGGGGACGCGAAGGTGAGTATGTACTGTTTGTTTTTTTTACATTTTACGCTGGTAACCAGGGTAAACATCGGGTTACTAAGCGCGGCCCTGCGCTTAGTAACCCGATGTTTACCCTGGTTACCAGTGTAAAACATCGCTGGTATCGTTGCTTTTGGTGTCAAACACGACGATACACGCCGGTCTGACGACCAAATAAAGTTCTGAACTTTGTTCAACGACCAGCGATATCTCAGCAGGATCCTGATCGCTGCTGCGTGTCAAACACAACGATATCGCTAGCCAGGACGCTGCAATGTCACGGATCGCTAGCGATATCGTTTAGTGTGAAGGTACCTTAAGGCGTTGAGCTGAAACTAGTTTGTCTGCTTCTCCTATGTCTATGGATCTCCTTTGGTGATTTGCTACTACAGTTTTTAATGTGATCAATAAATCTTACCATTTTATATATTTTTTTGTCTACCGCTAGAGGATATATCATTATTTTTTTATACCATTTATTTCCACGTCCGAAACTGGGACGACTCTGTGCGCTGCCTTACAGACGAAAACTGCAAATCAACATTTGATTCCCTTCCGTTCTTTAAGTAGAAGGTCTGGAGAGGTGTGCGGTAAGGTGAATATAAGGATTCTTTTTTAAGTTTTTGCTGACCTGTGGTCTCCATGTTGCTGAATCTGTGTGAAATCGAATTACCAAAAAATGACACATGTTGGCAAATGGGAATTTTTGTAAAATTAGACTAGAACTCAGTTCCACTCAAATTTATTTTCTCAATTTAACCATTTGGGCCAAATTCTTCTTTGTTTTCTATAGCTAAAGAGCCTTTGAAAAGGAGAACCCTACACAAGATTTTGGTACCCATAGTAAAGAAGACCAGCTAACCAGGAGCTGGACCCATGTCTATAATGACCCCATAGAAGTTGCATGTTCTACACCTATGTTAAGTACGCTCTTGCTTTCTCCATTGACACTATGCAAGGCGCGATGTTACCCTCAAGCAGCAGCTTTGCCATATTATAGTGGCATTATTTAGGCATATATAACCTATTTGCCTAGTTTTTTGATCTCCAAGTTAGGAAACTGGAGTGGTAGGGGTTGCCATTTCACTTTTGGTCTAGGCTTGAAGCTATTGAGCTCATACACAGATGTATCTAGTCAATTCCAGATTTTAATTGTTTTGTTTTTGACCAAACATTATATTGTAATGATGTTAACAGCTTGATTTCGGCGCAGTAATCCTTATCAGGAAGCAGATAACAGTTTTCGCTTTGTAAACAGCCATTACTTTAGTAACATGAGTAAATGGGCAGAGATTAAGAGATCTTGAAGCTCTGAAGAGCTTTGTGCTGGAGCCAAGTATTTGATCATTACACGTGCATGTGCCAAATGGATGTATACAGTGTAATTTACATTGATGGTGGGTACGTGTCTTTGGAAATGCATCCCAGACAAAGTGCCAAGTGTATTAGCCTTATGTAATAATCATTTATTTTAACTATACTACGTGGTATGAACATTGGAGCCAACAGCAATATACATTGTACATGTAATATACCACTCAGACAGATGTAATCTTCAGGCACATATTATAGGCAATGTTAATGGAAAATTTAACTAATTCCAGACAAATCAGAGTTAATTACGGTATGTATTTTATTTTTGGGCCTCATTTGCAGTACCTATAGATATCAGTCTACCACTGTTGTCGTTTAGGAGAAAATCTGGAAGTCAGGTAGAAAGAAGCTTTGTTACGATTCGGTTTCAGATTTAAAGGGTTTATATCATGTCAATAACATAAAAACAAAATATAGAAATTATGACAAACTCCAAGCCCTGATTAGACAAGAATGGGCGGTGATCAGCCAGGATTTGGCCCAGAAGCTCATATCCATCATGCCAGGGCAAAGAGAAGAAATCTTGTAAAATAAGGGACAACACTGTAAATATTGGGTCTTTGAATAAACTTGATGCATTTGTCAATAAAAGTGTAAAAAATTTGCGAAATGTATAATTGAACTTCAACAGCCATAGAAACATCTGACTAAAAGATCTTAAAACACTGAAGCAGTTAAACTTGTAACCCAAAATTTGTATCAGTCTTAAAACTTTTGGCCACGACTGTACATGCTGCAGTGGAGGTGGATAATCCATATGCAAATGAGGAGTATTTGGCGCACCCATGGCATGGCCATGAGATGGGTGCACCGTTACAAACCCTCAATTTGCCTCTTTGGGACTGGACTGCCCGACAGTGCTCACTCTTAGCGTGAATGCTACCCCACATATGTACACAGCGTTTTCCTACTTGATTCCTTTCTTCCGATGCCACTCATACACCCAGAAGTGTAGCGAGAGAGCCAGGTTGGAGATCGCACCAAGTCTGTGTTAGCATGCAGATGGCACAGCCAGTGTTAGTGCACATGCACACATGCAGGGCAGCGTTTGCTCTAGGAGTGAGCACTGTCGTTCACAAGCTAATGCAGTACCAAAGACACAAATTGAGGAGGGTAGTGGTGCACCCAGCCATGGGTACACCAATGTTCACTCATTTGTATGTGGAATAAAAGTTATTTTCACAACTCTATCAAAGCAATAGGTACAGTACTAGTATAATTCTTATAGCAGTCCCCATATTTTTGCATATTTGGGCTAAAAGGCATTTTGGGAGCAACAGACTTCTTTCAAATTAACTTCGAATTCAGGGATCAATTTTTCTGGGCAAGATGAAAATTAAGACCTTGTAAAAAGTTTTGCAAAACCATAAAAAAAATAAAATTAACTTTTGTGCCTTCAGATTAAGGACACTATTACTTAACTGTGGCAAATTAGAGCTCAGCATTCATTACTTATATTGCTATGGTAAAATGATAGCTGAGTGCTGATTGGTTCCTACAGGCAGTAAACATACTCTAATTGTTAGACAGTTTTGATAAATAAGGCCTAATGCATGTTAATCACTCGGGCTATTAATATACATAAATATTTAGAACAACTTCTCTTATGGTTTGCTTTAAAAATGCTTAGTTTAGTCTGCTTTACAATAAACTCAGGCGAAATTATAAGCGTTCTCGGTTCAATTTTACGTTGATGGACAAATTCATGCAGTTAGCTGGAAACATTAAATCTGTCAGAGAAACAGGATGGTTAAGATGGGGGCTGGAATAGGCATAGCTAGATGGAAGCACCCCATGACTGCAGTTGGCTAGGGGAAAGTTTCTAGAAAGGTTCGTAGGACGGATAGGGATTTGTGGAGGTGAAGAGGGGGTGTTATAGGGGCGGGCTTAGGGAGTAGTTTGGGGAGGGAAAAGTGCGGGAATATTGCCATTTTCAAAAAAGAATTCGGAGAGTGAAGACCTGAGAATTTACCTCATGGAGTCTATGATGATGACCTGATGGACCGGCTTCAGAACGTCGCTTGCTCTAGGAGGGGAGGATGGTTGGAGGAACAATTTTCTTCCCTCCTGGATGCCGCTGGGTCACAGGAGCTGAGCAGGAGGGGAAGGAGGACAAGGCCCCTGGAGAGACTTTCACCGGACATGGGGGCGCGCAGCAGGCGCAGGCTCCGGAGTCCCTCCTGGGACCTTGTGGATGGCGGGGGCAGTCATGTGGCTTCCCCCCGCTGTGCCCGCCCCGGCAGGAATCCACAAAGCCGGTCTGCGGGCATGGGGCAGCAGAGTCTGAGAGGAATGCAGGCCGGACCGAAAGTGCAGGCCAAGCCGGAGAAACAGGCCGCAACGGAAGAGCGGCCGAGACCGGAAGAGCAGGCCGCATCATTATGGCAGACTACACGTGTGGTGTCACGGGCCCGTGGCAGGTGCAGCAGAAGCCCTGAACCGCGGCGAGGTCCTGGCAGTCCGGCGGCGGAGGAGGAAGTGCCAGCAGGCAGCGCGGGGCACACTCTCACAAGGGAGGACAATGCGGCAAGTACCCGGTGAGGCGCGGGGTCCGGGATGCCTGCTGGACATAGCACCAGGAGGAGGTCTTCAGCGGGCAGGCAGCAGCAGCGGGAGTCCCTGCTGCCAGGCCCAGTGTGACTTGGACAGGCAGGAAGAGCGGCGGGCAGTGACCAGAGGTTGCCTGGCAGATCGCGGGGCCATTTTCTGGACCGGTCCATTGGGCACGGGTCAGGCACCCTGATACGGTCGCACTCGAGGAGGTGGTCAGCAAGGCTCTTCAAGGGCACAGGTCCCCCCTGATGATGAGGAGGTCAGTGACCATCAGGAGGATACAAGGCAGCAGGACTCCTGATTTATGGCTGGCGGAGACACAGCACCCATGCAGCTTGGTGAGCATGATTCTATGTGCTGTTTGTCGCCCACAGGGGCTATGTTACAGGAGGTTGTGGGGAGTCAGGCACTGGGGTTGGAGGGAAGGCAGTTGGGGGGCCCTAGTGGGGAGGGGGATCGGGGCCTTTGCAAGATCTTGCTTAGTATGGCGCAGGTTTTGCAAAGATTAGAGAGTGGGGCAGCGGGCACTGTGGAGACGACGCCAGTCGAGGCATGGTTGCCGGGGATAGCTTTTGGGTCGCAGGTAGCAAGCGAGCCGCCGGTATCGGTTGAAGGGGAGCAGACCACTGGTTCCGGTGTATCGGTGTCTGTAGAAACAGAAAAGGAAAAAGGGGATGCGATTAAGTTGGATGATCGAGCAAAGGGTGAAGTCTATGTGTGTTTTGAGGGCCCCTTGGGAGCCCATTTGAAGAAAGAGGTAAAGGAGAAGATTTGGCAGGATGAATATTTGGAAATATTCTCCCTTCTTCCATTGGAAAAGTTTAATTTAGACAAAGGAAAGAAGGATGATAGTAAGAAAGAGGAGGAAGAAAAGCGGCGGTGGCGGCTTATTCCGCAGACATTTGTTAATTGGTTGCAGGCGTTTGCGATTTTGGCTAGTGTTATTGGAGAAAAATTTCCTGAAAATTGTTCGGGTTTGTTCTGCTATTTGGATTCGATTAGAGAGACGTACTGTACATACGGAGGTATGGCATGGCTGCGCTAAGATGAGCAATTTAGGCAAAGGAAGGCAGTAAGACCCGAGATTAAGTGGGATCAGAAGGATATTGGGCTTTGGCTGAAGGTTATGGCTCCAGTCAGGTATGGGCAGTCCTTTCACGGGAGCGGATGTAGCAGCAGTCAGCAAGCAGGACAAGGTGGTGGTCAGGGGACGCAAGGATCGAAAGAAAAACCTGGAACGTGCTGGCAATTCAACGATGGCCAGTGCAAGTACGGCAGTACCTGTAAGTTCAGGCACGTATGCTCTTTTTGCAATGGGAGTCCCCATGGAACGTCAAAATCTTTTAAAAAAGCAAGGGGGAAGCCCTCAGTGGGTGCCAGTCATGGTGGTGACACCAGTGAGGCTTCTAGAAATGGCCCCATTTCTAAATAGGTATTCGGGGTTATTTGGAGTGGTTTTGTGGAAGGTTTTAGAATCCCTCCCCTAACCACACGGTTCCTTTTTCTGTTAAAAATTTGAGGTCGGTTGATTTACATTCTGAGATTGTTAGTGTAAAATGAGTTGGGTAGGATGGCGGGTCCGTTTTTGTCTTTGCCTGTTGCAGGGGTGATTATTTCTCTATTAGGGGTTGTGCCTAAGAAGGAACCGAATACGTTCAGATTGATTCAACATTTATCGTACCCGAAGAGCCGGTCGGTTAATGATGGCAACGCACAGGAGTTGTGTTCAGTGGAATACACATCATTTGATAGGGCAGTGCAATTGTTAGGGTTTGGCGGAACGCACCAAATATATATTTATAGAGTAATAGGTGCGTTCGCAACCCGGAGTCCACCGTGCAGGAGTAAAACCCGCTGCTAGTAACTGACGATGCTATATGGCTGTATAAGTGAACTCTGTTACTTCACAGAGTCACTTAAGACAAGAGAACGCTGTGCCCTGTTAACCTCACAGAGGAACACAGCTACCAAATAGAACGAACAGTGGCCATGCAGTGAGAATAGCACACGCAAAACTCCTCACCGGAGGTGCCGGTATTCTAGGGGCTTATTTCAGCTGGGCCCTGAATCCACTCACTCAAAACGCCTCACTGGAGGTGCCGGTATTCTAGGGGCTTATTTCAGCCGAACCCTGAAACCACATGCATATAACCACACTGGCGCTGAACACATTACTTAATTGATACTAGCGAATGGCCGTGCGGCCATGCAAACCTGTTATAGCTGCAGCAACTTCAGGACCTTCCTACAGGACGAATGGGAGCTGCTACAGTACCTGAGCAACTTCAGGACCTTCCTAGAGGACCAAAGGGAGCTGCTGTAGTACCTGAGCATGTGACCCCCAACCTCCAATGAGAGGTCTTACCCTGGGCAAGCTCAGAAGAGGAAAAGCAGGACTTAGTCCCAGAGACGTCTGCTCGCCGCAGACGGACAGTATTGGCTACAATAGCTGAGCCTGGAAAAGCAGCAGTAACCATCCACATCGTATCAGGCTGAGCCAGACGCTGGGACCGACGTCTTTGCTGAGTAGGCTCCACTGCGGCTGGAGAAGAATGGGAGACCGCAGCGGAGATGGCTCGAGATTCCCCCTGTGCAGAGGCGGGAACTCGACCCCTAACAGCGATGGGTTCGAAAATCAGAGACCGGTGCTTTGGCGAAAAACTGATACTGAATCTGCCTTTAGGTTACTTCCGGTTCACCCGGACAGTATTCCGTTGTTGGGTTGTTTTTGGAAAGGTAGGTACTATTTGGATAGATGTTTGCCAATGGCTTGCGCAATTTCATGTTCTTTGTTTGAAATGTTCAGTATCTTTTCAGAGTGGGTGGTTAGGGATGTTGCCGGCGTCCAGTCTGTTATTCACTATTTGGAAGACTTTTTATTTATAGGTCCGCCAGATTCGGTGTTGTGTAGGAATACTTTGGCTACCATGGAATGGGTGGCAAAGCGTTTTGGTGTGCCTTTGGCTAGAGAAAAAAACGAGGGCCCGGGCACAGTGTTAAGCTTCCTTGGAATTTTTATTGATTCGGAGAGAATGGAGTGTCGGTTACGGACGATAAATTGTTGTTACTGAAACAGGAAGTGAATAGGGTTAGGAAACTGCGCAAATTGATGTTGAAGGAGTTGCAGTCATTACTAGGTAGGTTAAATTTCGCGTGCAAAATCATACCCATGGGCAGAATTTTTTGCCGAAGGCTGGCTAGTGCGACAGCTGGAGTGCGGGCAGCGCACCATTTTCTCCGTTTGAAGAAAGAGCACAGGGAGGATTTGATTGTGTGGCAACTAGTGTTGAGCATTCCGATACCGCAAGTATCGGGTATCAGCCGATACTTGCGGTATCGGAATTCCGATACCGGGATTCCGATACTTGCCGCGTATCGGATACCGGAATCGGAAGTTCACAGATTCAAACTGCACAAATTCATCCAATGAGAATGATTCCAAGTGTGGGCACATCCTGTTCAGCATGGAGGGCATGAAACTACTGGCATGGCTGTGATTGGCTGCTGAAATGATGTCATGATGCAGTTTAAAAGTCGCTGGCGCCATTTTGCGATCACTCTGCTGTGAATTCAGTTAGTGACAGGACGCTGTTTGCTGACTGAGGGCCAGTTTAGAGATAGCGATTTGCTTCTTTGTGCTTTCCAAAGGCTAATTTAGCAACCGCTGTGTTCACCTACTATTCACCTTGCTTTTGCCTTGTAGCGCTGTTTTCACAGCGATCTGCAAGGTCTGTGTGTGTGTGTGAGTGCAGCCCACTCTCTAGTCTGAGTGCAGCCACATAGGCCATCCATAGCTGGTTGTATTCAGTTCAGGGAGGGTGGTTCATTGCCTCATACTGTTCTTTTTTTTTTTTTTTTCCAAGTAGTGTAGTCTGCTGCTAATTTTTTCAAAAAAATCCTATTAGTGTCTTTCCACCCGTCTCCAGCTAATTTGTGGAAAAACACTACATAGGATAACGTAGAGGAGGGTTTTTGGGCCTTGCAGCGCCGTTTACGGCTGTCTGCACGGTCTCTGTGTGACTGCAGCTCGCCCTGTAGTCTGTGAGCAGCCATAGCCTGGTTGTCTCCAGCTCAGGGTTCTTCACTGCGTCATACCGCAAAATCAATTTTCATTTTGTTTTAAGTAGTGCAGGCTGCTGCACATTTTTTCAAAAAATTCCTATTAGTGTCTTTCCACCTGTCTCCAGCTAATTTGTGGAAAAACACTACATAGGATAACGTAGAGGAGGGTTTTTGGGCCTTGCAGCGCCGTTTACGGCTGTCTGCACGGTCTCCGTGTGACTGCAGCTCGCCCTGTAGTCTGTGAGCAGCCATAGCCTGGTTGTCTCCAGCTCAGGGTTCTTCACTGCGTCATACCGCAAAATCAATTTTCATTTTGTTTTAAGTAGTGCAGGCTGCTGCACATTTTTTCAAAAAATTCCTATTAGTGTCTTTCCACCCGTCTCCAGCTAACTTGTGAAAAAATACTACATAGGATAACGTAGAGGAGGGTTTTTGGGCCTTGCAGCGCCGTTTACGGCTGTCTGCACGGTCTCCGTGTGACTGCAGCTCTATCTGTTGTCAGTTCAGCCCCCAAAAAATAAATAAATAATAAAGTTCACCAAACACACCAGTGACACCACTTTACATTTGTGTAGGCCACATTAGCTCATATTAAAGTCTAGTCCACACTTTAGAAAATTAGTGTTTCTTATACCTGTTAGGAGGAGTTGTTCAGGAATAAGCACACAAATCCGTTAGTACTTTTCTGCTTATCTTTATCAGTCAACCAAGATGAAGAAGGCAGTGAGTAAGGCACGTGGGCGTGGGCGTGGGCGCGGAGCAGGGAGGGGACGTGGGGATTCTGTGCCTGCTGCGGGCACCGGTGACTCATCAGCACCCACTTTCACCAGGGAACAGTCATTCATGCGCAGCTTTGTCGCAGAGCGCCGTACACCGCTGCTGCGTGAAGAACAAATTGAAGCCGTTGTCGGATGGATGGCAGCTAATGCATCAACTTCAATTAGTGCCACATCCTCTCAGACACAGAGCACTGGAGAGCAGCCATCTGTCTCTTCACCACCTGCCAAATTGCCCAGGCAGACAGAGAGCCCAGGACAGGAGCCGTCTCTACTTCTGTTCTCTGAATCTCTTGGCTTGGAAACAGGGGGCCAGCCAAGCAGCATTGGAGAAATGGAAGAAGAGGCAGGGTGCAGTGATGCCCAACAGCTTTTTCTCTCTTCCTCTGAAGAGGCGGGTGGGCCAGTGGCTCCGTTCACCACATCGCAGGCCGCATCAGCTGATGATGACACTCAGGTGCCACTTACTGGTGCGTGCTCTGCTGCTGAGACTACCCAGGAGGAGCAGTTGGGGGCAGAGGGTAGTGTAGATGATGAGGTCCTTGACCCATCTTGGCGTGAGGGACAGGAAGGTGGTGGGAGCAGCTCTGAGGAAGAGATTCCCCGTACGACCCAAAGAGGGAGAGGGAGGGGGAAGACTGCGGATCCTGCAGCCTCCGCTTTGGCACCCGTTAGGAGCATGTCTCTTCCAAAAGCCAAAAATGGCGCTCCCAAGACTTGCAGTGCCTGGTCCTTTTTTGACACAGTTGCAGATGACATTTGCTATGTCAAATGCAAGGTGTGTCATCACAAAGTCAAAAGAGGGAAAAATGTCAGCAACCTCAATACCTCCACCATGTGGAAACATGTGCGCACCAGGCACCCGGCGGAGTTAGAAAAACACACTGAAGAGCTAGGCCAACCAACAGTGGCAGCTACCACCTCTTCAGCTCGTGTTGCCTCTTCCTCCAGCTCACACGCAGCTGGTTCGGCTTCCTCCCAGGATCGCCGTGGAAGAACCTCTGGCCCTGTTGTCCAGAGACCCACTGTAATTCCACCCGCAGCACCACTTTCCCAGTCATCCACACACTCCCAGCCCAGTCTACAGCCATCGGTAGTACAGGCATGGGAGAAAAGGCGGCCTTTCTCGTCAAACCACCCACGAGCACAGGCTCTGACTGCAGGCATTGCCAAACTTCTGTCACTGGAAATGCTGTCATTCAGGCAGGTGGAGACTGACAGCTTCCGTGACTTGATGTCATTGGCAGTCCCACAGTACAATTTGCCCAGCCGCTTTTACTTCAGCAGGCAAGCCGTCCCTGCCCTGCACAAGCATGTGGAGGGACACATAAAACACGCGCTACTGAACGCCGTCAGTAGCAAGGTCCACCTCACCACCGATGCGTGGACCAGTCAACATGGACAGGGGCGATACCTTTCCCTCACTGCCCATTGGGTTATTGTCGTTGAGCCGGGTACAGACCGTGCGAGTGGCACAGGACGTGTCCTGCCCACTCCAAGGATTGCAGGAATCCATTCTGTACGCATTGACTCCTCCTCTTACACCAGTTCCTCAGAATCATCGCTGCAGGAGCCGTCACAGTCCACCTCCACATGGACCCGTAATGAACGTGTACCTGTTACGACCAACATGAGCACAGCCGTGGCCAAACGTCAACAGGCCGTCTTGAAATTAATTTATTTGGGGAATCGAAGCCACACAGCGCAGGAGCTCTGGAATGCCATCAAGCAGGAGAGCGATGTGTGGTTTGTGCCAGCGAATCTCCAGCCAGGCATGGTAGTGTGTGATAATGGCCGAAATCTGGTGGCAGCTCTGGGCCTCGGCAACCTCACTCACATCCCATGTCTGGCACATGTGCTCAATTTGGTCGTGCAGAGTTTTCTGAGGGACTATCCGGATCTTGATGCACTGCTGCGCAAGGTCCGCCTAGAGTGTGCTCACTTGCGGCGTTCCAGCACGGCAAAAGCGCGCATTGCGGCTCTGCAGCGCCGACACCGCCTGCCGGAACATCGCATCATATGTGACCTACCTACCAGGTGGAATTCCACGTTACATATGTTGGAGCGGTTGTGTGAGCAGCAGCAAGCTGTAATGGAGTACCAGCTGCTTCAGGCGCAAAGAAGTCGCACTCAGTGCTGTACAGACTTCACAACCACAGAGTGGGCCACTATGAATGACGTCTGCCAGGTTTTCCGTCCCTTTGATTATTCCACGCGGATGGCGAGTGCAGATGATGCACTAGTCAGCATGACTGTCCCCCTTATCTGCCTGCTTGAAAAATCACTGCAAGCGCTAAGGGATGATGTTGTGGAAGAGGTGGAGGATGAGGATTCAGCATTTCCATCATCTTCTGGACAGTCAGCGCCACGTGGTTCCTCACAAATGCATAGGCAGGGGACAGTTTGTGAGGAGGATGAGGAGGAGTCAATGGAGGAGGAAGACATCCGTCCAGAGGAGGGAGTTACACAATTGTCCAGTACTCAGTGTGTACAGCGAGGGTGGGGTGATGACGAGCGGGCAGAGATCACGCCTCCAGCAGGGGACAGCGTTTCTTGGGCAGTTGGCAGTCTGCAGCACATGGTGGATTACATGCTGCAGTGCCTGAGAAATGACCGCCGCATCGCCCACATTCTCAACATGTCTGATTATTGGGTGTTCACCCTCCTCGATCCTCGCTACCGGGACAACGTAGAAAGCCTCATCACACCGTTGAACCGGGAGCGAAAAATGCGGGAGTACCAAGACACACTGGTGAATTCCATCATCTTCTCCATTCCAACTGAGAGAAGTGCTGCTAGTGCATTCCAAAGCAGCTCAGTGCGTCCAGGCAGTGGTGGAGGCTCTGCACAAAGAGGGAGCAGAAGCAGTGCCTCTGCCCAAGGCAAGACCAGTATGGCCCAACTGTGGCACAGTTTTCTGTGCCCGCCACAAAAGTCTACACCATCACAGACGGCTCCAGTCAGCAGGAGGCAACGGTTCCGTCAGATGGTGACAGACTACATGTCTTGCCCTCTTGCTGTACTCCCAGACGGCTCTTCACCTTTCAAGTTTTGGGTCTCAAAGCTGGATACATGGCCAGAGCTAAGCCAGTATGCATTGGAGGTGCTGTCTTGCCCTGCGGCCAGTGTATTATCGGAACGTGTCTTTAGTGCTGCAGGTGGTGTACTAACTGACCGTCGCATGCGACTATCCTCCGATAACGTTGACCGGCTTACTTTCCTGAAAATGAACAAGGCCTGGATCTCGCAGGAATTTGCCACTCCTCTTCCTGATTAAATAATTAGGTCACTGTCTACATTATCCAGGTCTCCTGTTGTGTTCATCTTTCTACCACCTGAACTTAAATTCCTGGGCTCCAACACCGCCAGTTGAGGCTCAGAAGTGCCGTCTGCACAGTCAAAACATACGACCCAGTGTTATTGGGTTTCAGTAACGTCAGCTGATCCCCAGCTGTGTAGCCGGCAATGTGTCCTGCGACCGCCACGCTGACACAACAACTGAAATGTAAGGGAATCTGTCCCCCCCCAAGGCGTTTGTTACTGAAAGAGCCACCTTGTGCAGCAGTAATGCTGCACAAGGAAAAGGTAGCTATTTTTGTTTAGCTCCTTGCACACGCAGAACTTAACACTTATAAAATGTGTCCACTGATACGGTAAAACCGTCCCGGAGGTGGGACTTTCCTTCGTAATATGACGCAGCACAGCCGTCATTCCTACCCCCTTGGCGCCGTGCTCCGGCTCCTCAGCGTTGTTTGATTCCGTCCCGGAGCCTGCGCTGTTATGTTATCCAGTGGCCAGGCACACTTAGCGCTGCCCGTCTTCTGACATCATTTGGTGTCAGGATGGCTGCGCCTGTGCGGCTGCGCTGGCCGAGAGCCCGCCTCGCAGTGTCTTCTGATTTAATCCCACTGGGGGCCTGAGATCCATGGACATGCGCAGTGCATATCTGAACCTCCACCTCTCACTCATCTCCCTATGGCTTCTTCAGACTGTGCGGTGTCAGCTGGTCCCTAATAGCATGCCACGGCCGTGACACCGCACAGTCTTAAGAAGCCGTAGGGAGGGGAGTGAGAGGCGAGGATATGCACTGCGCATGGCCATGGATCCCAGGCCCGCGGTGGGATTACATTAGACGACACTGCGAGGCGGGCTCTCGGCCAGCACGTCCGCACAGGCGCAGCTAGCCTGACACCAAATGATGTCAGAAGATGGGCAGCGCTAAGTGTGCCTGGCCAAGGGATAACATAACAGCGCAGGCTCCGGGACGGAATCAAACAACGCTGAGGAGCCGTGGCACGGCGCCGGCGGGGTAAGAATGACGGCTGTGCTGCGTCATATTACGAAGGAAAGTCCCACCTCCGGGACGGTCTCATGGTTTCAGGGGACACATTTTATAAGTGTTTAGTTCTGTGTTTGCAAGGAGCATAATGAAAAGAGCCACCTTTTCCTTTTGCATCTTTTGTGCTGCACAAGCTGGCTCTTTCAGCTACAAACGCCTTGGGGGGGGGGTTAAAGGTTCCCTTTCGACTTTCTCCAATCAGGCTTCGGCCTACATTGTGTTCCTCTGCTTTTCCACCTGTCCCTGGGCTCCAACACCGCTAGTTGCCGTCCAGAAGTGCTGTCCGCACAGTCCCAACAGTCCCTCCTCTGTTATTGGGGTTCAGTAACGTCAGCTGTTCCCCTGCTGTGTGTGTGGCAATCCCTCCTACCTCCTCCTACCTCCTCCACCTTCTCCTCCTCCACCTGTCCCTGGGCTCCAACACCGCTAGTTGCCGTCCAGAAGTGCTGTCCGCACAGTCCCAACAGTCCCTCCTCTGTTATTGGGGTTCAGTAACGTCAGCTGTTCCCCTGCTGTGTGTGTGGCAATCCCTCCTACCTCCTCCTACCTCCTCCACCTTCTCCTCCTCCACCTGTCCCTGGGCTCCAACACCGCTAGTTGCCGTCCAGAAGTGCTGTCCGCACAGTCCCAACAGTCCCTCCTCTGTTATTGGGGTTCAGTAACGTCAGCTGTTCCCCTGCTGTGTGTGTGGCAATCCCTCCTATCTCCTCCTACCTCCTCCACCTTCTCCTCCTCCACCTGTCCCTGGGCTCCAACACCGCTAGTTGCCGTCCAGAAGTGCTGTCCGCACAGTCCCAACAGTCCCTCCTCTGTTATTGGGGTTCAGTAACGTCAGCTGTTCCCCTGCTGTGTGTGTGGCAATCCCTCCTACCTCCTCCACCTTCTCCTCCTCCACCTGTCCCTGGGCTCCAACACCGCTAGTTGCCGTCCAGAAGTGCTGTCCGCACAGTCCCAACAGTCCCTCCTCTGTTATTGGGGTTCAGTAACGTCAGCTGTTCCCCTGCTGTGTGTGTGGCAATCCCTCCTACCTCCTCCACCTTCTCCTCCTCCACCTGTCCCTGGGCTCCAACACCGCTAGTTGCCGTCCAGAAGTGCTGTCCGCACAGTCCCAACAGTCCCTCCTCTGTTAGTGGGGTTCAGTAACGTCAGCTGTTCCCCTGCTGTGTGTGTTACATAGTTACATAGTTATTAAGGTTGAAGGAAGACTGTAAGTCCATCTAGTTCAACCCATAGCCTAACCTAACATGCCCTAACATGTTGATCCAGAGGAAGGCAAAAAAACCCCATGTGGCAAAGAGTAACTCCACCATGGGGAAAAAAATTCCTTCCCGACTCCACATACGGCAATCAGACTAGTTCCCTGGATCAACGCCTTATCAAGGAATCTAGTGTATATACCCTGTAACATTATACTTTTCCAGGAAGGCATCCAGTCCCCTCTTAAATTTAATTAATGAATCACTCATTACAACATCATACGGCAGAGAGTTCCATAGTCTCACTGCTCTTACAGTAAAGAATCCGCGTCTGTTATTATGCTTAAACCTTTTTTCCTCCAGACGTAGAGGATGCCCCCTTGTCCCTGTCTCAGGTCTATGATTAAAAAGATCATCAGAAAGGTCTTTGTACTGTCCCCTCATATATTTATACATTAAAATAAGATCACCCCTTAGTCTTCGTTTTTCCAAACTAAATAGCCCCAAGTGTAATAACCTATCTTGGTATTGCAGACCCCCCAGTCCTCTAATAACCTTGGTCGCTCTTCTCTGCACCCGCTCCAGTTCAGCTATGTTTTTCTTATACACCGGAGACCAGAACTGTGCACAGTATTCTAAGTGTGGTCGAACTAGTGACTTGTATAGAGGTAAAATTATGTTCTCCTCATGAGCATCTATGCCTCTTTTAATACATCCCATTATTTTATTTGCCTTTGTAGCAGCTGCCTGACACTGGCCACTGAATATGAGTTTGTCATCCACCCATATACCCAGGTCTTTTTCATTGACGGTTTTGCCCAGAGTTTTAGAATTAAGCACATAGTTATACATCTTATTACTTCTACCCAAGTGCATGACCTTACATTTATCCCCATTAAAGCTCATTTGCCATTTATCAGCCCAAGCTTCTAGTTTACATAAATCATCCTGTAATATAAAATTGTCCTCCCCTATATTGATTACCCTGCAGAGTTTAGTGTCATCTGCAAATATTGAAATTCTACTCTGAATGCCCCCTACAAGGTCATTAATAAATATGTTAAAAAGAAGAGGGCCCAATACTGACCCCTGTGGTACCCCACTGCTAACCGCGACCCAGTCCGAGTGTGCTCCATTAATAACCACCCTTTGTTTCCTATCCCTGAGCCAGCTCTCAACCCACTTACACATATTTTCCCCTATCCCCATTACTCTCATTTTATGTAACAACCTTTTGTGTGGCACCGTATCAAAAGCTTTGGAAAAGTCCATATACACTACGTCCACTGGGTTCCCTTGGTCCAGTCCGGAACTTACCTCTTCATAGAAGCTGATCAAATTAGTCTGACATGAACGGTCCCTAGTAAACCCGTGCTGATACTGGGTCATAAGGTTATTCCTCTTCAGATACTCCAGTATAGTATCCCTTAGAATGCCCTCCAGGATTTTACCCACAGTAGAGGTTAAGCTTACTGGCCTATAATTACCGAGTTCAGTTTTTGCCCCTTTTTTGAATATTGGCACCACATTTGCTATACGCCAGTCCTGTGGTACAGACCCTGTTATTATGGAGTCTTTAAAGATTAAAAATAATGGTCTATCAATGACTGTACTTAGTTCCTGCAGTACTCGGGGGTGTATCCCATCCGGGCCCGGAGATTTGTCAATTTTAGTTATTTTTAGACGCCGCTGTACTTCCTGCTGGGTTAAGCAGGTGACATTTAATGGGGAATTTTTATCACTAGTCATATTGGCTGCCATGGGATTTTCTTTTGTAAATACTGATGAAAAAAAGTCATTTAGCATATTGGCTTTTTCCTCATCCTCATCCACCATTTCCCCCAGACTATTTTTAAGGGGGCCAACACTGTCATTTTTTAGTTTCTTACTATTTATATAGTTAAAGAATATTTTGGGATTATTTTTACTCTCTCTGGCAATGAGTCTCTCTGTCTCAATCTTTGCTGCCTTGATTTGCTTTTTACAGAATTTATTTAATTTTCTGTATTTATGTAATGCCTCCTCACTACCTACTTCCTTTAATTCTCTAAATGCTTTCTTTTTGTCCCTTATTGCGCCCCTTACAGCTCTATTTAGCCATATTGGTTTCCTCCTATTTCTAGTATGTTTATTCCCATACGGTATATACTGTGCACAGGTCCTATCCAGGATGCTAATAAACGTCTCCCATTTTCTTTGTGTATTTTTGTGTCTCAGGATATCGTCCCAGTTAATTGCACCAAGATCCTCTCTCATCCGTTGGAAATTTGCCCTCCTGAAGTTTAGTGTCCTTGTCACCCCCCTACTACCCATCTTATTAAAGGTTACATGAAAACGTATTATTTTGTGATCACTATTCCCCAAGTGACCCCCAACCCTTATATTTGATATGCGGTCTGGCCTGTTAGTTAATATTAGGTCTAGCAGTGCCCCCCTTCTTGTTGGGTCCTGAACCAGTTGTGAAAGGTAATTGTCTCTCATAGTTGTCAAAAACCGATTACCTTTGCTGGAACTGCAGGTTTCTGTTCCCCAATCTATTTCAGGGTAGTTGAAGTCCCCCATAATAATGACTTCTCCTTGAGTCGCAGCCTCATCTATTTGCTTTACGAGGATATTCTCCATTGCTTCCATTATTTTTGGAGATTTATAACAAATCCCTATCAGTAATTTATTATTTTTTCCCCCTCCCCTTATCTCCACCCACAGGGACTCTACATTTTCATTAAATTCACCTATATTATCACGCAGGATGGGTTTTAAGGAAGATTTTACATATAGACACACCCCTCCCCCTCGCATATCTGTACGGTCATTTCTGAACAGGCTATAGCCCTGCAAGCTAACAGCCCAGTCATGGCTCTCATCCAGCCATGTCTCAGATATCCCCACCATGTCATAATTATGTTCCAACAACATTAGTTCTAATTCATCCATTTTGTTGGCGAGGCTTCTGGCATTAGTATACATGCACTTGATGTTACTCTCTGTACCTCTATTCTTTCTTAAATTACTAACTGTTCTAACCCCACCCCCCATGCCACCGCCACCCCGAACTTCCTTATTTGTGCCCAGGTCTCTATCTGCACTATCTTCCCCTCGTATAAAATGAATACCCTCCCCCCCAATCCCTAGTTTAAACACTCCTCCAACCTTCTAACCATTTTCTCCCCCAGCACAGCTGCCCCTTCCGCATTGAGGTGCAGCCCGTCCCTAGCGTAGAGCCTGAAGCCAACTGAGAAGTCGGCCCAGTTCTGCAGGAACCCAAACCCCTCCTTCCTACACCAATTCTTGAGCCACTTATTAACCTCCCTAATCTCCCGTTGCCTCTCTGGCGTGGCACGTGGTACAGGCAGTATTTTGGAAAATACCACGTTGGAGGTCCTTGCTTTCAGCTTGCAGCCTAATTCCCTGAAATCATCTTTAAGGACCTTCCACCTACCTCTAACTTTGTCATTTGTGCCAATGTGCACCATGACCGCTGGGTCCTCACCAGCCCCTCCCAGTAATCTGTCCACCCGATCAGCGATGTGTCGGACTCGAGCGCCAGGTAGGCAGCACACCGTCCGACGATCCCTGTCTTTGTGACAGATTGCCCTATCTGTTCCCCTAATAATTGAGTCCCCCACTACCAGCACCTGTCTGGCCTGCCCTGCTCTCCTATTTCCCTCCTTACTGGAGCAGTCACTCCTCCGGCTTTCAGAGGACATGCCTGGCTGCAGCAGTGCTACCCCTGTACTGGCACCCCCCTCATCTGCCAACTTAGCAAACTTATTGGGGTGTGCCAGATCAGGACTAGCCTCCCTGGTACTCTTCCCTCTACCTCGCCTTCTATCTGTCACCCAGCTAACTGCCACACTGTCCTGCAGCTCCATCCTACCATCCCCCTCCTCATCTATCCCATTGAGCGTCTGCTCTGTGAGCAGAAGACTCCTCTCCATATTGTCTATGGATCTCAGTGTTGCCAGCTGCACATTTAGATCCAGTATCTGGGTTTCCAAATGCACAATGTGCTCACATCTCGCACAGCAGTATGCACCCTCGACCAGCTGGTCAAGGACTGCATACATGTGGCAATCCCTCCTACCTCCTCCTACCTCCTCCACCTTCTCCTCCTCCACCTGTCCCTGGGCTCCAACACCGCTAGTTGCCGTCCAGAAGTGCTGTCCGCACAGTCCCAACAGTCCCTCCTCTGTTATTGGGGTTCAGTAACGTCAGCTGTTCCCCTGCTGTGTGTGTGGCAATCCCTCCTACCTCCTCCTACCTCCTCCACCTTCTCCTCCTCCACCTGTCCCTGGGCTCCAACACCGCTAGTTGCCGTCCAGAAGTGCTGTCCGCACAGTCCCAACAGTCCCTCCTCTGTTAGTGGGGTTCAGTAACGTCAGCTGTTCCCCTGCTGTGTGTGTGGCAATCCCTCCTACCTCCTCCACCTTCTCCTCCTCCACCTGTCCCTGGGCTCCAACACCGCTAGTTGCCATCCAGAAGTGCTGTCCGCACAGTCCCAACAGTCCCTCCTCTGTTATTGGGGTTCAGTAACGTCAGCTGTTCCCCTGCTGTGTGTGTGGCAATCCCTCCTACCTCCTCCTACCTCCTCCACCTTCTCCTCCTCCACCTGTCCCTGGGCTCCAACACCGCTAGTTGCCATCCAGAAGTGCTGTCCGCACAGTCCCAACAGTCCCTCCTCTGTTAGTGGGGTTCAGTAACGTCAGCTGTTCCCCTGCTGTGTGTGTGGCAATCCCTCCTACCTCCTCCACCTTCTCCTCCTCCACCTGTCCCTGGGCTCCAACACCGCTAGTTGCCGTCCAGAAGTGCTGTCCACACAGTCCCAACAGTCCCTCCTCTGTTATTAGGGTTCAGTAACGTCAGCTGTTCCCCTGCTGTGTGTGTGGCAATCCCTCCTACCTCCTCCACCTTCTCCTCCTCCACCTGTCCCTGGGCTCCAACACCGCTAGTTGCCGTCCAGAAGTGCTGTCCACACAGTCCCAACAGTCCCTCCTCTGTTAGTGGGGTTCAGTAACGTCAGCTGTTCCCCTGCTGTGTGTGTGGCAATCCCTCCTACCTCCTCCTACCTCCTGAACCTAACACTTATGAAAAGTGTCCCCTCCTACCGTGATACCGTCCGGTTGGTGTAACTGTCCTTTGTGATGTGACGCAGCACAGCCGTCATTCTTACCCCCTTGGCGCCGTGCGCCGCCTCCTCAGCGTTGTTTGAATCAGTCCCGGAGCCTGCGCTGTTAGGTTAGCCCTTGGCCATGCACACATTTTGCGCTGCCCGTCTTCTGACATCATTTGGTGTCAGGCTGGCTGCGCCTGTGCGGCCGCGCTGGCCGAGAGCCCGCCTCGTACTGTCTTCTGATTTAATCCCACTGGGGGCCTGAGATCCATGGACATGCGCAGTGCATATCTGAACCTCCACCTCTCACTCATCTCCCTACGGCTTTTTCAGACTGTGCGGTGTCAGCTGGTCCCTAATAGCATGCCACGGCCGTGACACCGCACAGTGTGAAGAAGCCGTAGGGAGGGGAGTGAGAGGTGAGGATATGCACTGCGCATGGCCACGTGTTATGGTTCTCAATGGCAAGAGAACATAGCCCAGCAAACATAGAACTAGCTCTTGGAAGGATGGAAACTAAACTGACCATGAACTAAACCTGCCGCACAACTAACAGTAGCCGGGTAGCGTTGCCTACGTTTTTTATCCCTAGACGCCCAGCGCCGGCCGGAGGACTAACTAATCCTGGCAGAGGAAAATATAGTCCTGGCTCACCTCTAGAGAAATTTCCCCGATAGGCAGACAGAGGCCCCCACATATATTGGCGGTGATTTTAGATGAAATGACAAACGTAGTATGAAAATAGGTTTAGCAAAATTGAGGTCCGCTTACTAGATAGTAGGAAGACAGAAAGCGCACTTTCATGGTCAGCTGAAAACCCTATCAAAACGCCATCCTGAAATTACTTTAAGACTCTAGTATTAACTCATAACATCAGAGTGGCAATTTCAGATCACAAGAGCTTTCCAGACACAGAAACGAAACTACAGCTGTGAACTGGAACAAAATGCAAAAACAAACGAGGACTAAAGTCCAACTTAGCTGGGAGTTGTCTAGCAGCAGGAACATGCACAGAAAGGCTTCTGATTACAATGTTGACCGGCATGGAAGTGACAGAGGAGCAAGGCTAAATAGCGACTCCCACATCCTGATGGAAACAGGTGAACAGAGGGGATGATGCACACCAGTACAATTCCACCAGTGGCCACCGGGGGAGCCCAAAATCCAATTTCATAACAGTACCCCCCCTCAAGGAGGGGGCACCGAACCCTCACCAGAACCACCAGGGCGATCAGGATGAGCCCTATGAAAGGCATGGACCAGATCGGAGGCATGAACATCAGAGGCAGTCACCCAAGAATTATCCTCCTGACCGTATCCCTTCCATTTGACCAGATACTGGAGTTTCCGTCTGGAAACACGGGAGTCCAAGATTTTTTCCACAACATACTCCAACTCGCCCTCAACCAACACCGGAGCAGGAGGCTCAACGGAAGGCACAACCGGTACCTCATACCTGCGCAATAATGACTTTACTGGTCCAATCATCAGGAACAAACAGTCTACCAGGTGGGCAACGATCAGGTCTATCCGCCTGAAACTCCTGCAAGGCCCGCCGCAGGTCTGGAGAAACGGCAGACAATATCACTCCATCCTTAAGGATACCTGTAGGTTCAGAGTTACCAGGGGAGTCAGGCTCAAAACTCCTAGAAAGGGCATCCGCCTTAACATTCTTAGAACCCGGCAGGTAGGACACCACAAAATTAAACCGAGAGAAAAACAACGACCAGCGCGCCTGTCTAGGATTCAAGCGTCTGGCGGACTCAAGATAAATTAGATTTTTGTGGTCAGTCAATACCACCACCTGATGTCTAGCCCCCTCAAGCCAATGACGCCACTCCTCAAAAGCCCACTTCATGGCCAAAAGCTCCCGATTCCCAACATCATAATTCCGCTCGGCGGGCGAAAATTTACGCGAGAAAAAGGCACAAGGTCTCATCACGGAACAATCGGAACTTCTCTGCGACAAAACCGCCCCAGCTCCGATTTCAGAAGCGTCGACCTCAACCTGAAAAGGAAGAGCAACATCAGGCTGACGCAACACAGGGGCGGAAGAAAAGCGGCGCTTAAGCTCCCGAAAGGCCTCCACAGCAGCAGGGGACCAATCAGCAACATCAGCACCCTTCTTAGTCAAATCAGTCAATGGTTTAACAACATCAGAAAAATCAGCAATAAATCGACGATAAAAGTTAGCAAAGCCCAAAAATTTCTGAAGACTCTTAAGAGAAGAGGGTTGCGTCCAATCACAAATAGCCTGAACCTTGACAGGATCCATCTCGATGGAAGAGGGGGAAAAAATATATCCCAAAAAGGAAATCTTTTGAACCCCAAAAACGCACTTAGAACCCTTCACACACAAGGAATTAGACCGCAAAACCTGAAAAACCCTCCTGACCTGCTGGACATGAGAGTCCCAGTCATCCGAAAAAATCAAAATATCATCCAGATACACAATCATAAATTTATCCAAATAATCACGGAAAATGTCATGCATAAAGGACTGAAAGACTGAAGGGGCATTTGAAAGACCAAAAGGCATCACCAAATACTCAAAGTGGCCCTCGGGCGTATTAAATGCGGTCTTCCACTCATCCCCCTGCTTAATTCGCACCAAATTATACGCCCCACGGAGATCTATCTTAGAGAACCACTTGGCCCCCTTTATGCGAGCAAACAAATCAGTCAGCAGTGGCAACGGATATTGATATTTAACCGTGATTTTATTCAAAAGCCGATAATCAATACACGGTCTCAAAGAGCCATCTTTCTTAGCCACAAAGAAAAAACCGGCTCCTAAGGGAGATGACGAAGGACGAATATGTCCCTTTTCCAAGGACTCCTTTATATATTCTCGCATAGCAGCATGTTCAGGCACAGACAGATTAAATAAACGACCCTTAGGGTATTTACTACCCGGAATCAAATCTATGGCACAATCGCACTCCCGGTGCGGAGGTAATGAACCAAGCTTAGGTTCTTCAAAAACGTCACGATATTCAGTCAAGAATTCAGGAATCTCAGAGGGAATAGATGATGAAATGGAAACCACAGGTACGTCCCCATGCGTCCCCTTACATCCCCAGCTTAACACAGACATAGCTTTCCAGTCAAGGACTGGGTTATGAGATTGCAGCCATGGCAATCCAAGCACCAACACATCATGTAGGTTATACAGCACAAGAAAGGGAATAATCTCCTGATGATCCGGATTAATCCGCATAGTTACTTGTGTCCAGTATTGTGGTTTATTACTAGCCAATGGGGTGGAGTCAATCCCCTTCAGGGGTATAGAAGTTTCAAGAGGCTCCAAATCATACCCACAGCGTTTGGCAAAGGACCAATCCATAAGACTCAAAGCGGCGCCAGAGTCGACATAGGCATCCGCGGTAATAGATGATAAAGAACAAATCAGGGTCACAGATAGAATAAACTTAGACTGTAAAGTGCCAATTGAAACAGACTTATCAAGCTTCTTAGTACGCTTAGAGCATGCTGATATAACATGAGTTGAATCACCGCAATAGAAGCACAACCCATTTTTTCGTCTAAAATTCTGCCGTTCACTTCTGGACAGAATTCTATCACATTGCATATTCTCTGGCGTCTTCTCAGTAGACACCGCCAAATGGTGCACAGGTTTGCGCTCCCGCAGACGCCTATCGATCTGGATAGCCATTGTCATGGACTCATTCAGACCCGCAGGCACAGGGAACCCCACCATAACATCCTTAATGGCATCAGAGAGACCCTCTCTGAAATTCGCCGCCAGGGCGCACTCATTCCACTGAGTAAGCACAGACCATTTACGGAATTTCTGGCAGTATATTTCAGCTTCATCTTGCCCCTGAGATAGGGACATCAAGGCCTTTTCCGCCTGAAGCTCTAACTGAGGTTCCTCATAAAGCAACCCCAAGGCCAGAAAAAACGCATCCACATTGAGCAACGCAGGATCCCCTGGAGCCAATGCAAAAGCCCAATCCTGAGGGTCGCCCCGGAGCAAGGAAATCACAATCCTGACCTGCTGAGCAGGATCTCCAGCAGAGCGAGATTTCAGGGACAAAAACAACTTGCAATTATTTTTGAAATTTTGAAAGCAAGATCTATTCCCCGAGAAAAATTCAGGCAAAGGAATTCTAGGTTCAGATATAGGAACATGAACAACAAAATCTTGTAAATTTTGAACTTTCGTGGTGAGATTATTCAAACCTGCAGCTAAACTCTGAATATCCATTTTAAACAGGTGAACACAGAGCCATTCCAGGATTAGAAGGAGAGAGAGAGAGAGAAAGGCTGCAATATAGGCAGACTCGCAAGAGATTCAATTACAAGCACACTCAGAACTGAAGGGAAAAAAAAAAAAAAATCTTCAGCAGACTTCTCTTTTCTCTCCTTTCTCTGTCAATTAATTTAACCCTTTTGGGGCCGGTCAAACTGTTATGGTTCTCAATGGCAAGAGAACATAGCCCAGCAAACATAGAACTAGCTCTTGGAAGGATGGAAACTAAACTGACCATGAACTAAACCTGCCGCACAACTAACAGTAGCCGGGTAGCGTTGCCTACGTTTTTTATCCCTAGACGCCCAGCGCCGGCCGGAGGACTAACTAATCCTGGCAGAGGAAAATATAGTCCTGGCTCACCTCTAGAGAAATTTCCCCGATAGGCAGACAGAGGCCCCCACATATATTGGCGGTGATTTTAGATGAAATGACAAACGTAGTATGAAAATAGGTTTAGCAAAATTGAGGTCCGCTTACTAGATAGTAGGAAGACAGAAAGCGCACTTTCATGGTCAGCTGAAAACCCTATCAAAACGCCATCCTGAAATTACTTTAAGACTCTAGTATTAACTCATAACATCAGAGTGGCAATTTCAGATCACAAGAGCTTTCCAGACACAGAAACGAAACTACAGCTGTGAACTGGAACAAAATGCAAAAACAAACGAGGACTAAAGTCCAACTTAGCTGGGAGTTGTCTAGCAGCAGGAACATGCACAGAAAGGCTTCTGATTACAATGTTGACCGGCATGGAAGTGACAGAGGAGCAAGGCTAAATAGCAACTCCCACATCCTGATGGAAACAGGTGAACAGAGGGGATGATGCACACCAGTACAATTCCACCAGTGGCCACCGGGGGAGCCCAAAATCCAATTTCATAACAGCCACGGATCCCAGGCCCGCGGTGGGATTACATTAGACGACACTGCGAGGCGGGCTCTCGGCCAGCGCGGCCGCACAGGCGCAGCCAGCCTGACACCAAATGATGTCAGAAGACGGGCAGCGCAAAATGTGTGCATGGCCAAGGGCTAACCTAACAGCGCAGGCTCCGGGACTGATTCAAACAACGCTGAGGAGGCGGCGCACGGCGCCAAGGGGGTAAGAATGACGGCTGTGCTGCGTCACATCACAAAGGACAGTTACACCAACCGGACGGTATCACGGTAGGAGGGGACACTTTTCATAAGTGTTAGGTTCAGCATGTGCAAGGACCATAATTAAAAGAGCTAAGTTTACCTTTTCCAGCATTACTGCTGTACACGATGGCTCTTTCAGCTACAAACGCTTGGGGGGGGGGTTAAAGTTTCCCTTTCAACTTGCTCCAGTGCAGGCTTCGGCCTACACTGTAATCCCTCTCCTCCTCCTGCTGACCCTGGGCTCTAACACCGCCAGTTGGGGCCCAGATGTGCTGGCTGCACAGAGCCAAACACCAGCCAATGTGTCAGTGGGGTTCAGCACCGCCAGCTGTTCCCCTGCTGTGTAGCCGGCAACGTGTCCTGCAAAAGCCTCGCAGGCACAAGAACTGAAATTGAAGGAAACCTGTCCCCCCTCCCCCAGGCGTTTCTACGTTTTACAGCCACCTTGTACGACAGTAATGCTGCATGTGTGCAAGGTGGCTCCGAAACTTATTCTCCTTGCCCAGGTTGAACTGAACACGTCTAAAATGAGTCCTCTGCGACAATTAAAACGTCCCTCAGGTGTGATATTCCTTTGTATTGACACGCAACAAGCTCCTTGGTAGCGCTGCCCGTCTTCTGGCATCATTGTTTGGCTGCCTGCGCCTCTGCGGCCGCCTTGCCCCACACAACGCCCCTCGGTGTCTTATTTATTTTGACTGCGAGGGTGTGATTGATGGGCATGAGCAGTGCATCAGTTCGCCTGTCCCTCATATCCTTCCGCCTTCTTCAGAGTGTGCGGCTTAATGGCCGTGGCATGCGATAAGGGATCAGCTGACGCCGCATAGTCTGAAGCGGGTGTAAGAACCCAAGCGAGAGGCGAACATATGTACTGCGCCAGGCCATGAATCCCATCCCCGCAGTGTTTTAACAATGTTAAGACACTGCGGGGCTTAGATTCATGGTCATCGCAAACCGCAACGGCCGACATTACATGATGTCAGAGGATGGGCAGCGCTAACAGCGCAAGGCCAAGGGATAACACAAAAGCGCAGACTCCTGTGCAACAAATAACGATGCTCAGGAGGCCGCAAAAGAAGCACCAAGGTGGCATTTTTGCCAGCTGTACTGCGTCTCTTTACGAAGGGAACTCACGCCTCAAAATCAGTTTGACTGTGTAAGGGCCCAAATGTTATACGTGTTCCTTTCAGCGTGTGCAAGCAGAAAAATTAAAAGAGCAACCTTTGACTTGTGCAGCACTACTGCTGCATAAGCTGTGGCTCTGTTACTTTGTAACCCCTGAGGGGGGGTTAAAGGTTACCTTTGAAATTGGTTCAATTAGGCTTCGGCCTACACTCTGCTCCCCCTGCAGAGCCCGGGCTCCAACACCGCCAGTTGGGGCCCGGTACTGCTAGCTGCAGAGAGAAAAACACCAGCCAATGTGTCAGTGGGGTTCAGCACCGCCAGCTGTTCCCCTGCTGTGCAGCCGGCAACGTGTCCTGCAACTGCCACGCAGGCACAACAGACCCAAAGCTGCCGCCAGTGCAGGCTTCGGCCTACACTCTGCTCCATCTCCTCCTCCTGCTGACCCTGGGCTCTAACACCGCCAGTTGGGGCCCGGTACTGCTAGCTGCACAGAGAAAAACACCAGCCAATGTGTCAGTGGGGTTCAGCACCGCCAGCTGTTCCCCTGCTGTGTAGCCGGCATCGTGTCCTGCAAAAGCCACGCAGACACAAGAACTGAAATTGAAGGGAACCTGTCCCCCCTCCCCCAGGCGTTTGTACGTTTTACAGCCACCTTGTACAGCGGTAATGCTGCATGTGTGCAAGGTGGCTCATAAACGTATTCTCCTCGCACATGTGGAACTGAAAACACGTCTAAAATGTGTCCTCTGTGTGACCATTTAACCGTCCCGGAGGTGTGACTTTCCTTTGTAATGACACGCTGCAACCCCCTTGGTAGCGCTGCCCGTCTTCTGGCATCATTGTTTGGCTGCCTGCGCCTCTGCGGCCGCCCTGACCCACACAACGCCCCTCGGTGTCTTATTTATTGGGACTGCGAGGGTGTGATTGATGGGCATGAGCAGTGCATCAGTTCGCCTGTCCCTCATCTCCTTCCGCCTTCTTCAGACTGTGCGGCTTCATGGCCGTGGCATGTGATAAGGGATCAGCTGACGCCGCACAGTCTGAAGCGGGTGTAAGGACCCGAGTGTGAGAGGCGAACATATGTGCTGCGCCAGGCCATGAATCCCAGCCCCGCAGTGTTTTAACAATGTTAAGACACTGCGGGGCTGGGATTCATGGTCATCGCAAACCGCACCGGCCGACATTAAATGATGTCAGAAGATGGGCAGCGCTAACAGCGCTAGGCCAGGGGATAACACGACAGCGCAGACTCCTGTACAGCAAATAACAACGCTCAGGAGGCTGCACCCAGCACCAAGGTGGGATTCTTGACATCTGTGCTGCGTCTCATTACGAAGGGAACTCGCGCCTCCAACACAGTTTGACTGTATAAAGGGCTAAATGTTATACGTGTTTCATTCAGCGTGTGCAAGGAGAAAAATTAAAAGAGCAACCTTTGACTTGTGCAGCACTACTGCTGCATAAGCTGTGGCTCTTCTACTTTGTAACCCCTGAGGGGGGGTTAAAGGTTACCTTTGAAATTGGTTCAATTAGGCTTCGGCCTACACTCTGCTCCCCCTGCAGAGCCCGGGCTCCAACACCGCCAGTTGGGGCCCGGTACTGCTAGCTGCACAGAGAAAAACACCAGCCAATGTGTCAGTGGGGTTCAGCACCGCCAGCTGTTCCCCTGCTGTGCAGCCGGCAACGTGTCCTGCAACTGCCACGCAGGCACAACAGACCCAAAGCTGCCGCCAGTGCAGGCTTCGGCCTACACTCTGCTCCATCTCCTCCTCCTGCTGACCCTTTGCTCCAACACTGCTAGTTGGGGCTCTAGGAAGACAAGCTTGAATAGGTCCCCATCCTGGTTCCAGCACCGTCAGCTGGTTCCGGGCAGAGCCTTTGGCTTAGGTGCCTCCCTCTGGGTATCCGAGTTCCACCAACGTCAGGTGGTCCTTGGTAGTGCTTTCAGGCACGGGTACCTCCTGCTTAGTAACCGGGTTCCAGTAACATCAGCTGGTCCTCGGTCGTTCCATTGGCTCTTGGACCTTCGGCTACCCATCCGGGTTCCAGTACCGTCAGCTGGTTCTCGGCAGTGTCTTTTGCTCTTGTACCTTCTGCTCCCCATCCTGGTTCCAGTACCGTCAGCTGGTTCCGGGCAGAGCCTTTGGCTTAGGTGCCTCCCTCTGGGTATCCGAGTTCCACCAACGTCAGGTGGTCCTTGGTAGTGCTTTCAGGCACGGGTACCTCCTGCTTAGTAACCGGGTTCCAGTAACGTCAGCTGGTCCTCGGTCGTTCCATTGGCTCTTGGACCTTCGGCTACCCATCTGGGTTCCAGCACCGTCAGCTGGTTCTCGGCAGTGTCTTTTGCTCTTGTACCTTCTGCTCCCCATCCTGGTTCCAGTACCGTCAGCTGGTTCCGGGCAGAGCCTTTGGCTTAGGTGCCTCCCTCTGGGTATCCGAGTTCCACCAACGTCAGGTGGTCCTTGGTAGTGCTTTCAGGCACGGGTACCTCCTGCTTAGTAACCGGGTTCCAGTAACGTCAGCTGGTCCTCGGTAGTTCCATTGGCTCTTGGACCTTCGGGTAGCCATCCGAGTTCCAGTTCCATCAGCTGGTTCTCGGCATTTTCTCAGCCTTCTTGTACCTTCTGCTACATTTCCAAGTTCAAGAGACTAAACACGATGACCCGGAAGACCACCCCTAAGATGACGACGACACCAGAGACGACAACCACCGTGATGACGACGACCCTGGAGACGACGACCCTGGAGACGACGACGACATGGGAGACCGAGAAGCAGAAGAACAAGAGGCTGCAGAACAAAGAGCAGAAGAACATTAAGCATAAGACTAAATATCAGAGCAAAATATATTATCTAAATTATAAGCAGAAGAAGACTAAGCAGTGTATGGGGGTGAGTCCGTTCCTCCTCGTGGTGCCCCTGGATAAAGCCTGATGCTGCAGGCCAAACTGAACGCGGACAAATGTAACTCTTTTGTGACAGGCAGAACGGAAGGTGTAATCTTCAAACTTTTAGAGATAACAACTACAGGAATGCCTGTCACAAATAAGAATATGATGAAGAAGTTGAATATGAAAAAGATAATAGTTAAATAAAAAGAATATGAACAATGTAAAAAAAAAAAAATAGGTAGAAGAAGAAGAAGATGAATAAGGTGAAGATAGTTGATGTCAAAGAAGCTGATGATGAGGATAATGAAGAAGAAAGTGTGGGAGAAGTAAAAAAGAAGGTGAAGGACGTGGAAGTAGTGAAACATCAATATCTGAAAAAAAATAAAAATAAATAACATAGTCAAAATCTTTCTAACACCGAACGTCATAAAAAAAAACAAAAAAACCTGCTATTCTATTTGTTTGGGCTAAACCTCTGTGCCTTTAATGTCTCCGCCACGTCCCCCAATACATCCTACATTATTCTTAGTTGTTTTCCTTCATGTAGAATGAACCTACAAGTTTATAAAGGGTTTATTTTAATTCCGATATTTTCGTCCCATTGACTTGCATTGGGATCGGGTATCGGTATCGGATTAGATCCGATACTTTGACGGTATCGGCCGATACTTTCCGATACCGATACTTTCCGATATCGGAAGGTATCGCTCAACACTAGTGGCAACGCTTTCTGGAACATTCGTTTATTCAACACGAGATTTTGAGTAATTTTGACTGTGAAATCTACACAGACGCAGCAGGTGGGGCCGGTTATGGGGCCTATTGTAAACGAAGGTGGAGTGTCGGAAGATGGCCGGAGGGGTGGCCTAACAAGAAATCTGGCTTTGTTGGAATTGTTCCCAATTGTGGTGGCAGTTTTCAGTTGGGGAGAAATGTTCGTGAATCGGAAAGTTCGGTTTCAATATGAGCGTGGTATCAGTGATTAATAGTTTGTCGGCGTCATCTCCCCCGGTGATTAAGTTGGTACGGGAATTAGTTTTACGGTGCCTTGAACTGAATGCTTGGATTTCTGCAGTGCATGTGTGCCAGGTGTTCAAAACGCTATAGCGGATGCTTTATCTTGTTTTCAGTGGGAATGGTTCTGGGAATTGGCACCAGAAGCGGAGGCATCGAGTGAGGAATGCCCTTTACACTTGTGGCAAGTGGTTACGGACGAGAAGGATGACTGATTCGTGAGTCTGTTACTGGCCAGACCTGGGCATCTTACGAGGAATTGTGGAGGGTGTGGCAAGGTTACCTGTTACAGTGGGGAGCGGTTGAGTCTGAAGAAGATAAAGTACAGGCGTTGTTATGCTTAGTGGTAATGCGGCTGACATTGGCTGGTCAGTTTATAAAGTGAATAAATTTGTGGCGGGTTTGGCACTTGGCTTTAGGTTGGAGGTGTTTGAAGGTGTTAAAAATTTTTGGGGGGTTAAACAGGCCTTAAAAGGTTTGCGGAGGGGCAATCAGAGTTTTGACAGGCGCAGCATGCTTGAACGGTTAGGCAGTGTGTTGGAAAAGATTTTTTGTTCTAACTTTGAGGTCGCTTTGTTTAGGCTTGCTTTTTCTTTGGCTTTTTTTGGGAGTTGCGTATAGGCGAACTCGTGTCGCGCACCAGAGACAGGGCAGGGGGTTTGATGGCAGAGGACGTGGAATTTCGGATGGGGGACATTGCTTTTTGGATATGACGTTCAAAGACCCATCAGTTGGGAAAAGGTAGGCGCGTGGTGCTTGGAAAAGTGGATGGGGCTCTGATGTGTCCACGAAGATGTCTGGAATCGTACTGTCGCTAGTGGTCAAGTAGGACGGGCCCACTTTTGTGTCATGCAGAGGGGGCATTCTTGTCTCGATTCCACTTTATTGCCATTTTGAATAAGGGGTTGCAAGAGTTGGGCTTGTTCCCGGATACGTACAGTTCACATTCTTTCAGAAGCCCATAGTCGGGGTTTAGGGGCTGAGGCGATTCGGTGGATCAGCAGATGGAGCTCTGACTGTTAATTAAAGGGCACCTGTCACCCCGTTTTTTGAAGATGAGCTAAAAATACCGTTAAATAGGGGCAGAGCTGGGCGATACATTAGTGTCTTTTGTGTGCCTTTATAACCTATCTAAGCTGCCGAAATACCTTTGTAAAGTCGCCGTTTTCTGCTGTCACTCACGCTGGTCTGGTCATATGGGTGTGGTGACAGCACTGTTTCTCCCCCAGAAACCTGCTCATCATTACGTTGGTGGCGTAGTGGTGTGCGCATGTCCAAAGCGAAGATCCACTGCCCAGGAGATTCAAAACAGCGCGGTCTTCGCTATTTGCCGTTTACCGGTGGGCGCGGCCATCTTTCCTGTGGCCGCGCGTGCGCAGATGGAGCGCTCTGCTGCCCAGGGCTTCAGGAAAATGGCCGCGGGATTCCGCGCGTGCGCAGATGGAGATCACGGCGGCCATTTTCCTGAAGCCCCGGGCAGCAGAGCGCTCCATCTGCGCACGCGCGGCCACAGGAAAGATGGCCGCGCCCACCGGTAAACGGCGAATAGCGAAGACTGTTTTGAATCTCCTGGCAGTGGATCTTTGCTTTGGACATGCGCACACCACTACGCCACCAACGTAATGATGAGCAGGTTTCTGGGGGAGAAACAATGCTGTCACCACACCCATATGACCAGACCAGCGTGAGTGACAGCAGAAAACGGCGACTTTACAAAGGTATTTCGGCAGCTTAGGTAGGTTATAAAGGCACACAAAAGACACTAATGTAATGCCCAGCTCTGCCCCTATTTAACGGTATTTTTAGCTCATCTTCAAAAAACGGGGTGACAGGTTCCCTTTAACTTATGTGCACTACTACTGTTGTGGGGAAGTGGGACAGGAATGTTTTTCATGTTGCTTGTTGTGTCGCGACCCCTTCTTAGCCTGAATTTTTGGACATTCATTTGTGCATGACTGGGATGTCATTTCTGGGAGTATTGGCAGTATGGTCGGATATTGTTCCTAGGAAGAAGTGGAGGGTTGCCAGATCGGTTAAGGGGACCAATAGGGCAAGGCTTAAGTTGAATAGGGCCGTGTCGAGTTTTGTATCCAGGAATCGTGGCATAAGTGTGAGACACTTTGAATTGGAATCTGGGGTTGGTAATTTTTGCAGGGAAGATGGGGTTCATTTAAATGACATAGAGAACATAGGGATTGATTTGTGGGCACTCGTAATACAGGAAGGGGTTGAGAGAGCAGTGGCGGTGTTGGGGCACTCATGAGCCTGAGGTGGTAAGGGCTGTTCATGGTTGGCAGGGGGTGGGGTTCTTGGAGTTGACGCTGATTCGTCGGGGAAGGAATTGTATTATGGCAAGAAAAAAGCAGCTAACAGTCTATTCAGTATGACTATCAGCTGTGTATCCACCAGACTTCTGCACAACACAACTGATTATCCCAACCCAATTAATAAGGCAAGAAATCCCACTTATTAAACCTGACAGGGCACACCTGTGAATTGAAAACCATTCCCGGTGACTACCTCTTGAATCTCATCAAGAGAATGCCAAGAGTGTGCAAAGCAGTCATTAAAGCAAAAGGTGGCTACTTTGAAGACCTAGAATATAAGACATAATTTTAGTTGTTTCACACTTTTTTGTTAAGTATATAATTCCACATGTGTTAATTCATAGTTTTGATGCCTTCAGTGTGAATGTACAATTTTCAAAGTCATGAAAATACAGAAAAATCCTTAAATGAGAAGGTGTGTCCAAACTTTTGGTCTGTACTGTATATGCAGCGCCCCAGAGTCCTGGTCGTTGCAGTATTGTCGCTCTGCCACAAGGGGGAGTGATGATACGTCTGATGGCACTAAAGGAGTTCACCTGACCAGGTATCACAGTCACACACTACACTTCACACTCCGGCCACCAGGGGGAGCAAAAGGTTCTATGTATTAGGCCACTCCTCACACTCTGGTAAAACTGGGGGTTGGGAAGGAAGTTAAGGAGAAGCTGACTGGGTTTTGCCCAGGTAACATCTAGTGAGAGAGAGCGTTGCTTGGGAAGACTCAGGGAGGTCCCTGTCAGGGGTGGGATCCTGACAGTGGCCTAGCACGGGACAGATCGTTACGGAGCCGTGCCTGCACCTCATTGCGGCGGCATCCTAAGAGAGGACACGAGGCGAAGTATATTGTGGAGAAGTGAGAAACGAGATCACAGCACAAAGGAGGTAGAACCAGGAGGAGTCGTGCCCCAGGATCGGCAACATCCTTCTGAGGCGCGTAGCCGGCGGCCGGAACGCCGAGGAAGTAATAGACTCTACGCATTACTTTGAACTACGGCAGGGCACTTAACTCTAGGTTAGCTGTCTCACCTTTACACCTAATGAAGACAACGGAGGCAATAGTGGGAGAGGGGCGTCTCTAGGGTCCCTATAAAATAACTCCAGGCCTACTCCGTCATACGGGTACGTCTTATCCAAACCATCTGGGGGACGGAGAGAAAGAACAGAAAAATACACGACAGTTGTGAGGACTATCCCGTGGTGCTCAGCAGGGAGGTACTACAACACCCAGGCGCTAGTAGGAAGGCTACTGATTTCCACCTGCAAAGGGAACTCTGGATGTGCCTTCGGACCGGCCAGTCTCAGCCAGCCCTGTTAGCAGTGCTCTGGATTGTGGATGCCGAAGCCTTCAGTAAAAAGGTAAAGAGACTGCAACCCTGTGTCCTTGTCATTTACTGCGACCTACACCATTTCCATCTACTCATCAAGGGAAGCCCTGGGGACATACTTCACCTGTGGGAAGTTACAACATCTAGCTGCCATTCCATCACCCCAGCGGACCCCTAGCAGCGTCGGTCACCCTGACCGAATACCACAGGTGGTGTCACGAACACTCGACAAACTCTCACCTACACCTTTATTTGGGCGCCCCTTAGCAGGGCCACGGACCGGGTCGGGCCACCGTGACACCCCTAGAACCGAGACCGAGGGACCCGGTACCGAGTACCCCGCTGCCCTGCGTCTGGGGGCTGCTCCAAACTTGGCATCATGAACAAGATCTACTTAAGCCTGAGAATCAGGTCATGTGTGCCTTGGAACTGTGACTGAATTGTGCTTGAATCGTGATTTATTGCAAAGACTGTGTATTGCTATTTGCCGCCAAAAATTCCTGCCAAAACTGCCGCAATTACAGCGCAACGAGGAGCGCAGGAGAAGAAGAAGGGCATGCCATGGGAGGAGACTACCACAGCGGCGCCAAAAGTGACGACCGCCCCCTCCGACTACTGCTGCAAGAAGACGACGTGCCCCGAAGTACAGGGGAACCGCCCCCTGATTTGCAACGGCGGGAACCAAGACGAGAAGGAGCTCCACCCTCAGAAAATGGCAGAACCATGTGTGTGTGCAGCTGACGACCGCGAAACAGCGAGGGTGACCAGCGAGTACCTGAACGACGACGAAGTGATCCTGGAATGTCCCCGCCGACCAGAGGCGGACCCGAACCCACCGCTGCTGGAGGATCCGAACCTCTTGGAGCCGCAGGCGGAGGAGCTGAGTCAACCTATCCCGAACACGGAGCCAGCAGATGTGAAGCAATGGAAGTCTGAGCTGTCCCAGAGGGTCGCATTGGAAGAACCGCGGTCCGAGCCGCTGCCGACTCCAGTGTCCTCGTCAATGGAACGGACCGGCATCGGTGGAACCACATCAGACGCTGGTATGGAAAGCGCCCCTGCTCTACCGACCGATCCTGCTTCCGTGACCGCTCCCCGTCCCGACAATGACCGATTCCTCGCCGCTGAGCTGGTAGTGATAATTCCCGACACTATGGAGAAGCTGGTGCCTCCGTTACCAACAACTATGGGGGAACCACTAGATGTGAGCTCAGAGGGGGTGATCTTCCAATGGGATACCCCAAGGATTGGGCCAGACGGGGCCAGGCAGGAGGGCCTCAGCATTGCTGTGCTCACCTGGGAGCAATATAAACAATGCTTAATTCTACACTGGAAAAACCGAAAAGAGACAGAACAAAGTGACCCACCGAAAGTACAAGAACCAAAGCCTGAACGCGGTAAGAAAAACTTGGTAAAACAGGGGACTGTACTAGCCTTTCACCCGAAATGGGGTTGGGGCTCTATACAGGAACCAGGACTGCCAACTGAAGTCTTCTTTACCAGTTACAACGTGAAGACCCCGTCCCGCAACAGATGTGACAACCAACTTCTATGTAAAGGGGACCAGGTGACCTGCACTCGCCATCGGAGTGCGCAAGGGTGGTGAGCTCGGAACGTCCAGCGATGCGAGCCTGCAGTGGCGCCACCTGCTGTCCTGACTACGACTAACTCTGACCTGACAAATTCTACCACTATCACCACTGTGTACATTATTGCCGCTACAGAACTTGCTACCAAAACTGACATCCGAATTCAGACCCCTGGTGACCTGGCCGCACCTGAGAGACGAACCACTGATACTGACACCGCATCACATGAGGACACGGAATCAAAGCTTTCCCGGTCAGGAAGTGTCCGCTACCGACTGATGCCTTGCAACCTACTATGAGAATAAACCTCGGAACCACGAGTATGTAAATAGTTAACTGTTTGTTTTCCTGCTGTTTTGCTGCTTTAAACCCGACCAGGGTTAGTTCTTAAAGGGATCCCTTTGTTGACCCGGGATCCCTATTGTTTTATGTTTTTGCACAAGTTTTTCACGTTTATCAAAGACTGCCGAATCATGGACGGTGAATGATTCACAAACTGTTGCTGTATATAGAAAAAAAAGAGCATGAACCGCACATCCCAAAATCATACGTTGATCTAAAGCCGCTAGGCAAAAATTTAAATACTAAACATGAGGTTTTCAGTTTAACATTCTGATCAGACTGTATGAAGCCCACTGCCCCTTCACGGCAAACCTCGTAGTGGGTCCTAACGCCCTAACGGAGCGGAGCCGTGCGGCGACCACCGCCGCAGCGGCCATGCACCAGCAGGGCGGACGGCCTGTTGCCCCACAGCACCCATGCTGCGAGACTGAGCCCCCAAGACTCCAGACCGCGCTGTCCCACCAGCACAAAGCCACAGCAACAATGGCCGCCACACAGCACCAGCACCAAAATGAAGGGAGCATTTAAACTCACCTTCCTCCAGCTCTTCAGTGAGAGCCAAAATGGGCTAGACCCCTTACTTTGCAGTTTCCTGCTAATTAAAATCACCTGTGCCAAATGGGAGGAGTGCTGGTCCAAAAAAGGAGACAAGTACATGCTTTGTGCAAAAAGAAAAAAAAGAGCATGAACCGCACATCCCAAAATCATACGTTGATCTAAAGCCGCTAGGCAAAAATTTAAATACTGAACATGAGGTTTTCAGTTTAACATTCTGATCAGACTGTATGAAGACCACTGCCCCTTCACGGCAAACCTCGTAGTGGGTCCTAACGCCCTAACGGAGCGGAGCTGTGCGGCGACCACCGCCGCAGCGGCCATGCATCAGCACCGCTCTGTTAGGGCGTTAGGACCCACTACGAGGTTTGCCGTGAAGGGGCAGTGGGCTTCATACAGTCTGATCAGAATGTTAAACTGAAAACCTCATGTTCAGTATTTAAATTTTTGCCTAGCAGCTTTAGATCAACGTATGATTTTGGGATGTGCGGTTCATGCTCTTTTTTTTCTTTTTGCACAAAGCATGTACTTGTCTCTTTTTTTGGACCAGCACTCCTCCCATTTGGCACAGGTGATTTTAATTAGCAGGAGACTGCAAAGTAAGGGGTCTAGCCCATTTTGGCTCTCACTGAAGAGCTGGAGGAAGGTGAGTTTAAATGCTCCCTTCATTTTGGTGCTGGTGCTGTGTGGCGGCCATTGTTGCTGTGGCTTTGTGCTGGTGGGGCGGCGTGGTCTGGAGTCTTGGGGGCTCAGTCTCGCAGCATGGGTGCTGTGGAGCAACAGGCCGTCCGCCCTGCTGGTGCATGGCCGCTGCGGCGGTGGTCGCTGCACGGCTCCGCTCCGCTCCGTTAGGGCGTTAGGACCCACTACGGGGTTTGCCGAGAAGGGGCAGTGGGCTTCATACAGTCTGATCAGAATGTTAAACTGAAAACCGCATGTTCAGTATTTAAATTTTTGCCTAGCGGCTTTAGATCAACGTATGATTTTGGGATGTGCAGTTCATGCTCTTTTTTTTTTTTTTTTGCACAAAGCATGTTGCTGTATATAGTTTGCACCTTCTTAAGGGTGCCCCCTACTGGTTTTACAAAAAGAGCTTTTTGAAGAGACTGTTCCTGATTACAGCGCAGAAGTTCTTGCATCAAACAGACTTGCAACTTGAGAGCTTGCACTACCTCAGAAGAGACTTAGTTTCCCTCTTAAAGGGAATGTCTAGTTGTTGCACTTAGCTTAAACCATAATGTGCCTTAAATAGTTAGACAGTAATAATGTTTTACATAGTAGTAGTATGTAGTTAGAAAGATAGTGATAAGGAATAGAAATGTTGATAATGTTGTTTGAATAAAACTGAAGTTAAAGTGATTACTAGAACTGATGATAGAAAGCCAAGGAAAGATGCAGTAGGCCCGTGGGGGTAGACAAGAGAGTCCTGCATATGAGGAAGAGAACTAAAGAAAAACGTTGATTTGCACTTTTAGTCTTATAATATACCTTTAGTGGGTACCTGCCCTTATGCCCTTAAAGGAAAAGTTAAATTATTGTCCAGGAAAAGTTTGCACTTAGTAGATAGTAGATAGTATGCCCAGCTGGGTAATGATAGTTATTTATAGCTAGTTATTTAATGAGTGCTATTTAAAATCTTCAACACAATGTAAATATGTTTCTGTTTGTAATGTTCAAGTGTCCTTTCCTCCCATAAAGGGAAGCACTGTTAAATTTACTTGTTTACAGCATTCCAAAATTTTGTATGTCTTTTGCTAACATGTATTGTTGTTCTTCTTTCCCAGTCCGGGAGTACTGGATTTAACGGGGGGGAGTGCAGCGCCCCAGACTCCTGGTCGTTGCAGTATTGTCGCTCTACCACAAGGGGGAGTGATGGTATGTCTGATGGCACTAAAAGAGTTCACCTGACCAGGTATCACAGTCACACACTACACTTCACACTCCCGCCACCAGGGGGAGCAAAAGGTTCTATGTATTAGGCCACTCCTCACACTCTGGTAAAACTGGGGGTTGGATAGGAAGTTAAGGAGAAGCTGACTGGGTTTTGCCCAGGTAACATCTAGTGAGAGAGAGCATTGCTTGGGAAGACTCAGGGAGGTCCCTGTCAGGGGTGGGATCCTGACAGTGGCCTAGTACGGGACAGATTGTTACGGAGCCGTGCCTGCACCTCATTGCGGCGGCATCCTAAGAAAGGACACGAGGCGAAGTATATTGTGGAGAAGTGAGAAACGAGATCACAGCACAAAGGAGATAGAACCAGGAGGAGTCGTGCCCCAAGATCGGCAACATCCTTCTGAGGCGCGTAGCCAGCGGCCGGAACGCCGAGGAAGTAATAGACTCTACGCATTTCTTTGAACTACGGCAGGGCACTTAACTCTAGGTTGGTTGTCTCACCTTTACACCTAATGAAGACAACGGAGGCAATTGTGGGAGAGGGGCGTCTCTAGGGTCCCTATAAAATAACTCCAGGCCTACCCCGTCATACGGGTGCGTCCTATCCAAACCATCTGGGGGACGGAGAGAAAGAACAGAAACATACACGACAGTTGTGAGGACTATCTTGTGGTGCTCAGCAGGGAGGTACTACAACACCCAGGCGCTAGTAGGAAGGCTACTGATTTCCACCTGCAAAGGGAACTCTGGATGTGCCTTCAGTAAAAAGGTAAAGAGACTGCAACCCTGTGTCCTTGTCATTTACTGCGACCTACACCATTACCATCTACTCATCAAGGGAAGCCCTGGGGACATACTTCACCTGTGGGAAGTTACAACATCTAGCTGCCATTCCATCACCCCAGCGGACCCCTAGCAGCGTCGGTCAACCTGACCGAATACCACAGGTGGCGTCACGAACACTCGATAAACTCTCACCTACACCTTTATTTGGGCGCCCCTTAGCAGGGCACGGACCGGATCGGGCCACCGTGACACCCCTAGAACCAAGACCGAGGGACCCGGTACCGAGTACCCCGCTCCATATATATACAGTATATACAGTGTATATATATATATATATATATATATACTGTATAATTGTCTAAGGGGTACTTCCGTCTTTCTGTCTGTCCTTCTGTCTGTCTGTCGGCAACTTCCGTCACGGTTATTCATTCGCTGATTGGTCTCGCCAGCTGCCTGTCATGGCTGCCGCGACCAATCAGCGACGGGCACAGTCCGATTAGTCCCTCCCTACTCCCCTGCAGTCACTGCCCGGCGCCCGCTCCATACTCCCCGCAGTCACGGATCACACAGGGCTAATGCCGGCGGTAACGGACCGCGTTATGCCGCGGGTAACTCACTCCGTTACTGCCGCTATTAACCCTGTGTGACCAAGTTTTTACTATTGAGGCTGACTATGCAGCTTCAATAGTAAAAACATGTAATGTGAAAAATAATAATAAAAAAAAATCGTGATATACTCACCTTCCGCCGCCTTTCCGACGCTCCGGTGACCGGTCCATGCAAGCGGCAGGTTCCGGTGCTAAGTTTTAAGTTTGGTGTGCGACAAGGACCTGCCATGACGTCACGGTCATGTGACCGCGACGTCATCACAGGCCCTGCGCGCCTGCATGAGCAGTACCTGCCATGACGTCATGGTCATGTGACCGCGACGTCACCACAGGCCCTGCACGAAGAAGCTGCGGTACCATGGGACAGCGTCAGGAGCGCCAGGAGCAGGTGAGTATTTCATATTCACCTGTCCGCGTTCCATCCGCCGGCCGCCGCTCCGTCTTCCCGTCCTCTTGCACTGACTGTGCAGGTCAGAGGGCGTGATGACGTATTAGTGTGCGCGCCGCCCTCTGCCTGAACAGTCAGCGCTGAGGAGCAGCGACGTGAGGTGAGTATGTGATTTTTTTTATTTTTTATTGCAGCAGCAGCATTATATCTGGTACAATGCTGTATGGAGCGTCTACGGGGCCATAAACAACTGCATAGAGCATTATATGGGGCATCTATGGGGCCATAACTGCATGGAGCATTATATGGGGCATCTATGGGGCCATAACTGTATGGAGCATTATATGGGGCATCTATGGTGACATAACTGCATGGAGCATTATATGGGGCATCTATGGGGCCATAACTGCATGGAGCACTATATGGGGCATCTATGGGGCCATAACTGCATGGAGCATTATATGGGACATCTATGGGGCCATAACTGCATGGAGCATTATATGGGGCATCTATGGGGACATAACTGCATGGAGCATTATATGGGGCATCTATGGGGACATAACTGCATGGAGCATTATATGGGGCATCTATGGGGCCATAACTGCATGGAGCATTATATGGGGCATCTATGGGGACATAATTGCATGGAGCATTATATGGGGCATCTATGGGGCCATAACTGCATGGAGCATTATATGGGGCATCTATGGGGCCATAACTGCATGGAGCATTATATGGGGCATCTATGGGGCCATAACTGCATGGAGCATTATATGGGGCATCTATGGGGCCATAACTGCATGGGGCATTATATGGGACATCTATGGGGCCATAACTGCATGGAGCATTATATGGGACATCTATGGGGCCATAACTGCATGGAGCATTATATGGGGCATCTATGGGGACATAACTGCATGGAGCATTATATGGGGCCATAACTGCATGGAGCATTATATGGGGCATCTATGGGGCCATAACTGCATGGAGCATTATATGGGGCATCTATGGGGCCATAACTGCATGGAGCATTATATGGGGCATCTATGGGGCCATAACTGCATGGAGCATTATATGGGGCATCTATGGGGCCATAACTGCATGGAGCATTATCTGGGGCATCTGTGGGGCCATAACTGCATGGAGCATTATATGGGGCCGTAACTGCATGGAGCATTATATGGAGCATCTATGGGGCCATAACTGCATGGAGCATTATATGGAGCATCTATGGGGCCATAACCGCATGGAGCATTATATGGGGCATCTCTGGGGCCATAACTGCATGGAGCATTATATGGAGCATCTATGCCCATATAATCCCAAACTATTCTTCAACTATATCAATAGTAAAAGAATAAAAACTGAAAATGTAGGCCCCTTAAAAAATAGTGAGGAAAGAATGGTTGTAGATGACGAGGAAAAGGCTAACATATTAAACACCTTCTTCTCTACGGTATTCACGGTGGAAAATGAAATGCTAGGTGAAATCCCAAGAAACAATGAAAACCCTATATTAAGGGTCACCAATCTAACCCAAGAAGAGGTGCGAAACCGGCTAAATAAGATTAAAATAGATAAATCTCCGGGTCCGGATGGCATACACCCACGAGTACTAAGAGAACTAAGTAATGTAATAATTAAACCATTATTTCTTATTTTTAGGGACTCTATAGCGACGGGGTCTGTTCCGCAGGACTGGCGCATAGCAAATGTGGTGCCAATATTCAAAAAGGGCTCTAAAAGTGAACCTGGAAATTATAGGCCAGTAAGTCTAACCTCTACTGTTGGTACAATATTTGGAGGGTTTCTGAAGGATGTTATTCTGGATTATCTCAATGAGAATAACTGTTTAACTCCATATCAGCATGGGTTTATGAGAAATCGCTCCTGTCAAACCAATCTAATCAGTTTTTATGAAGAGGTAAGCTATTGGCTGGACCAAGGTGAGTCATTGGACGTGGTATATCTCGATTTTTCCAAAGCGTTTGATACCGTGCCGCACAAGAGGTTGGTACACAAAATGAGAATGCTTGGTCTGGGGGAAAATGTGTGTAAATGGGTTAGTAACTGGCTTAGTGATAGAAAGCAGAGGGTGGTTATAAATGGTATAGTCTCTAACTGGGTCGCTGTGACCAGTGGGGTACCGCAGGGGTCGGTATTGGGACCTGTTCTCTTCAACATATTCATTAATGATCTGGTAGAAGGTTTACACAGTAAAATATTGATATTTGCAGACGATACAAAACTATGTAAAGCAGTTAATACAAGAGAAGATAGTATTCTGCTACAGATGGATCTGGATAAGTTGGAAACTTGGGCTGAAAGGTGGCAGATGAGGTTTAACAATGATAAATGTAAGGTTATACACATGGGAAGAAGGAATCAATATCACCATTACACACTGAATGAACCACTGGGTAAATCTGACATGGAGAAGGACTTGGAGATCCTAGTTAATGATAAACTTACCTGGAGCAGCCAGTGCCAGGCAGCAGCTGCCAAGGCAAACGGGATCATGGGGTGCATTACAAGAGGTCTGGATACACATGATGAGAGCATTATACTGCCTCTGTGCAAATCCCTAGTTAGACCGCACATGGAGTACTGTGTCCAGTTTTGGGCACCGGTGCTCAGGAAGGATATAATGGAACTAGAGAGAGTACAAAGGAGGGCAACAAAATTAATAAAGGGGATGGGAGTGAAGTGGACGAGGGCAAGGCCGCCCATGCATATCCATGATCTGGCCCAGCAAAACTTCCACACTCAGATTCCATCTTAACAAACGTATCTTTACTGTTAAACATTTTCTTAACACAGCGGAACACAATTGTAGACAATACAAAAAATGCCTATTCACAGAATTAACGTGTAATAACAAACTATCCCTCACTGTCCCTATCCACACGTTACCAGTTCCTTTACTCCAGGAGGTTATCTTCCCACGTCGCAGGCCTGTCTGTCACTGCAGGGAGATGCTCCAGCCAAAGAGGAAAACAACAGGGAGTAAACAAAACTCTGTCTCTCAGGTCCAGACTGTAATCCTTGGGGGTTCAGCAGGTAAAGGTGGGGTGTTCGGCCTCTCAACAGAGGACCCGCTTACAGTTCATGGGCTCCAGGATCTGTGAAGATGTCACCGCTGAGTGCTCTGCAGTGTGGGAGCTGGGAACAATCTGGATGTCAGCTTCCAAGAGAGGGGAATCGTCCAGGCAATCTCCTATGTCGCATCTACAGGAGGGCACCAGCATACACAGACCTCTCTCTGCACAGACTGATTTCCCGGGCTCTTCTTCCTCTCTCCCTCCTTCCTGGTCACATGACATAACAGGGGGGAGCTTAGCCAATACAGTTTGTTTCTCTGTAATCACATTCGGCATAGGTATAACTTCTGGCCACACGGGGGCAGTGTCTGTCACAGATTCTTCTATGTCAATGATCACAGAACAGTCAGAGCCGGCCAGCTCATTACACGCCCCCCCACTTGAAGGTTGGCAGTCCCTGTCAACGACTGACTCCAGGGCGGCGATGGCTGTGGAGGTTGTAGGACCCGGCTGTGAAGAGGGCCACACATATTGGTCTCTGTAGGACTGTCCCGGGGGCACTCCTGCGTTGGTCCTAGCTGTCTGCCTAACGGGTGCTAATCTCTCTCCCCGATCAGTCACTCCACTCTCCGCCCCAGTCGGTAAGTCAGTCGAGGAGGTAAGGGGTGCAGACGCGTCAGTCAGGCGAGCAGGGGTAGGGATGTTTTCCACTTCTACATCCCCGGTATCAGTGTCTCCCACAGTATTAGTGACATCTGTCTCTCTAGGCATTATAGGAGGGGAGTCAGGCTGAGAACGACAGGGGCGCAACATGTTACGGTGCAGGGTGCGGAGGCTGCCGCTGTCTTCGCCTTGTACCTGATAGACTGGGCCATCAGGGTACGGGTGTCCAATTATTCGATAGACTTCGGTCTCCCACTTGGGCCGGAGTTTTCCTTGTGGTTTCTTTATACGAACTAGGACCAGTTGACCCACATTCAGTAGGTCTTCTTGTACTGGAAGTGGATCAGCATGGACCTGGTCCTGGATCTGCTGTTCCACCAGCCGGTAGACAGTTTCCATCCTTTGACGGTGTGCTTGTAGCCAGGAAGGATAGGTACCACAGGTGTCTTCATCAGAGTTAGACAGGTGTAGTTCATGGATGCCTTTGCCTGGGCGGCCAAAAAGGAGGGTGTAAGGCGTGTATCCGGTGACAGAATGGACTTGATTGTTATAGGCCCACAGCAGTTCTGGGAGGAATCGAGGCCAGTCGGGCTTTTTGTCTTCTGCTAAGGTTCGGATCAGTTGTAAGAGAGTCCGGTTGAAACGTTCACACGCGCCATTCCCTTGTGGATGATACGGGGTGGTCCTGGACTTCTTGATTCCATACATCTGCTGAAGTTCTTCAATGACTCGCCCTTCGAAACACGCCCCCTGATCCGAGTGCAACCGCTCCGGACACCCGTAGACCCGAACGAAGTGTTGACAGATGGCCTGTGCAGCTGATTCGGCAGTCTGATCTTTGGTAGCAACAGCGACGGCGAATTTCGTGAAGTGGTCCACCATCACCAGACAGTACTGGTAGCCACTATTCGCCGTTCCGATCAACAGATAGTCCACCATCAACAACTCGAGGGGCCTGGATGTGCTAATGGTCTGGACGGGTGCACGCTGCTCAGTAGACTTGTGGAGTTCACATGTACGACAGCTTAGGCAGACGTTTTCAACCAGCTTACGGAGTCCTGGGCAAAAAATGAATTGCTGGGTCCACCGGAGGGTCTTGTCTATGCCGAAGTGGCCGTTCCTTCTGTGGGCTTCAGCCACCATCTCATGGGCTAGCTGCACCGGGACGACAATCTGCAAACATTCTTCCAGCATATGGGATAAAAGAGCCCTGCGATATAAGACTCCATCCTTCACGACCAGCCGATCCCATTGGGCAAGTAGGGCAGAGGCCCTGGTTGATAGTCGGGCTCTTACTTCGGAGGGTGGTTTCTCTTGTGTCTTCACATACTGTTTCAGTAAGACGTGTTCAGGGTCTCGATCTTGAAGCTTGGCCCATTCTTGTTGGGACAGGGGGGACCCCACTACGGCTTCGATCCCGCCTACAGCATACTGGCGGCTATCTTCTATTTGTTTAGCTAGCCGGGCAAAGTCGGGCAGTTCATCTTCCTCCAACTCTTCATCCCGGTTCCCCACTGGCGGGGATGAGGTCACTCTGGAAAGGCTGTCAGCATTCTGATTCTCCTTCCCCGCTCTGTATTTAATTTTGTATTGGAATCTAGAGAGCCTTGCCATCCAGCGCTGTTCCATTGCCCCTAGTTTGGCATTTTCTAGGTGGGCAAGAGGATTGTTGTCTGTCACGACCAGCACCTCCGCCCCTGTCAGGTAGCCAGCGAATTTCTCTGTCATAGCCCAGGTCAGGGCCAGGAGTTCCAGGCGGAAAGAGCTGTAGTTGACGGGGTTATTTTCGGTGTCACGGAGGGATCTACTGGCATAGGCTATTATGCGTTCCTTGTTATCTTGGACTTGGGAGAGGACCGCCCCGAGACCTTGAAGGCTGGCGTCGGTGTATAACTGGAACGGCAAGGTGTAGTCTGCAAATGCCAGAATAGGGGGTGATGTCAGAGCAGCTTGAAGCGCCCGGAAGGATTTTTCTTGGTCGGGCCCCCATCTGATGCGTCGTCCTCTGGGACTGTTCGCGGTCCCTCGGAGGGTCTCATGCAGTGGTTCCGCAAGCCGGGCAAAGTCCTTGACAAATCGGCGGTAATAGCCCGCTAGCCCCAGGAAAGCCTGGACCTCTTTGATGGTAGTTGGTTGTGGCCACTCTCAGACAGCTGCTATCTTCTCTGGAGAGGGTTGGACACCTTCGGCCGAGATCCGGTGCCCCAGGTAATCGATCTCCTGCTGGAATAGACGGCACTTGCTGGGCTTCAACTTCAGGCCGTGTTTCTTCAAGCGCTGGAACACTTTGCCAAGCTTGTGAAGATGATCCTCGAAGGTGGCGGAGTATACCACGATGTCGTCAAGGTATATCAGCGTGAATTCGAAGTTGAAATCTCCCAGACAGCGTTCCATCAGTCTCTGAAAGGTCCCTGGTGCGTTACTCAAGCCGAATGGCATCCGGTCAAACTCGTACAGGCCCATGGGAAGGATGAAGGCGGTCTTTTCTCTGTCCTTCTCACTCATGGGGACCTGCCAATATCCACTGGCCAAGTCTAGAGACGAAAAATATTTGGCCTTTTTCAGGGCGGTCAGTGACTCTTCGATCCGGGGGAGTGGATAGGAGTCCCGGATCGTGCAAGCGTTCAACCGACGGTAGTCTACGCAAAATCTCAGGGATCCATCTTTCTTTTTGACTATCACCACGGGTGCAGCCCATGGGCTCTGGCTCTCCCGCACCACTCCGGCGTGTAGCATAGATTCTAAGAGGCTTTTCACCTCCTGGTATTGTTGAGGTGGTATTTGTCGGTACCTCTCGCGAATAGGGGCAGTATCGCCCGTGGGAATCTCATGTTGGATACTGGTGGTGTACCCGAAGTCGGTGTCATGCTTTGCAAAGGAGTCTTGGTGTTCTCGCAGTAGTTTCTCCATTTGAGACACTTCCTGTTTGGTGTACTGGGACGGGTCCAGTTGCACTTTTTCCAGTAGTTTTCGCCCAATGTCTTCATCATCTGCTTGAGCATTTATGGCTGAGACAGTTACCGTCCGGCCATCTTCTGTAGACGGGGTGAATTGTAAGGGTCCCATGGGGTTCACTTCTGTGGGTAGAGCATATACTCTGGCAAGTTGCATGCCAGCCTCGAGAGCTACACCAAAGTCTGCGGTGTTGTTTAGCCTGACAGGGACTCTTCCGTTCCTCACGACGGCTAGGGTGCGGGCGACCAGTGGGTTTAGCTTACCCCCACTTGGAGCCCTCGGCTCGATTAACACTTCAACTCCTTCAAGTTGTCGGTTGGTGTTAAGAGGCAGGGAAATGACTGTCTCTTTTTCAGCGGGCAAAGTAATCCGAGTACAGCGGGGCACTTTAATGGCTGCTAGGGGTAGTTGTTCCTTTGCCATCTGTTGAAGTCCAACGGTCCGGATTACGCGCTGGAACGCCAGACGAGTCGGTTTATGTTTGGTAACTTTCTGCCAGTACTTGGGCCCTTTTCTTGTCAACAGCATAAGATCTAGGTCTTTCAAGATATTCATTCCAATTATTACTGGGGTCTCGGAGCCGAAGCCTTCCTTGACAATGACGATTCCTCGTTTCCCTAGGTCTTGTCCACAGGCCTTCGTATCCATCCAGGCGACTCCGGTTACTGGAATGGGTAGGTTATTAGCCGCAATTATCTTAATGGTGGTATCTGGATCACAAGCAGTTCTTGGTTTGAGGTACTTTTCATAAAACTGTTCAGAGATCGTGGTCACTTGCGACCCAGTGTCCATCAATCCTTGCACCGCAATTCCCTCCAGAATAACTTCAAGTATAGGACTACTCGAGGCAAGAGTACTCCGTTGCTGGTTCTGTTTTTCTACACCCCGTTCTCTGTCCCCCCCTGCTGCTCGAACCTCAGCTGCAGGGGTGTCTAGTTTAACGGCGGCCATTGTGGTGAGACCTGGCGTGGTGGCTCTGCTTGTGGATGTAGCCGATATTCTGTTCGTCGTGGTAACTGATGGTTTGTTCGTTGAGGACAACGATTCGCCCTGTGGCGAGGGTCACCACATGACCAACATGGTCCCGCGGGACGGCTAGGTCGTATCCGCTGGTTTCTCTGTCGTTCTAGTGTTAACTGTGACACCTGTTGCTGTAAATCTGCTACCATCTGTTTCAGCTCCTCGGTGTCACTGTTGGGCTGTTTACTGTCTAATATGGATCTGCACGCAGCGCTTTGAGTCCCCACATCCATGACGGGTCCCCTAGAACGTTCTATGGCTTCCTGCTTGACTTCAGCGAAGGTGAGAGTCGGCGTCATCCGAATCAAGTCCTGTAGCATACGGTTAAGATACTGGTCTCTCAGCCCTATAACGAATTGGTCTCTCAGTACCAGGTCACGAGGAGCTATAGTAGCCAGTTGTTCCCCTCTTGCACAGACTTGTTCAAGGAGTACCTGAAGGGCATTTGCATATTGGGGAATGTCCTCCCATTCAAGCTGTGTCCGTCTGAAGAACAGGTATCGCAGTGTTCCCTGGTACGTAGTAGGTCCATAGGTCTTCTCCAGCACCTGCACCAAATCCTCCAACACACGCTGCCCCCTGACCGTCTCCAGTCTGACTGTCGTCCATGCCTCCCCCTCTAGCGTCAGTACCGCCATTTCTGCCAAGGTCTTAGGGTCAATATTATACATTTCTCCCAGTATCCGCACTTGTTCCGCCCACTCTGGTACGGGGTAGTTTCGCCCGCCAAATTTCCTGACCTGGTTTACAATGGACACCGGCGGCGGTTTCTGACTGTATACTGGGCCTGGGTGGGAATCCTGCTGGGCACAGATCCTGCCGACTACGCCAGATGAAGTGGACGAGGGCAAGGCCGCCCATGCATATCCATGATCTGGCCCAGCAAAACTTCCACACTCAGATTCCATCTTAACAAACGTATCTTTACTGTTAAACATTTTCTTAACACAGCGGAACACAATTGTAGACAATACAAAAAATGCCTATTCACAGAATTAACGTGTAATAACAAACTATCCCTCACTGTCCCTATCCACACGTTACCAGTTCCTTTACTCCAGGAGGTAATCTTCCCACGTCGCAGGCCTGTCTGTCACTGCAGGGAGATGCTCCGGCCGAAGAGGAAAACAACAGGGAGTAAACAAAACTCTGTCTCTCAGGTCCAGACTGTAATCCTTGGGGGTTCAGCAGGTAAAGGTGGGGTGTTCGGCCTCTCAACAGAGGACCCGCTTACAGTTCATGGGCTCCAGGATCTGTGAAGATGTCACCGCTGAGTGCTCTGCAGTGTGGGAGCTGGGAACAATCTGGATGTCAGCTTCCAAGAGAGGGGAATCGTCCAGGCAATCTCCTATGTCGCATCTACAGGAGGGCACCAGCATACACAGACTTCTCTCTGCACAGAGAAGTTTCCCGGGCTCTCCTTCTTCTCTCCCTCCTTCCTGGTCACATGACATAACAGGGGGGAGCTTAGCCAATACAGTTTGTTTCTCTGTAATCACATTCGGCATAGGTATAACTTCTGGCCACACGGGGGCAGTGTCTGTCACAGATTCTTCTATGTCAATGATCACAGAACAGTCAGAGCCGGCCAGCTCATTACAGGAGAACTACAATACCCAGATAAATTAGCGAAATTAGGATTATTTAGTCTAGAAAAAAGACGACTGAGGGGCGATCTAATAACCATGTATAAGTATATAAGGGGACAATACAAATATCTCGCTGAGGATCTGTTTATACCAAGGAAGGTGACGGGCACAAGGGGGCATTCTTTGCGTCTGGAGGAGAGAAGGTTTTTCCACCAACATAGAAGAGGATTCTTTACTGTTAGGGCAGTGAGAATCTGGAATTCCTTGCCTGAGGAGGTGGTGATGGCGAACTCAGTCGAGGGGTTCAAGAGAGGCCTGGATGTCTTCCTGGAGCAGAACAATATTGTATCTTACAGTTATTAGGTTCTGTAGAAGGACGTAGATCTGGGGATTTATTATGATGGAATATAGGCTGAACTGGATGGACAAATATCTTTTTTTGGCCTTACTAACTATGTTACTATGTTACTATGTATGGGGCCATAACTGCATGGAGCATTATATGGAGCATCTATGGGGCCATAACTGCATGGAGCATTATATGGGGCATCTATGGGGCCATAACTGCATGGAGCATTATATGGGGCATATATGGGGCCATAACTGCATGGAGCATTATATGGGGCATCTATGGGGCCATAACTGCATGGAGCATTCTATGGGGCATCTTATGGGGCCATAAACAACTGCATGGAGCATTATATGGGGCATCTATGGGGCCATAACTGCATGGAGCATTATACTACGTGACTGGGCAAAAGACTACGTGACTGGGCAATATACTACATGACCGGGCAATATACTACGTGGACATGCATATTCTAGAATACCCGATGCGATAGAATCGGGCCACCATCTAGTATATATATATATATATATATATATATATATATATATACACATATATATATTTACATGCTTATTTTTTTCTTTAAGGCTGTGTGGGGCTCATTCTGTATATAGGGAGGATTTGGGAGGGCTCATGCAGTATATGGAGAGGCTGTGTGGGGCTCATACTGTATATAGGGAGGCTGTGTGGGCTCTTGCTGTATATAGGGAGGCTTTGTGAGGACTCATGCTGTATATAGGAAGGTTGTGTGGGGCTATGTGGGGTTCATATCGTATATAGGGAGGCTTTGTGAGGGCTCATGCTATATAGGGAGGCTGTTTGGTTGCTCATGTTGTATCTAGGGAGGCTGCGTGGGGCTCATCCTGTATATACAGAGGCTGTGTGGGGCTCATGCTGTATATAGGGAGGCTGTGTGGGGCTCATATTGTATATAGGGAGGCTGTATGGGGCTCATATTGTATATAAGGAGGCTGTGTGGGGGATTAATGTTGTATATGGGGAGGATATGGTGGCTCATGCAGTATATGGGGAGTCTGTGAGGGGCTCTTGCTGTATTTAGGGAGGCTTTGTGAGGACTCATGCTGTATATAGGGAGGTTGTGTGGGGCTATGTTGGGTTCATATTGTATATAGGGAGGCTTTGTGAGGGCTCATGCTATATAGGGAGGTTGTGTGGGGCTCATACTGTATATGCGGGCTTTTTATGGGTTCCTACGGTATATAGGGGGATGTCAGCATACTTAATTCATCTCAACTTTAAGTGATACAATTAATATTAGTATAAAATAATAATTACAGTTAATATTGACCATAATTAATTTTAGCCTATTAGTTCGCCCTCCACAATAGTCATGGTCTCTTATGCGGCCCCTCAGGAGAATAAATTGCCCACCCCTACTCTAAATGGTAAAAAGTGAGAATGTGAGTAGCGAAGAGATTTTCAGTAGGTGGCATAACATAAGGAGCTTCTTACCAGTAAAACTTTCTTCTGTATGTCTTGCCATATATTTTGTGGTTGACAGATTAGCCACAAAGTTAATCAAGAACTAAAAAGGAAAAGCATTTTTCGGATTTATCTTATTTAAGATGAGCAGAAAATGAGTTAAATAATCCACAAATTCAGTGTACTACAGAGTTTGTGCTCAGAAGATTCTGGTTCTAATCACTCGGATAGATGTGATCTTTTTTCCCATGGATGAGAGGATCATTTTTAGGACTGTTCAAAGTCCATGTTATGACTTGCAAAGGAGTGTTTGCATGAGAGGAAATAAATAACCCCTCACAATGTGTGTAGACATAAAGCAGAACTGATTGGATGTGACAGCACTAAGAGTAGCATGGAAGAAATGGAACCAAGAGCTTAAAGCTTCTGAAAATAGACCAAGAACCATTATCGTATTCCTAGCATAAGTGCAAAAAAGAATGGGAACAGATTGAAAAACTTCCTCAAATCTCATCTGGGGAATACGTACAGGGGTTCATTTGTAATAGTTGAACATGGGCCATGGTTCCTACGGGAAACTAGAAGGCACCAGTACAGGCGCAATCAAACTGCCATAAAAATCACATAGAGATCCAAACGTAATTCTAGTACCGGCCACCGGCTCTCCTGACTCGAGCGTGACAGCTTCATGTATTTCTATACAGCTGTCACGCTTGGGTCGAGAGAGCCACCGCAAGTTTGTGCACTGTGTTCTGCACTTGCTCCAATTTATGCGGCTGTCAAACTGCGCCCTAACTGAAATGAGCTTTCAAGTTAAGCTGCTCACAAACATTAGTTAATGAAAATGAATGATATCCACCAAAGTGAACCTTCATCAGGTGGGGCATGAGGATGAAGAATCGACGTAGCCAACTAATTATTGACTATTATTATTTGCACCGAAGTTGGGCATCTTTGATATTTTGGGGGGCCAAAAGTCAAATGAAAGATCTTCAATTCATGGATGATCTTTTGTTGAAAGAATATTCTCAGAAAGATCATTTATTCATCGTCCGGGGTCATTGAGCAAGGACTAAAATGTTGACCACGTCAACATAACGATTGATCACTAAACAAACATTTGTTCTATGATTGTTGAACCATCAAATTATTTCGATAATGTATATGGCCAACTTTACATCTCGTCAATTCAATGTCATTGCACTGACTGTTGTTCTTGTCTATGAAGGCTTTTTTTGCTTGGCGGTGCTACATTTCTGGAGCACCCGGTAAGACCGTGGGGTACTCGGTAGCGGGCCGGTTCTGTTCTTAAAGGGGTGGACAAGGTTTCAGTGACCGGTCCGTGTCCCTGGGCGTCCAGTAAAAGGGGGTTAATGAAAAAGGGAATAAAGTCTAATGTAGTAGTGTTCGTGATGCCACCTGTGGTACTCGGGCAGGGATGGCCAATGCTGCTTAAAGGGGTCCTCTGGGGATGATGGTATTGCAGCAGAGGTGGTATAGCTCCACCTCCAGGTAGAGCTTAGTCCCCAGGGCTCCCGATGCAGTTGGTAAGGATGATAGATGGCAGAGTGCGACGTATAAATAGACAACCCTTGCACAATAACACCACTAAATAGCTCCAGCAAGTGTCCAGGGTTGCACAGCGGCATTGGAAGTAAACACATTCGCAAATCCTTTAAATCTGCTCTCACTCCTCTGCTAAACAGGCCTACTTCACAATCCTCGTATCTTCCCTATCCCCAAACAGTTATTCAAAACCTTTAACTCCATCCTCCGCCCCTGTCAGGACTCTGAACATTTTTTACCTTTTGTGCATTACTGCCCTCTTCCAAGATGGCGTCTTTGGTCTCATGTGCACTGTGTCTTCCTGCTATAAAACTCCACCCCAGCCTTCAGTCTGTGCTAGAGTATTCTGCCTTGCATCCAGCTCCTGACCTCTGATTACTCCCTGGCTATACACCTGCTCCTGTGAACCTGTGTGGTGATCCTGCTACTCTGCTCTGAGTTCCTGCTGCATACACAAGTTTCCAGTAATCCTCCTTCATCTGCTGCTCGTGTTTACTTCATCTGCATTTGCTGGACATGTAAGCTGCTGCTGCTTTGCTATAACCTGAGACTATTAACCAGGCCTCCCTGGTTGAGCTAAGATATGATTTGAACTGCCTATAAGCATATCTATCTGTGTCTGGACTAAGACAAGGATTTATTTGTATCAAGTATCCTCAAGAATAACTGTGCTTCATAGACTTTCTGCTTGATTGCATTTTTCTCTGAAGTTCCCTATAGACTGCTAAGCTGCGTTTATTATTTGCACCAAGTGTTGTGGACTTGAGTTTCTCCCTGCACCTGTTTGAATCACCGTGTGATAATATAGACTTTACCACTTATAAAACTGTGTCCTGTAGTTGTCTTGTTCCACGCAAAGAGTCTCCTGAGTTATCCCCTATAATTATTACAGGATACTCTAGCCTAAAAAAAAAAGGAGACTGCTGGAACAATGACTGCAGAAAGCAGATTAGAGCGGGTGTTAACCATAATTAGATCACTGCAGAAAGATGTGGAAGGTCCGCAAAAGAAGTTTGGAAGCTTTGAACTCAATCAACAAGTGTTTGGACAGACTTTGCAGGACTTGAGCAACCGCATGGCAGCCCAGGAAAACAAACTTGCTGGCATAGAGTCCCAGTATGGACGGGCTTTTCAGGACATAAGCACGCAAATAGCTGCACAAGTGACTTTACCCTCTGGGCAACCGCCACCAGCTAGCCCACCTAAGTTGCCCCCATTCAGATTTAATGGTGATCGCAACAAATTTTGTGGCTTTGTGAATCAATGTATGCTATATTTTGATGTGCATGCTGACCGTTTTCCTACTGATAGATCCAAAGTATTGTGTGTAATAATGCTACTGACCTCACGAGCGCTCGCCTCGGCGAATCCGATGATTGAGTCTCGTGACCCACGGTTAAATGACTTGGATGATTTCTTGGCCACTATGGCATTAATGTTTGATGACCCTAATCGCCGTGCAACCGGTGAATCTGCTTTGTTGTCTTTACGCCAGGCTAAACGTTCTGTTATTGAGTATGCCACTGAATTCAGGAGATTGGCGGTAGATACCAATTGGGAAAGTTATGCACAATTGCCTATTTTTAAAAGGGGTGTGTCTAGTATTGTAAAAGATGAACTAGCCCACTCTGAGTCACCACAAGAGCTAGAGACATTTATACAGCATTGTGTGCGCATAGACATACGCCTTACTGAGCGTAGGCAGGAGAAATTTGTTGCATATAACCATGTTTCTAACTTTTCCCTTCCTTCCAAAGAGCCTGCAGGTAAAACCTCTCTGGAGGTGGAGGAGGTGCCCATGCAAATTGATTCCGTTCAGAGGCGCGAGATCAATGAGCGCCGGGAGCATCGCCTTCGTGAAAGTCTATGTTTCTACTGCTGCCAGTCTGACCACTTCTTGATCAATTGTCCTAAGTGTCCTAGATGGCCTAACAAGGTGCTAGCAGCAATAGGGGAGTATGACAACTGTGATGATGAATCTGACATCTCTGAATTTAGCCTGCCTTTAAACGCTGTATTCCATTCACTTTCTATGACTTCACCCCCCAAGGAGCTGAAGGAAAAGAACTCTCACTGTTCTCTCCCTATTAAGATCTTGTGTTCAGGACAGTGGATTTCCAGTTCAGCTATGATTGACTCTGGTACAGGTGGCAATTTCATGGATATCGCATTTGCCAAGGAACATGGTATTAAAATTCAGCAGAGAGCTTCTCCAATTACCATGGAAACAGTGGATGGGTCACCTTTAACCTCTGGGCCTGTGGATCAGGAGACCGTACCAGTTGAAATTTTGTTGGAGCCTAATCACCAGGAGCAACTTTCTTTCTTGCTAATTTCTTCTCCTCATTTTCCTGTGATTTTAGGCATTCCTTGGTTGTGTTCTCAGAACCCAATTATCAACTGGGAGACCAAGGAGATTATCTTCCCAACAAGGAGCAACTCAGCGTTAACAGAAGCTGTCCCTGAGTCCACGACTAGGGAACCACATGTACAGGTATTTTCTTTACCTCCAGCTTATAAAGAGTTCTCTGACATCTGTGACAAGAAGAATGCAGATCAGCTTCCTCCACACAGGCATTATGACTGTCCCATTGAGCTGCTTCCCAGGGCAGCCATTCCTTTTGGTAACGTATACCCTTTGGCGGCACCTGAGCTTCAAGCCTTAAAAGAGTATATTGATGAAAATCTGGCCAAAGGCTTCATACGTCCTTCTTCCTCACCAGCAGAGGCACCTATCTTTTTTGTAAAGAAGAAGAATGGGACCCTGAGACCCTGTGTTGACTATCGAGAACTCAATAAGGTAACCGTACGAAACCGTTACACTTTGCCTCTGATTCCCGAATTACTGGAAAGAGTCCGCCATGTAAGGTGTTCTCTAAACTGGATCTTCGTGGGGCTTATAATTTGGTGTGTATTCGTCCAGGGGATGAGTTGAAGACAGCATTCAGATGCCGGTATGGACACTTTGAATCTCTTGTGATGCCCTTCGGGCTTTGTAACGCCCCTGCAACATTTCAACACCTTGCTAATGACATTTTCAGAGATTTGTTGGACCAGTTTGTAGTGATCTATTTGGACGATATACTAATCTTTTCTGACTCTCTACAGGAACATGAAGAACATGTCAAAACTGTTTTAAGGCGTCTGAAAGAGAACCACCTGTATATTAAGCCGGAGAAATGCGAGTTCCATCGTTCTGAGATACAGTTCTTAGGTTATATCATCTCTCCCCAGGGGCTGAACATGGAATCTGGTAAGATTCAGGCTATCCTTGACTGGCCGGTACCCAAGAACGTTAAGGAGGTCTAACGTTTTATTGGTTTTGCAAATTTCTACAGACCCTTCATTCGAAATTTTTCTGATATTGTCCGTCCCATTACTTCCTTGACAAAGAAGGAAAAGCCCTTTAAGTGGTCATCACAGGCTCAAGAAGCTTTTGATCGGCTTAAGATCTGTTTCACATCAGCACCACTGTTGATACACCCAGATCCAACACAACCTTTCATTGTGGAGGTGGACACTTCTGATAATGCTTTGGGGGCTATTCTCTCCCAAAGAACTGGAGAGAAGGGTCTGCTACATCCTTGTGCTTTCTTTTCCCATAGACTAACCTCAGCAGAAAAGAATTACGACGTGGGAGACAAGGAATTGCTGGCTATTATTGCGGCTTTCAAAGAATGGAGGCATCATCTGCAAGGAGCTGCACAACGGATCATAGTACTAACTAACCATCGCAATTTAGAGTTCCTTAGATCTGCTAGATGTCTTTCTCCTCGTCAGGCTCGTTGGAACTTATTTTTAAATCAATTTAACTTTGTTATCTCGTACCGTCCAGGTTCTCGTAATGGGAAGGCTGATGCTTTATCCTGAATCCATGCTGTGGATTCCGTACCTGGAGCCCCGTCCAAGACCATTCTATCTGATGCCAATTTCATCGGATTTATCCACGATCAAGACTTGTGGAAGGAGTGCAGGGAGGCCTATGAAGGTGATGTATTTCTGGCCAACCCACCTGTGGATATTAATCTTGTCTTTAAGGGTGGCATGTGGTTCAGACATCGACGTATCTACGTCCCGGAGGTCGTACGTCTGCAGATCCTCAAGTTGGTACATGACTCCAAGTTGGCTAGTCACAGGGGGGTACAGAAGACACAAGAGTTCCTGAGCCGATTCTTCTGGTGGCCAACTTGCCTGAAGGATACCAAGGACTACGTTCTCTCTTGCGAGGTATGTGCCCGTTACAAGACTCCTCATGTGGCACCTACGGGTCTTCTACAACCATTACCGGTTCCGTCCCGCCCTTGGGGGTCTATATCAATGAACTATTGTGGATCTGCCTACATCAGGGGGCATGAATACAATCATGGTGGTAGTTGATCGCCTGACTAAAGCTGCTCATTTTGTTCCATGCACCGGCCTCCCCTCAGCTAAAGATACAGTGAACTTGGTTATACAGAATGTCTTTTGGTTGCACGGGGTTCCGGATGAGATCCTCTCTGACCGTGGAGTACAGTTCACTTCAAGATTCTGGAAGGGGTTTTGCTCTGCACTCAATATTAATGTCTGTCTCTCTTCTGCTTACCATCCCCAGACAAATGGTCAGACTGAGCGTACCAACCAGACGCTGGAACAATATCTAAGATGCTATGTCAGCCGTCTCCAGGATGATTGGTTGGAGTTGTTGCCGTTAGCCGAATTTTCATATAATAATTCTCAGAGCGCCTCCACTAAATTTACACCTTTCTTTGCCAATCTGGGTTATCATCCGTGTGTTTTACCTAGATCTCCAATTAATTCTCTGGTTCCGGCAGTGGAGGAAAGGCTGACTGCGATGAGACAAAATCTGGAGGTTCTGAAGGAATCCCTGACCACAGCTGAAGAACGTTATAAGAGATCGGCTGATAGATTCCGTAAACCTGCACCCATGTTCAAGGTAGGAGATTCAGTGTGGTTAGCAACTAAGAATCTGAAGTTAAACGTTCCTTCACAAAAACTTGGACAGAAATTCATTGGCCCTTTCAAGATCAACGGTATTGTGAGCTCTGTGGCCTGCCGGCTGAAGCTGCCTAGGACAATGAAGGTACACCCAGTTTGTCATGTATCTTTACTAAAGCCTGTATCTCCTAATACCTTCCAGGGACGTGTTGTGCCACCTCCGCAGCCTGTGGTGATTGATGGGCAAGAACAATATGTGGTGGAGGAAATTATTGATTCCAGGATTCGCAGGAATCGGCTCCAATATCTGATAAGATGGCAGGGATATCCCCCTGAGGAAGACTCTTGGGAACCTGTGGAAAACATCAATGCCCAACAGAAAATTTCTCGTTTTCATCAGAGATTCCCTGAGAAACCAGGTCCAGGATCGTCCTGAGGCCGCTTCTAAGAAGGGAGTAATGTCAGGACTCTGAATATTTTTTACCTTTTGTGCATTACTGCCCTCTTCCAAGATGGCGTCTTTGGTCTCATGTGCACTGTGTCTTCCTGCTATAAAACTCCACCCCAGCCTTCAGTCTGTGCTAGAGTATTCTGCCTTGCATCCAGCTCCTGACCTCTGATTACTCCCTGACTATACACCTGCTCCTGTGAACCTGTGTGGTGATCCTGCTAATCTGCTCTGAGTTCCTGGTGCATACACAAGTTTCCAGTAATCCTCCTTCATCTGCTGCTCGTGTTTACTTCATCTGCATTTGCTGGACATGTAAGCTGCTGCTGCTTTGCTATAACCTGAGACTATTAACCATGCCTCCCTGGTTGAGCTAAGATATAATTTGAACTGCCTATAAGCATATCTATCTGTGTCTGGACTAAGACAAGGATTTATTTGTGTCAAGTATCCTCAAGAATAACTGTGCTTCATAGACTTTCTGCTTGATTGCATTTTTCTCTGAAGTTCCCTATAGACTGCTAAGCTGCATTTATTATTTGCACCAAGTTTTGTGGACTTGAGTTTCTCTCTGCACCTGTTTGAATCACCTTGTGATAATATAGACTTTACCACTTATAAAACTGTGTCCTGTAGTTGTCTTGTTCCACGCAAAGAGTCTCATGAGTTATCCCCTATAATTATTACAGCCCCCCACTGCCCCCTCCAACCTCCATCATCTCTGCTGAGGACTTTGCCACACACTTTAATAATAAGACCACAACTCCTTTGTATACCAGACCAATGCCCAAACAGCATAATCGTCCAATCCATCATCACTGAAGGGGGGCTTAACTGTCTCCTCTCCAAATCGCACCTCGATACCTGTGTGCTCGACCCCATTCCATCCCACCTCCTCCCCAACCTCACCACCACTCTTATCCCATCCCTAACCCACCTCTTCAACCTATCTCTAACTTCTGGCACCTTCCCTTCTGCTTTCAAACATGTCACAATCACGCCTATTCTTAAAAAGCCAACCCTCAATCCGACTGCTATGTCCAGCTATTGCCCAATGTCGCTGCTCCCATTCGCTTCCAAACTCCTGGATCAGCACGCCCACGCTGAACTTTCCTCTCACCTCTCATCTAACTTGCTCTTTGACAATCTACAATCTGGTTTCCGCCGACATCACTCAACTGAGACAGCCCTGACCAAAATACTCTGTACTCCTCCTTCTAGACCTTTCCTCTGCTTTCGACACAGTTGACCACTGCCTCCTACTACAGATCCTCTCCTCCTTTGGCATCAAAGACATCGTCCTATCCTGGATCTCCTCATACCTTTCCAACCACACATTCAGTGTCTCCCACTCCCACACTACCTCCTCATCCCACCCTCTCTCTGTTGGAGTCCCCCAAGGCTCTGTTCCAGGACCCCTACTCTTCTCAATCTATACACTTGGCCTGGGAGAACTCATAAAGTCCCATGGATTCCAGTACCATCTTTATGCTGATGACACTCAGATCTACCTTTCTGGCCCAGACGTCACCTCTCTGCTGTCCAGAATCCCGGAGTGTCTATCAGCCATATCCTCCTTCTTCTCCTCTCACTTCCTCAAACTCAATGTGGACAAATCTGAACTCATCATCTTTCCTCCATCTCATAAATCTTCCTTATCTGACCTATCTATCGCTATTAACGACATCATGCTTTCCCCTGTACCGGAAGTCCGCTGCCTCGGAGTAACCCTTGACTCTGCCCTGTCCTTCAAACCGCACATCCAAGCTCTTTCCACCTCCTGTCGCCTCCAGCTCAAAAATATCTCCAGAATCCGTCCTTTCCTCAACCATCAATCTACTAAAATGTTTGTGCATGCCCTCATCATGTCCCGCCTTGACTACTGCAACATCCTTTTATGTGGCCTCCCTGCTAAAACCCTTGCACCTCTCCAGTCTATCCTTAACTCTGCTGCCCAACTAATTATTCATCTCTCTCCTTGATACTCCTCCACTTCCCCCCTCTGCAAATCTCTTCACTGGCTCCCATTCCCTCAGCGCATCCAGTTCAAATTACTAATACTAGCCTACAAAGCCATCCATCCATAACCTGTCTCTTCCATATATCTCTGAACTAATCTCCCAATATCTTCGCTCACGTAATCTCCGGTCTTCCCAAGACCTCCTTCTCTCCTCCACACTTATTCGCTCCTCACCCAACCGCCTCCAAGACTTCTCCAGAATATCCCCCATCCTCTGGAATTCTTTGCCCCAACACAACCGACTATCAACCACATTTGGATTCTTCAGACGGAACCTGAAAACCCACCTCTTCAAGGAAAGCCTACAGCCTGCATTGACGCCGCTGCCTCCTCACCACTACTGAAGCTACCCCCTCACCAACACCGGAGATCTCGCAACCCTCAACCTATCATCTCCTTCCCCACCATCCTGTAGAATGTAAGTCCGCAAGGGCAGGGTCCTTGCCCCTCTATATCAGTCTGTAATTGTTAGTTTGCTTACTGTAAGTGATATCTGTAATTTGTATGTAACCCCTTCTCATGTACAGCACCATGGAATCAATGGTTCTATATAAATAAATAATATTAACAATAATAATAAAATAGATGGTGAAGTGCAAGAAAGAATTGGAGGACACAAGGTTGAAGTCTCTTTACCTGTTACTGATGCAGTTCAGGTACAGGTTACAGGTGGTCTTTGGAATCCAGGCAGCCTGGAAGCGATTCGGAATCCCCCTAGCCAGGTGGGGTTGGAAGCCTTCCTTACTGCTCTTTATTCTCAGTCCCTTGCTGCCTGAGGCTTCACACAAGGTCCTCTCTCAATCTGTCCTTTTAGGTGGACACTACCCGCATGGCAGGCAGCTCGAGCCTTTTTACAGTTGTCCTTCTAGTGGTAACTCCGGGCTCTATCTGCTGCTGTGCCTTTGCATGTAATTGTGGCCAGAAGACTTGGAATCTCCTGCCCGCTGGTTTCTGTTGTGGGGCATACAGTTCCCCACAACCTCGGACTTAAGGCCTCTGGTTTCTTGTGCTTGAACCTGGAAGGAGCCCACTCGCAGCTCCACTCCATTTTCTCTCTCTTCCTTTGCTCCTTCTCCCCTCACTGTCACCTACAGACTGACTGACTCTCCTCTCAGGAGCTGCAGACCCGCACGTCTGCTCAGGTCCAGCTCTCCTCACAGACTCTCTCTAACTCCTCCTCCACCCAGAATATATAGGGAAGCTACCCTCAAACCAGGTCTAGAGCTCCCCCTTCTGGCCTGGAGTCAAAACAGTGTTGTATGTACGTGTTACCTGTTAAAGGGATCCTTGTCGCCACCAGGCATGGAATCACCCTCCCCGTGAGGAAGGCAATACCACTGTGACAACCGGCTTCCTGGGGTGTCACATTTCCATGTTTTATTAAGCCATAATATACCGCTATACGGCGCCCCTGTACCCCAATATGACTCAGATTTGATGCAAAACAATACAGAGATTTTTCTGTTACATTCACCAGAACAACATGGTTCTGTCAAATGCATAAGACATCAATTGGTTGCTCAGGATTTTTTTAAAAATTGAATGTGGGAATTAAAGGAATGTGATAAAGTAATAAAATAACTTGTTATACTCACTCACCTCGCCAATTGTTCCAACACTGATGCTCTGCTAATCTTGGTGGTCTTTGTTAACTGTCCTGAAGTGATGATGTGCGGAGCTGCCGCTAATCCTTGTCCTCAGTGGTAATGCATGCGTATATGAAATAAGACCACTGAGGATGAGGACAGTACCGTAATTGGCTGCTGCGGTCATGAGTGCAAGGTCACATTTGAGGATTTACCAGGTCAGTGTAAGTCATTTTGTTATTTTATCATATTCCCTGCTTTGTCGCATTTTTTTTTTTTAAATCCCGAACAGCCTTTTCAAGGCAAGTTTCAAATGGCTAAACGTAACCACATTTTAGGGTCCATATTACAGTCACCTGGACCCAACATAGTTCGACTAAACTTATCTTAAACTACATTTTGCATTCAGTTCAATTGAATTCTGGTGGGTTATCAAGATTAAAAAAAAATTGTTTGGGCTGTGCTCAAATGCACCACAAAGTTTTCAACCTTGCATCTTTGCATCTTATAAAGTGAAGTCAAGTGAAAATCCAGAATAAATCTGTAAAAGATAGAGTATGTCTTCTCAGCTGTACATCTTTATTCCTACATCTCAATGGGACTCTGTAAAAACCCAGCTTACATGCATTGTACTATACTGTAGATTTGAGACAAATGTATAGTAGCAAACATATCTTAATTGTGCATAAATTACATAGGTGCAGCTTCCTGCGTTAGACTGGCCCACCAGAGGACCGTATCATAGAATCATAGAATGTTAGAGTTGGAAGGGACCTACGGGGTATCGTGTCTAACCCCTTGCTCAATGCAGGATTCACTAAACCATCTCAGACAGATGTCTGTCCAGCCTCTGTTTGAAGACTTCCATTGAAGGAGAACTCACCACCTCTCGTGGCAGCCTGCTCCACTCATTGATCACACTCACTGTCAGAAAGGTATTTTTCTAATATCTAATCTGTATCTTCTCCCTTTCAGTTTTATTCCATTGCTTCTCGTGTTTCCATGTGCCAATGAGAATAATGATGATCCCTCTACACTGTGACATCCCATCAGATATTTATAATAGTAAAAGAACTTGGCACTCAGTATTTGAAAGTTATTTTTGCTTCCTTTTATTAGTGCATCCAGACAAAAAATAACTAATCAACGTTTTCGGTCCGGCAAAGGACCTTCATCAGACAATTCTTTGACATGAATTGGATGTGGAAGCAATGCAGGAAGAATTGGAGAGCATTAAACTAATGGCAGCCTGCTGCAACTGGTAAATAGCTGGGGGGTAGGACACCACTCAAAAGGAGAAAAAGCGCTGGGGTCTGAAGCAACAGGGTTGCAGGAGCAAAGCGCTGTGTCCGGATTAAGGGTGAAGAAGCATGGCAGCGCGCCGTACAGCAGGAGCGATGCTGACCACTCTTATCCCATCGCTCCTGCTGTACGGCGTGCTGCCGCGCTTCTTCACCCTTGATCCGGACACAGCGCAGTGCGCAGTGCCAAGTTCTTTTACTATTGTCTTATGGGTTGAAGACCCTACTTGAGCACCAACAGCACCTACTCTATTGAGTGCCGTGTTTTCCTCTAGTTGATCAGATATTTATAGACAGCTATTAAGTTTCCTCTTAGCCCTCTTTTTGTAAGTGAAACATTCTCAGATCCTTTAATCGTTCCTTGTAGGACATAGGTTGCAGTCCGCTCACCATCCTGGTAGCTCTTCTCTGAACTTGCTCCAGTTTTTCAATATGCCTAATTATTGATGCTTTAAAGAGGCTGATAAGTTGGTTAGAACTTATGAAGGCCCCAAAATATGGCTCCCAGTTTGAGCGTGGTGTAGTGATGGACACAGAGACTGATGACAGAGCTGATGAAGTGGGCAAGAATGGGAGTTACAGTCAATGGACTAACTCAACATTAGGGTTGAAGGGTTTTCTCCAAGTGGTTTTGAAAATGCTTCTTGGTTGACCCCTTCCAGACCGGCCATAATAGTGCTAGTTAGTTCTGGCAGTGAAGAGTATCATCTAGATCAGACACTGGACTGGATCTATTAGTCATTTTGACTAAATGTACAATGATGTACAGTAATTTTACCATGTAGCTAATAGTGGACATGAGCTGGTTTGTTTAGCTGGAGGACTGGGGACTCAAGGAACCTCAGTACGACACTTACCGCTTGCTGATATGTTGTTTTTTTGCCACGCATTTTTTCCGCAGAATAAAAAAGCAGCATTTTACAGTACTAGCTAAGTGAATGGATTTCTGAAATCTTATGCACACGCTGCTTACTTTTCCCTTGTATATGTGAACCTTCAAAGCATTTTTTCCAATCTGCAGAATGTCAATTATTTCAATGTTTTTACAGAGATTTCACCCAGTCAAATAAACAGGAAGAAAATGCAAGTAAAAATGCACCAAAAACAAATGCAGAAATGCAGTATTTTAAAGTGTTTATCCTTCCAAAACAGTTTCTTTGCATCAGAAAGATCCACTGCAAGTACTAAATATATGCAACATACCCTTAGAGGTTAACATACTTAGTCCAAAGACATGAAACATTGGATTCATTTAATTAAACCTCTGTTATAAAGAAGTGCAACCAAGATTTATTGTAGAATATGAACAGATGCACACTCTTAGTACTACACCGACATAGAAAAGATTTTTCATTAGACGTCAGTAGACTCACAAATAGTGCGCTTATGGTATTCATATGTTCATATATAAAACCCTGCAGAGCGTCCAATCCAAGCCGGAAGAATCTTTTTCTTTACATTTCTATTAGAATTCTATTAAAATTTTTCAGATGCTTTTACAGAGAAAACATACTCTTAGGCCAGTTCTCATAGTCGGGGCCATGATGTAAGCTTTTGTGGCTTGATACGTGACCAGATGCAGTTACTTAGAATTTTTCTGGTTCCTAAAAATAGGAGAGGATGTACACCGAAAGTGTGGAGGGGACTGAGGGGTTCACAGAAGTCCATTAATTCACATAAATCTGTTATGATTTTTTGTCTCTTGAGAACATTTGTTTATTGTAAGGTTTTATTTAGAAACAGTTATTTTTATCAGATAATTGATTCTGGGACATGATGGGGAACATACTCTACTCAAGTCATTTTGCACCACAAATCTTTCCAGTATGTAATCAAAATATACAAAGAGATTAAAAAATATAAGACTATGGTATTTCCTCTCCATTAAGTTTCCATTGCACTCTAAATTTCATGTGTGCTTGTGCCAGCTTTGACAAATTAAAAAAAAATTGGATTCAATGCAAATGGCTTATACTGCAAAGTATCCAATTGCGCTGATGCATGTAACACTTTGAGGTCTCCTAGAACTGTATGCAACGCCTTTGAAGAGCTTTTAAGCAAAAACACAGCTTTAGTAATGTAAAAAGTGACCTCACTACTGAAACGGATGGTAATCTGTAGTAACCAAAAGCCCATTTAATAACAGAGGGCATCATCAAATAGATAACAGTCTAAAAATTATCCCTTAGTTTTTTTGTGATCAGGTATGCTTTTCTGTTTCTGCCTGTAAATTCAGGTGATTGAAAACTTTCGTATACGCAAAGCCTAGTTTGATTTTTGCATTTACAATTGATGTAAACAGGGACCAGGACATAAGGAGGACCATCCATTTTTGTCTTACTGTCCCTGTCCATTCTATCAACTTTTAATGTTGTTTACTGTGTCTACCATGGTGTCCAGACCACAAGAAACATTGAGTCTGGATTTAATTCCTGGTTCTTTTACCCTCTCCAACCATATGATTTAATGAGGAAAAATAACACCACAACCTTTCTCAGATGCTTCATCGAGGGACATAGGAACCATGGTTTATATGCTGCCACCTGGTGCGTAACACTGTGAATACATCTCAGAAAGAAAAAGTTGATTCCTCCTCAACAGCCTACAACTGGTCAGTCAACACCAAGCTATTCAGATTAGCTTAGTGTCACGTTGGAGGCAGACACAGGTCAGAATTTCAGGCCGGTTTTTGCCTATGGTTTTTTTCTGCAAAAACTAACCTTTCTCTCTTGTCCTTTAGGTTGGGTAACAGAGCAGAATAGTGCTACTTTGTTTCACCCCATCAAGCAACAAAGAGTACAGCCTGAAGTGATTAGTCTGTATCCTCTTTTGCCAGGATGTCAGGGCTATTGTACCTTGTAGCAGTCATCAATCAGGTACCCGGGCAGAGCCTTTTGACTCTGACTGCCTACACTCCACAGTGTGGCACATTGCAGGATCAAGCCTCTTCAGGACAGTTAAGTAGGTCCCTTGCTTTGGTTCTGTATGAAGCTGGCTTTCCTTGCAGACACTCCTTCAATGTCCTTCTAGTGGTGTTTTTTGTGTGGTAAAATGGTGGACCAGCACCCCTGGGTATCTTTTTCTATTGCACACATCCCTACATCTCCTGGGCATACCCTCTAGCTCTCTGGGTTCTCTGTGGACCTCCATGGTTTGGAGGCTGGACTTATTTCTTTTCTGGTCAACCTGGTGGAGCCGTGGCTCCCCTGGGTCTCTAGCGGGATTGGGTCTCTAATTAATTCACCATCTTCATTACAGCCTACCTGACTCCTGGCAGACCACACCCTCCTTACCCGTCAGCCAAGCAGGCTCATGCCAGCCTATCTCTCGCCCACCGGGTAGGCTCTGTCCCTCCATCACTGGCTGCAATAAATTCCTACCGTCAGTTGAGGGCATCTCCATAGTCACTGTCTGGCCTATCCACAATCACTATCATGACCTATCCATGAGCACCATGGTACCGTGTGGCATCACCAGGAAGGCAGTGTTCTGATCCAACCAAGAAGACAGCCGGCCTCACTATGCAGCAGCTTGGCCTCGCCTCACCACCACCTGGCCTCAGTTTGGCCTCTCCAGACCATATCTAGCCTCAGCTCGCAACTTCACCTTGCAATGCTGCACCAACATTGGCCATCTGCATCTGTAGCTAGGCAAAGTCACCCTCCAGGACTAGGTAGGCTGTTGATCTGCTGGGTGACCAACACTAGCGGTGCCCTAGCAGCTCTATCTCATCTATCTTTATCGCTCCCATTGTGTCCTAACATGACAAGTAAACACAGTTTTCCAACAGTTTAATCTCTGGCAACGTACACTACTGACACCCACTCACCCTTTGTCAATGCCCGCTCCGCAGCTGCCTACAGTCAAGAGCATACCGACCTCCTAAATGGTCGGTAGATCTGTGTCAGTTGGCAGCCGAATTTTACACAATGACATTATCCTTGGTTGCGGTCATGAAGCATTTAACAATTTCTTTTCTAGCCCTGGTAGTCAGGCCACCTCTCAGAGTAAGTCAGACGCACCAACTGAGGATGTACAGTTGGGCGAAGGTCGCAGAGGACTCTGCAACTCAGATGCTACTCTGACTACCTCCTTGAGTGAGTCAGACGTGAAAGCCTTCTCAACCAGGCGAATCCTGGAGGTCACTACAGTGCCTTGAAAAAGTATTCATACCCTGTGAACTTTTACTCAATTTTTCATGTTACACCCACAAAAAAATGTAATTAATTGGGATTTTATGTGATATAGCAACACAAACTAGTAAGTAGTGAAGTGTAAAGGAAATGTGAATGGTTTCTAAATACCTTAAAAATACAAACCCGAAAATTGTGTCATGCATTTGTAGTCAACCCACCTGAGTCAATACTTTGTAGGACCATCTTACCTGCAATTATTGCTGCAAGTCTTTTGAGGTATGTCTCTACCAGCTTTGCACATCTAGAGGCTGAAATTTTTGCCTATTCTTCTCTGCAAACTAGCTCTAGCTCAGAGAGATTGGATGGACAGCGTCTGTGAACAGTAATTTCAAGTCTTGTCACAGATTCTCAATGTGATATAGGTTTGAACTGTGACTGGGCCATTCCCACACATGAATATCCTTTGATCAAAACCATTCCATTGTAGCTCTTGCAGTATGTTTAGGCTTGTTTGATGGCGGGGATGGTGTTTTCAGGGTGATGTGCAGTGTTAGTTTTCCACCACACAGTGTTTTGAATTTAGCCCGAAAATCCTACTTTTGTCTCATCTGACCAGAACACCTTCTTCCACATGCAAACTGAGTCATTTACATGGCTTTTTGAAAACTGCAAATGGGATTTTGCTTTCAAAAATGGATTTTTTTTTGGCACTCTTCAATAAAGGCAAGATTTTATGAGTACACGACTAATAGCTGTCCTGTGCATAGTTTCTCCCACGAGTTGTAGATCTTTGCTGCTCCTCTAGACTGACCATGTGCCTATTGGCTGCTTTTCTAATTAGTGTACTCCTTGCTTAGGATGCCACTTTAGGTAGACATAGTCAGGTCATATCATATTGTCAAGGTTGCACCCCTCAGGGAGTCTGGGATGCAGTTACTGACGGCGCAGCCGTCCAATCTGGTACAGGGGCGTGCTGAAGCTGTCAGTACTTTGATGGACAGTATGGCCATCCAATCTGGTACAGGGGCATGCTGAGCTGTCAGCGTGTTGATTGACAGTTTGACTATCCAATCTGTGACTGGGTGGCGTCGGCTGTCTCTAGGTGTTCACTATCCCGGGTAATTGCCATGCCTACTTAACTGAGCAGCTTCTCCCAGACCGCTGCCAGATGTACATTCATCTAGTGAGGTTTGTGCTTAGTGCTCTCCTGTGCCTTGAGTACTGTTTGCTTGATCTGTTGCCTGACCTTGGACTTCGTTCTGACCATCCGCCTTTTTAACCCCTTCAGCTCTGATCTGTTATCCTCCCGGTACTCTGACCTTGAAACGTTACCTAACTATGCTTTTGTCTCTTCCTTCTGTTTATGACGTACCCTCCTGGCTTCTGACCTTGGACCCCTTGACCACTCTGACTCACGGCTTGGCCATGAGAAATTGACTAGCGTCACACATATCTTCTTGACAGTCTGACCTTCTTGCCAATGGGCTTCATTTTTTCAGGAAGTCAGCAGATACTCTTCTCGTGTGGATGCATCATCCCTGGGTAGGGCACCATGCTAGACACATTGAATGGCTATTGAAGCTTCCCTTTGAGGCAGATAGTTCAGTACTGTGGTTTATACCATATGCTATCTCGGTCTCCAAGGTGGTTTCCATCTTATCTTAATCTTTTTTGCCTACAAGTTTTGATGGCTCGGTTAGAGATTACTATACATGTTTCCATCTTGTTACCTCCTATAGGAGTGCTGACAAGGTTAATCTCTTTCGAGGCTTAAGGCATGTTGTTAGAATGATTGACTTTTGTTTTGTTGCCTGCAGGGAGTTTGAAGATTTTATGTTTCTGACGGTCTGCCAAGAAACCTACCTCATCCACTAGAGTTTTCATGGGTAGGTGACAGGCTAACAGTCTCCTATTAAAAAGGAAAACAAGTTTTCAGAAACATGTAAGGACAAGGACTGGTGGATCGCATTGGCTTTCGTGGACTGTGTGACGGCACAAGGCTGCATTGCCTTGTTTTTTGTGTTCAGGCTGGGGCTGCCTGTTCACTACATTGCAGCTCTAGTTTGCTTTTTATTTGGCCAAGGATCTCTGTACACACACCGAGCGCATCTTTTCTTCCAAGTGGATGCAACTAAGAACTTTCCTGGACTGTATATTGGTGAAAGGGAGCAATCGCCCTGACGAAGGGGAACTGAAGCGAGTTGGTGGCTATTTTGGCTCCTTCAGGCATCCATGCCCTATGACATTACGCGCCTTTCCAGTGCATCCGTCCATCTTGCTTTTTGGTATCCATGGAGGCTTTTGGCTGGAGCACCCCTGGCTCTATGAACACCACTTCTATCCTACTTCCTCGTCTTGCTGCTTCGTCGTCAGCCTACGGCTGCACCTCTCGTCGGATTCACGGACACAGCTATCTCCCCAACGGCATTCATTTATGCAAGATCTGCAGACAACGCTTCCTAAAAGTACAGTAGAAAAGTTATCTTACTGCTAATGTAGCGCTGCATCACCAATGATGAGAAGATAACCACCCATACCAACAGTTACCTAGTGAAAGCGGCTAACACCACTTTCAATTTGTCCCTGGCAGGGAATACAGTGACAGCCTATGCCACGGCAGTAAGCAGCTAGACTGATATTTTTGCAAAAAGATGTTAACCTCTGTTTACTGGTAAATTGACGTTTATTTCATAAATCATCAGTATGATTTTGATAAGAAAAACAAAAAGACTGTTCATCCAGCTTTGTGTATGCTAGTTATTTCCATATAGTAGCATAGTAACATAGTTAGCAAGGCCGAAAAAAGACATTTGACCATCCAGATTGGCCTATATTCTGTCAGAATAAATCCCCAGATCTACGTCCTTCTAAAGAACCTAATGACTGTAAGATACAATATTGTTACACTCCAGGAAGACATCCAGGCCTCTCTTGAACCTCTCGACTGAGTTCGTCATCACCACCTCCTCAGACAAGGAATTCCAGATTCTCACTGCCCTAACAGTAAAGAATCCTCTTCTACGTTGGTGGAAAAACCTTCTCTCCTTCAGACACAGATGGAGCGCCCGCCAGGGCCGTGGGGTACACAGTCCAGGCTCGATGGTACTTTCAGGGGGTTGTCCGTGGCCCTGGGCGTCCAATAAAAGTAAAATGAAGTAGGAAAGGGGGAATAACATTTATAGGGGATTAGTTTGTGACGCCACCCGTGGTGTTCAGCAATAAGGAAATGGCCGACGCTGCGGTTCAGGTCCACTGGGGCAGTTGGTGACGCAGCAGGGATGTTACAGCTCTCCACGGGTAGAGCTAGGCCCCAGGGCAGTTAAAGTCAGTGATGGTGAATGTTGTAGTGCAGTCGAAGTGACACAGTAAATAATTCTGAGGACACAGCAGTGTGCAGTTTCCATACTTTACTCACAGTTCTTAGATACAGTCCCCAGCCAAGTGCTGTGTCTTCTGGGTCTGTGGTCCAGCCTGCTCTCAGGTAATTTGGAGTTCACGTTCCCAAGACTCCCTTTCTTATGTTCCTTCCCTGGCCATCTCTCTGCGCTGGTTTCACCCTCCTGCCCTGCACCTCACACACAGTGTCCCAAGCCAGCAGCCTCAGACCCTGTCGGGCAACGTCCTCCTGGTCCCCTTGATCCTATGTGGCGGCCTTTTTGGTGAATGTGTGTGGCTGCGGCACATACAGATACCACAGCCTCCGGCTTGCTAGCTGAGCCTTGTAGTTCCTCCACTAGTCTGAGGGCCGTTCCCCCCACTGTGACCTTTGTCACGTCAAAGGACACTACGGTGCCCTGTCTCAGTGGACCCTGGTCAGCATGTCTAACTTTGCAGGCCTTGGCCCTCATGTTCCGATCTTCCATTACTTTCCACTGGGCCCTGCACTCCTGCTCCTCTGCCTCCCCTCTGTGCATCTGCTGCCGGAGGTAGTCCTCCCAACTGAGGGTCTCTACCCAGTTTTCTCCCGGTTGGGCATCCACTAGAAACTCCATCAAATCCGTCCCCTGGAGCTCCCAACGGATAACCACTCTCTCACTATGCACCTTCTGGGATATGAGTTCCGGCTGCAGTGGAGCCGCCAATTTATCTCTGATGTCTGTGGTCCGGTCCCAGGCTGTGGGGGGTTTTAAGGGCCTAACTAAGGTTTGATCAGCCACCGGGGCAACGTTGGTACCTGTTTCCTCTTCGGTGCCGGTGTTCTCCTCCTTCTCCACTGCTAGTCGCGAGGCCACCCTCCGATCAGGCATCTTCTTCAGCAGGGCTTCCATCCACCTCGCTACCGCAGTAAGTTGCATCTCCATGAGCTGACGACTTAACTTCTTCACCTCTGTTCCAAGGAACTCCGGGTCCACAGTGAGCAGCTGGTCTGAGTCCTCCTGTCAGCTGGGGGAGTCCACCGCTTACACCCCACACTCCAGAGCTCTCCATCCACCACTCACCATGATGCTGACCGGGTTCGTTGCCGCCTCTCCTGCAGCACACTTTCCCGCGCATCCACACATGCTCCTTCTGCTCTCTACTCTTAGTGGGCGGATCCTCCTTCTTTTCCCACCAGCCATACCAGGAGGCAGATCCCTCTCGCTGACAGACAAGTCCTTTCTCATTCAAGTCTTTGTAGTGGGCGGGAACGGTTTTCACGCCATTTGGTAACCCAACCCACGATAGGCACACGAGACCCGGGTTTACTGGGTCGGTGCATCCTGTTCATGATGCCAAAATGGAGCACCCTCCAGGGCCATGGGGTGCTCAGTCCGGGCTCGACGATTCTTCAATGGGTTGTCAAGGCAGCAATGACCCCGTCCGTGGCCCTGTGCATCCAATAAAAGTGAAATGATGGGGGAAAGGGGAAATAAAGTTTATAGGGGATTAGTTTGTGATACCACCCGTGGTGTTAGGCAATAAGGAAATGGCCGACACTGTGGTTCAGGTCCACTGGGGCAGGTGGTGACGCAGCAGGGTTGTTACTGTTCTCCATGGGTAGAGCTAGGCCACAGGGCAGTTAAAAAGTTAAAGTCAGTGATGGTGAATGTTGTAGTGCAGGGCAGGTGATGCAGTAAATAATTCTGAGGACACAGCAGGGTGCAGTTTCCACACTTTATTCACAGTTCTTAGATGCATTTCCCAGCCGGGTGCTGTGTCCTCCGGGTCTGTGGTCCAGCCAGCTCTCAGGTAATTTAGAATTCACTCTCCCGAGACTCCCTTTCTTATGTTCCTTCCCTGGCCATCTCTCTGCGCTGGCTTCACTTTCCTACCCTGCGCCTCACACACAGTGTCCCAAGCCAGCAGCCTCGGACCCTGTCAGGCGACATCCTCCTGGTCCCCTTGATCCTACGTGGCTGCCTTTTTGGCAAATGTGTGTGGCTGTGGCACATACAGATACCACAGCCTCCGGCTTGCTGGCTGAGCCTTGTAGTTCATCCACTAGTCTGGAGGCCGGTCCCCCACTGCAACCTGGTCCTTCCACCCGACTACGGTCAGCGTGGATTCGGGCACCACGGGTGGATCCACTTCCCCAGGACCCCTTCTCTCTGGAGCTTCTTCCTTCTCGTCTGCTCTCCTCTCACTCTCAGACTCACTAACTCCTCCCTCTTGTTTCCATGACAACTCCTCTAACTGTCACTCTCTCCACCCACACCCTCTACCTAGTTTCCCCCTCCAGCCTGAGATGGGGCCCTCCCTCATTAGGGTCCACCCAGATCCCCTGGCCTGGAGTGGTGTGGTGTTGGATGCTAGTGTGTGAGTCTCGGGTAGTGCCCCCTCCTTACCCGAGAGTGGTGTACCACACCTCTGGCTGAGGTGCAGTACCTCTGTGTCGACTGGACCCTCAGAGGCGCCACACAGAGACCTTCCTTAGTATAAACAGATCCTTGGAGAGATATTTGCATATGGTACATGTGTTTGTATATACAGTGGGTATGGAAAGTATTTATACCCTTTAACTTTTTCACTCTTTGTTTCATTGCAGCCATTTGGTAAATTCAAAAAAGTTAATTTTTTTCTCATTAATGTACACTCTGCACCCCATCTTGAAAAAAACAGAAATGTAGTAATTTTTGCAAATTTATTAAAAAAAGAAAAACTGAAATATCACCTGGTCATAAGTATTCTGACCCTTTGCTCAGTATTGAGTACAAGCACCCTTTTGAGCTAGTACACCCATGAGTAGTGTTGAGCATTCCGATACCGCAAGTATCGGGTATCGGCCGATATTTGCTGTATCGGAATTTCGATACCGAGATCCGATACTTTTGTGGTATCGGGAATCGGTATCGGGATCGATATTAATGTGTAAAATAAAGAATAAAAATAAAAAATATTAATATACTCACCCTCTGACGCGCCCTGGTTGTAACCGCCAGCCTCCGTTCATAAGAATGAGCGCTTGAAAGTCCTTAGATGACGTCGCGGCCTGTGATTGGTCGCGGAGCGGTCACGTGACCGCAACGCGACCAATCACAAGCCGTGACGTCATCTAAGGTCTTTCAAGCGCTCATTCTTATGAACGGAGGCTGGCGGTTACAACCAGGGCGCGTCAGAGGGTGAGTATATCAATATTTTTTATTTTTATTCTTTATTTTACACATTAATATGGATCCCAGGGCCTGAAGGGGAGTTTTCTCTCCTTCAGACCCTGGGAACCATCAGGATACCTTCCGATACTTGGTGTCCCATTGACTTGTATTGGTATCGGGTATCGGTATCGGCGATATCCGATACTTTTCCGGTATCGGCCGATACTATCCGATACCGATACTTTCAAGTATCGGACGGTATCGCTCAACACTACCCATGAGTCTTCTTGGGAATGATGCAACAAGTTTTTCACACCTGGATTTGGGGATCCTCTGCCATTCTTCCTTTCAGATCCTCTCCAGTTCCGTCAGGTTGGATGGTGAACGTTGGTGGACAGCCATTTTCAGGTCTCTCCAGAGATGCTAAATTGGGTTTAGGTCAGGGCTCTGGGCCAGTCAAGAATTGTCACAGAGTGGTTCTGAAGCCACTCCTTTGTTATTTTAGCTGTGTGCTTAGGGTCATTGTCTTGTTGGAAGGTGAACCTTCGGCCAAGTCTGAGGTCCAGAGCACTCTGGAAGAGGTTTTCATCCAGGATATCTCTGTACTTGGCCTCATTCATGTTTTCTTCAAAGACAAACAGTTGCCCTGTCCCTGCAGCTGGAAAACATCCCCATAGCATGATGCTTCCACCACGTTTCACTGTTGGGATTGTATTGGGTAGGTGATGAGCAGTGCCTAGTTTTCTCCACACATACCACTTAGAATTATCACCAAAAAGGTCTATCTTTTTCTCATCAGACCAGAGAATCTTATTTCTCATAGTCAGGGAGTCCTTCATGTGTTTTTTTAGCAAACTCAATGTGGGCTTTCATATGTCTTGCAATGAGGAGAGGCTTCCTTCAGGCCACTCTGCCATAAAGGCCCAACTGGTGGAAGGCGGCAGGGATAGTTGACTTTGAGGAACTTTTTCCCCATCTCCCTACTGCATCTCTTGAGCTCAGCCACAGTGATCTTGGGGTTCTTCTTTACCTCTCTCTCCAAAGCTCTTCTCCCATGATTGCTCAGTTTGGCTGGACGGCCAGGTCTGGGAAGACTTCTAGTGGTCTAAAACTTCTTCCATTTAAGGATTATGGAGACAACTGTGCTCTTGGGAACCTTGAGTACTGCAGAAATTCTGTTGTAACCTTGGCCAGATTTGTGCCTTGCCACAATTCTGTCTCTGAGCTCCTCGGTCAGTTCCTTTGACCTCATGATTCTCATTTGGTCTGACATGCACTGTGAGCTGTGAGGTCTTATATAGACAGGTGTGTGCCTTTTCAAATCAAGTCCTATCAGTTTAATTAAACACAGCTGGACTCCAGTGAAGGAGTAGAACCATCTCAAGGAGTATCACAAGGAAATGGACAGCATGTGACTTAAATATGAGTTCCTGAGCAAAGGGTCTGAATACTTATGACCATGTGATATTTCAGTTTTTCTTTTTCATTAAATTTGCAAAAATTACTACATGTCTGTTTTTTTCAGTTAAGATGGGGTACAGAGTGTAAATTAATGTGAAAAAATTAACTTTTTTTAATTTACCAAATGGCTGCAATGAAACAAAGAGTGAAAAATTTAAAGGGGTCTGAATACTTTCTGTACCCACTGTACATGGCTCTATTTGTTTGAGTGTTTAGCGTAACAGATTTTTTGTTAACTTCTTTAAGCTCGGTTCACAGATTTTCACACAGGTCTATATATCTGTTTTGCTGCTTTCTCATAAACTCACTATACCACTTTTGGGGGCGCTGGTGTAATTCCATCTCTCCATTTTGGCTTTCCTGCAGGGTGATTTTTTTTTTAACTCTTAGCGATCTCTTCCATCAGGTGAAGCTCAGAGAGGTGGCTCTCACCATTCACTTTCCTTCTCCTGGAAACAATGGTCTTGTGTTCAGCACCCTCTTTTCTCCCTAGCATGTTCGCTGCCTTCCACCTTAATGAGGAGGTTGCTATCCTTCTCTTAGGCACTACTTCACCTCTTATCTCCATGAGGTATTTTTACACAATCTGACTAAAGGTACCGTCACATTAAGCGACACTATGCCGATCGCTGCAGCGTCGCTGTGTGGTCGCTGGAGAGCTGTCACACAGACAGCTCTCCAGCGACCAACGATGCCAAAGTCCCCGGGTAACCAGGGTAAACATCGGGTTACTAAGCGCAGGGCTGCGCTTAGTAACCCGATGTTTACCCTGGTTACCATTGTAAATGTAAAAAAAAAACAGTACATACTCACCTTCTGATGTCCGTCAGGTCCCTGGCCGTCTGCTTCCCACACTGACTGTGAGCTCCGGCCGGCCGTAAAGTAAAAGCAGAGCACAGCGGTGACGTCACCGCTGTGCTGTGCTTTACGGCCGGCCGGCGCTCACAGTCAGTGTGGGAAGCAGACGGCCAGGGACCTGACGGACATCAGAAGGTGAGTATGTACTGGGTTTTTTTTACATTTACAATGGTAACCAGGGTAAATATCGGGTTACTAAGCGCGGCCCTGCGCTTAGTAACCCGATATTTACCCTGGTTACCATTGTAAAACATCGCTGGCATCGTTGCTTTTGCTGTCAAACACGACGATACACGCCGATCTGACGACCAAATAAAGTTCTGGACTTTCAGCAACGACCAGCGATATCACAGCAGGATCCTGATCGCTGCTGTGTGTCAAACACAACGATATCGCTATCCAGGACGCTGCAACGTCACGGATCGCTATCGTTATCGTTGCAAAGTCGTAGTCGTAGTGTGAAGGTACCTTATGTCAGAGATGTGCAGCTCTACCTGTCTCTCATAGCTTCATTCAGAGTGACCTCGAAGGACACTGCGGGGGCATGACTTGATGTCAAGATATTGTGATCTTACAACATGAAGTTATCTCTGAGGCCTAGACACGACCATAAGTCCTGGGTTATAGTAAAAAGGCCAGAAATGCAGCGCGCTACTGTGGAAAAGAAGAGGACTGTACGGCAAGCAGCTGGGAGGCTGGAGAGGTACTTGTTTTTTTTACCAATGCTCACCTCAGCAGTCACCTCTCCCGGCTGCCTGGCTTCTTATCTATCATTTCTCTGCATCATCCTATATGGAAGTAAAGACTTACCACCATGCCTTCTGGTGAATCTGATATCTCATGGGGGAAACAGGTTAAGGCAGTAACATGGTTTTGTAAAAATGTACTCCTTTTTATCTTATGGAGGTATATTCTATGATTATATACTACTAGCTGAAGAGCCCGGCGTTGCCCGGGCATAATAACAAACCGTGGTTAGTTATAGCAAATTATAATGATTATATTTCACATAAAAACATTTCACATCATATATTCAACACTACAGATTTGCAACGCAAATTAACTAAATGATTACCCAAATATTGATAGTATTTTATTTTCAACTCATTCAAGTGCCTTTTGGTAAACAACATTTTTGGTTTTTCCTTCCGGTGCAAAGATGAACAGATTTCCCACATCATCAGCCAGAGCCACCGGATTACTACCCCTAATATCCCACATCATCCCATCAGCCAGAGCCACTGGACTACTACCCCTAATATCCAACATCATCCTGTCAGCCAGAGCCACCGGACTACTACCCCTAATATCCCACATCATCCCATCAGCCAGAGCCACCGGACTACTACCCCTAATATCCCACATCATCCCGTCAGCCAGAGCCACCGGACTACTACCCCTAATATCCCACATCATCCCATCAGCCAGAGCCACCAGACCACTACCCCTAATATCCCAATCATCCTATCAGCCAGAGCCACTGGACTACTACCCCTAATATCCAACATCATCCTGTCAGCCAGAGCCACCGGACTACTACCCCTAATATCCCACATCATCCCATCAGCCAGAGCCACCGGACTACTACCCCTAATATCCCACATCATCCCGTCAGCCAGAGCCACCGGACTACTACCCCTAATATCCAAATCATCCTATCAGCCAGAGCCACTGGACTACTACCCCTAATATCCAACATCATCCTGTCAGCCAGAGCCACCGGACTACTACCCCTAATATCCCACATCATTCTGTCAGAGCCACCAGATTACTACCCCTAATATCCCACATCATCCCGTCAACCAGTGCCACCGGACTACTACCCCTAATATCCCAATCATCCCATCAGCCAGAGCCACCGGACTACTACCCCTAATATCCCACATCATCCCATCAGCCAGAGCCACTGGACTACTACCCCTAATATCCCACATCATCCTGTCAGCCAGAGCCACCAGACTACTACCCCTAATATCCCACATCATCCCGTCAGCCTGAGCCACCGGACTACTACCCCTAATATCCCACATCATCCCATCAGCCTGAGCCACCGGACTACTACCCCTAATATCCCACATCATCCCGTCAGAGCCAGCGGACTACTACCCCTAATATCCCACATCATCCCATCAGCCTGAGCCAGCGGACTGCTACCCCTAATATCCCACATTATCCCGTCAGAGCCAGCGGACTACTACCCCTAATATCCCACATCATCCCGTCAGCCAGAGCCACCTGACTACTACCCCTAATATCCCACATCATCCCGTCAGAGCTAACATTGTCAGGTTGGCATGATTAAAATGATACCTGGGTTGGAGAAATCCGTCTTGTGTTTCTTTTTTTAATCTGTGTTTGAAGATTTAAGTTAATGATGCTTCATGCCAGACAAAGAAGTTCCTGATTCTGGGCTCCCCCTGCAGTCTGTGGCAGAGGTGGTCTGTGTCGGCTCGGTAATAAGTTGTGTATTTCCAGCTTTACAGAAGGACGATAACACCATAGAAATGATAAGAATAATAGGCCTCAGTTACCACAACTGTTGTTCATTGCAACCAATCACAGCTCAGCTTCTTTTAAACAGCTCTGGTGAAATGAAAGATGCTTAGTGATTGGTTGGGGCTACGTGGAGTGGGCGTGGCTGATACACACACACTCATTTTTATATATATAGAAATGCTGTCCTGTTTGTTATTTCAATAGCTTTATCAATAGGCTCTGAAATTATTTATTATTTTGCTTTTTCTAGCCTTTAGATGCCTTATTAGGAAACAATAGGGCATAGCCTGCGCTGAGTGGGTCGCCATTATGTAATTTTAGGGAGCTAACCTTTGCGAGCCAGGGAGGGGCAACTAGTATTAGGGTCTTATAAGCATTAAGTAGGTGCCCTTTCCCCTTCCTACCCTATTATTTTTTAAGGGCATCTTCTTGCTCCTCGTCTTTAATGCGTCTAACTAATAAAGATTTACACATTTTTAAAGAGGTAATTTTTCTATTGCTATATATCTTTGAATATTAAGATGCCATTATACAGTTTATCCTATTTTCTCTGTGAATATATAGTTAAAGCCTCCCAAAACTTCCCAGAAAGCAACTGTTTCAGAAGGCTTTCTGTGCATTAGACTGGGTGAGGCCTGAAAAAAACACATGACAATGTAATAAAGATTTACTGCACTATGGGTTTTCTTGCAGGGCAACTTCCAAAAGTTACCAAGTTTCGCACACTGTGTTCCACACGCATCATTGAGAATATCTTCCTCCCATTGTACCCAGCACATAGAGCTGTATGTTGCATAAGAATGATTCACATAAATACAAATTAATTGTAAGCAGAGTTATGGAAATATTGCAGTAGAAGTGAAGAGAGATGGCTAGCCAGATCTTAACTTGCATTTGCATGGTGGCTGGAAACTGAGAGCACAAAGAGAGAGAGATCAGAGAATTTCCACAATAATACACACAAAATAAAATAAAGCTAAATGCAAAGATGAGAAAATCTTTTGAAATTGGAATTGTTACCCACCTGTCTCAAATCGAATCTTTGCTTCACTCACACCGGTCCACTAAACTCTGCTGCTTTCCACATCAAACTTTGCAGATGGCTGGGACTATTTAAGACTCACCAAGACTCACACTTGTGTCTTGATATTAAGACTTTTAGTTTGTCTGTACACAGTTCCCAGTCAGCGGTCCCCAGGACATCTCCTGGGTGCCTGCAGCTTCCAGTACCTCAGTTCCCTGTCTGCTTGCGGCTTCCAGAACCTCAGCTGCCTGCTTGTGGCTTCCAGTATCTCAGCTGCCTGCTTGTGGCTTCCAGTAACTCAGCTACCTGTCTGCTTGTGGCTTCCAGTACCTCAACTACGTGTCTGCCTGCATCTTCCAGTACCTCAGTTACCAGTCTGCCTGTGGTTTCCATACCTCTGTTAACTGTCTGCGACTTCCAGCATCTCTACTATCCACTTCCCATGTGCCTCTCCTGCCTATTGCACTGGCCTTTGTGCTCACCTGAACCTTAGGCTTGGTGAATCCACCTCTCCAGGAGAACCTAACAGGAATTCTAAAGCTGTCAAAATTATTTTTGCCAAAATGTAAGTATACCAATTGTCCTTAATAGATGTATATAACACTCTAAGGTCTCATGGGACTGTACCCATTCCCTTTAAAGCTTTTTAATGCAAATACAGCCTTAAAAATATGAAAATGACCTCAACATGGCTATGGGTAAACAGGTGGCAACTGTTCACTATACACTATCTGTCCCGTTTCATCCAATGTTTATGGCTTTTTCTCTTTCTCTATAGTAAGCTGTGACATCCTCTCTTTATTGCTACTGTAATATTCTCTTCTGTGGCCTCCCTGCTAACACTCTGGCACCTCTCCAGTCCATCCTTAACTCTGCTGCCCCACTAATCCACCTCTCTCCTACCTATTCCTCCACTTCTGTCCTCTGCAAATCCTGTCACTGGCTACCAATTCTCTAATATATCCAGTTCAAACTACTAACATTGACCCACAAAGCTGTCCATCATCAATCTCCTCCTATCTCCGAACTATTCTCCTGATATCTTCCCACACGTCCTCCCAAGACCTATTTCTCTCCTCCACATTTACACGTTCCTTACCCAATTACCTCCAAAAATCTTTCAAGTATCCCCCATCCCGTGGAATTCTATGCCCCAGCACATCTGATTATCCACCTCATTCGGAACTTTCAGACGGAACTTGAAAAAGTGACTCTACAAGAAAACTAACAGGCCATCACCACCACCGGAGCTGCTGGAAACCCCCAACCTACTGCCTCCTTCCCCATTACCCATTAGAATGTTAGCCCGCAAGAACAGGGCCCTCTCCTCTCTATACCAGTCTGTCCCTGTTATTTTGTTCACTGTAATTTATATTTGTATTTTGCATGTGACCCTTTCTCATGTGGAGAACCATGGAACCAATGGTGCACTAAAAAAATATAAATAATAATATTCAGATTCAATCCAAAATGGTTTACACATTCCCTGCATCAGCTTTTATATAGGATATGATATTCCTCCCTGATAGGCTATTCTATACTATATGATGTTAGAATTGCAAGGGGAAGCCTGTCTGGTCATGCCCAATGTCATGTGAGCCTTCTCTGGTTGATGCAATCTTCTGCAATCTGTAAAATGGCTGTGGCCATTTTTCGTCAGTTACATCGAGTTCAGTGAATTTCTAAAACTTCGAAACAAATGTTATTCTCATCTCAATTAATTTCCACAAAGCTCACATTGTATCTAGTTTTCCAGTTATTCCCAACTATGTATAAGTCTTTTTACTTTCAGGATACAATCCCAGAAAGGAAGACGACAATACAGGACGTATTTGTTGGTCCTGCTGAATGTATCATTTGTTGTCACATTATTGATTGTTTCCCAACATATTTATTCTGTTCAAAAGCAGAATTTAGAGGAAATGCCATTGTTTACTTGTTACACTTACAATGGCGATTCCCACGTGAAAGAAAAGTGCAGTCATGAGACCCCAATTTAGGATCATGAGGGAGGAAACTGCTTTACAGGTTCCCAACCAGAACTTGTCTGCCTGTCCGAATGCTATTCCTGCTGTGCTAAAAACCACCCGTGGGTACCAGTCTCTTGCATTGTAGCAGATTGACCCTATTATTGCACAGACCAGTTGCCTATTGTGTACAGAATAATGGAGAATTGATAGAAAAAAGTAAAACAGGAAAACATCACTTTTAATAACAATCATCCAAATTTAATCTTTTTTCTTAAGAAATCCAGGTTACAAAAACAAAAAAAATATCATATCCAATCCACAGACACGTGCAAAAATAAGAATATTCTATAAATTGTTAATACAATTTTCAATATTAATTAAAATGCCACCTTAAAATATGAAAATATATACAATATACATAGGATATGCTACCACAGAAGATATTGTATTGCAATGAAGAGACCCTGAAATACGTATATTTAAAATAGAACAATGTTAACGTATATTGACGGTTATCACTCTATAAATAAGTCATTTCTGACATCGGACATTAAATAAGTTACATGTTGACCTATGAGTTTATATGGAATGAATATACACAACTGTATTAAGTTAATGGAAAGTATCCTTCCAGTTCACAGTGTAAGCTTCATGGGTCGTTAATGTTGCCTGCTTAATTATATCATGAAAAATGGCCACCCTCAAAACTACTAGTGATTGACTTCACTTATATTTCAAGTAATTAAAGGACAGAAAGCCAAAATTTGGAAGTAGACAGGTAAGAAGTAGTGATGAGCGAGTGTGCTCGTTACACGAGATTTCTGAGCATGCTTGGGTGTTCTCCGAGTATTTTGGGCATGCTTGGAGATTATGTTTGAGTCCCCATAGCTGCATGATTTGCGGCTGCTAGACAACCTGAACACATGCAGGGATTGCCGCTTTGTTAGGGAATCCCCACATGTATTCAGGCTGTCTAGTAGCCGCAAGTCATGCAGCTGCGGAGACAAAAACATAATCTACGAGCACGCCCAAAATACTCAGAGAACACCCGAACATGCTCGGAAATCTCGAGTAACGAGCACACTCACTCATCACTAGTAAGAAGTAGTCATCTAATTTGTCTGTTCACACTATCATTGAGCTTGGCCAGGACTCCAAAAATATGGCTTTTTTTTTCTATATTTTCAGCTGTAATTCCAGACAGAGCCTATAGCCAATAGAGGCGCTGTTTGTGGAAAAAACAAGTCTAATACTGGATTGCATTTTTCCAGATCAGTGTTAAATGGAAATTTTATAAACCCTATTGTACTTTAATATGGTTAAGATCTGTTACCCAACAAATCTATTCATAACTAAAGGGATTGTACCAACTTAGCAAGTTGTCACCAATTTTTAGAGAATAACTTGCTAATCGCTGAAGGTCTCATCACTGGATCCTCACCAATCTCATGTATGAGGCTTTGAAGTGCCCCTTTTTAAAGTAGCGATGGCCACTCGTTAGCGCCATCGCTCCATTCGTTCTCCATTAAACTGCCAGAGATAGACAACCCCCAGCTATCAGCAAGTTATTACTTGGAAATAACTTGCTAAATTGGGAGAAACCCTTTAATCTACATTCGTTTAGTACAGTATCATTTGATCCCTTTACATCATTAGTGTTTTTCTTGTACCACTAATGGCGCTTGTCAGTTCTGTTTTGTGACTACATAAAGAAATATTAGCCTGACCAAGAACAATCTAATCCACACAAATCGAAGGCACTATAGAAGGTTATGTGCTACAACACATTCCTGCAATTTCCTTCTAGTAGAGCAAGGCACGTGTCTTTAACAAAAAAGATAAGGAAAGCCATGACAAGCCATTATTCATATTATTAAACCATTAAATCGCCCAAAATACTTCATCTATTTCAGACAGCAGATTATTATTAGGCTTAGGGCTAAGGACCTTTTGGCCTGAAATGCGTCAAATTGTGCTTAAAATGTTATGGTAACAAAAGTCTCCTTAGTGGCCCTCTTTCCTCATCATGCAACTCTATAATTTAATATAACTGATTGTTACTTCTGATTGTTCATTGCCTGGTTCATAAAATACATTCCTATTAGGAAACTCTGAATTGAAACGGAAAGGGCTGTCCTGATCCAGACTCTCTGAAGCAGAGCGCGGCTACAAAGAGTTTCACTATATCTGGAGGACCCACCATGTGCATACATTCTGTGGGCAGCCCATTGTTTTAGTTCAGAACTCTGTAATGCTTAATTTTTCCTCTGGAGGCGCTGCAGGCAAATTAAACACCAGCTGCCATACTTTTCCCATAGATTACAGCTGATTGCAAATAGTCCCAGGAGCAGGAACTCAACTTCTAATCAAGGGATCTTTCTAAAGGTGCCAAACATATTTAAGCAAAGTTGGCAACCACCAATTTTTGGGCACTCTATATATAATCATGTATGGCTCATGTAAGCTTTTTACAAAAGCCATCTCAGGTAGTCACCATGCTAATATCCAGGACTTCCATCTTGAAATGGCACAAAAAATTCCATGTTGTCTCTATAGGTCACACGTTCGGTGGACGTTCACCTCCAGTTACTACATTATCGCCACCTGAACATCACAATATGAGATCTATAGATCCTAGAGGTCTCCCCTCGAATGTTAGCGGTACAAACTTGAACTGATCGGATACAGTTCAGGTTCTTTCACTTCCAAAACCTACGTGCCCCATATTCATACTTTCACAAGATTCTGCACGTTTTTTTAAGAGCTGGATGACAAAGTAGTTTATTTTATTAAATGGGAAAACATTAAGTCATGCCCCAAGTCTGCAGATTTCTGAAGAATTCCATCTTGTGTGTCTACTCTGTTTCTGCTTTCTGTCAATCCCATTCTTCCTGTCCCCTTTTCCACAAATATTCTATTTAAGGACTTGTTTATTTTGGATTTGTGCCTTAACGAAATGAATCCGAAAACAAGATATTTATAGGCTCGGCACCGTTCAGACAGCTCGGAAGCCTTAGCACTCTTAAAGGAGATCTGTCAGAAATTGCTTTGATATTGGTATAGTGATGTCATCACCTTCTTTAGTCCATGAAAATACAGAGAGGGAAACACAAAGGATTAGGGCTGCATGGTAACTGACCAAACTGACGTCTGTAAATTAGAGAACGATAATGGCGCATATCCTTTGAAAGTAGGACACATTTTGGTCATGCTACTTGTTTTCCATAAACAGCTCCACTCTTGTCCAAAGGTCGTGTCTAGAATTGCATCTTAGTCCTATTTGGATGAAGTGCGTTACCAAACACAACTTTTGGACAAAAGTGGCGCTGACCATTTCCTAATTTCTACCACTTCTTTAAACCTTTATCTATGCTTTAAAGGTTGCGTAAACACATTAGATGACTATCGGTTGAAGCCTCTTTTTTTGAAACCCGCTGACCTTGTTATCTGACCCCTAAGAAGTGGAAGGAATGGTTAGGCATGCTGGCTTTTAACGTTCTTAATCCCTTCATTATGACGGTAGATAAGCTGCTCGTAGAGATGGGTGGCAGCGGTTTACTCCACTGTCTCCATTGGAAACACATGCATGCTTGTTTGAACATAGCGTTCATGTGTCTGGAAGGATCAGAAGGAATAATTGTCAGCTAAGGATGGGTTCACATGGACAACACTCAAGGTCCCAGTAACCGATAGGTCCTGGTTCTCCTGACTTAAGTCAAACACTTGTTTAGGCCGGTTTTACATGTCTGGACCACCAAAGGTCTACTGACTTAACAGCCTCGTGTTTCAGTAGACCCATGGCCAGTCCAGACCAAATGTTTTTTATTTCCCACACAACTAATGTGCCTATTTTATGGCTACACGTGAAATGTTGGTCCAAAGTGACAAGTCCCATTAATTAAGCCCTCAATAATGTGTTTCCATAATGCAATATTTGTGCGGGGACATATATATGTGATCAGTCGGTAATTTTATAGAGGGCCAGCCCTGATTGATAAGAAATAAATTCAGGAAGGGGGGAAAAGTGGGAGGTTAGGAATATTGGGGAAATAAGTCCAGAACTTATTCATCTTTGACCCCTTAATTTTATTCTCTAGAATCTAGAAATTCAGGAAAAAAAGTTAAAAAGCAAAATCTTGCCTGAAGATATTTGTAGGCGCGCCATCATACAACAGTAAGGCTGAGTTTCCATGTCCAATAATTATCGGTTTCAAACTGATCAAAAACAAAAAAACTGGATACGTTTCAAACTGACCCTAAGCCGATGCCTGAAAAACGGATCTTTTCACATTGAATTCAGTGATTTAACAAACGTGTCCTGCAGCAATCATTTTATCTTAGCAGGACAAGAGAAATGATTGGTGATATAAAAAAAATCATTGGAAATAAATAAACGGATCAGTTTTTAGTGCGTCAGTTTCAAACTGATCAGTTTTTTTTAAATTGTTTTTTTTTTTCGAGAGAGAATCGGGCCAATTATGCAAATTGCAATCTAATCAAACTCTGATCAGAGTCCGATTAAAGTGTGATCTGATTGTCTCGAATGAGAAGATGGAGAAAAAATGTCTCCATTCTGTCAGTCTGTGAAAATCGGATTGCACTCAGATGTCATCCGAGTGCGGTTTGATGGTTCCCACAGACTCACTGACTTGAATGGGTGAGTGCGATCTGAATATTGGATCAAACTTGCGTTTTTTTTGGTTCAAATGCGATCCAATGTTTTTGTCGGATTGCACTCGGACCGAAAGTAGGGCCATGTGCACGAGGCCTTTACCTAATGATTACTGGACACGTGAGCTCAGCAGAAGAAGTTAGTCACACCTTTTGTCTTCAGCGTATTACTCAGTGCATTGCCAAATATTTACTTTTAATTACATTTTATATTAAAATATTAAAGACATTATGTACAATCATCTAAAAAAAACATAAAAGTATAGGTTATTCTTAAATATTTGCTGGCTTTTTACAATATAATAGTTCTCCGATACGACTGCAGAGAACGTATATATGTACAATATAGACAGGCTTTTCAATCTGGAAATAACTATTGCCATTGAGGGTGAGAAAATGAAATATCTCCACTGAGAGGAGTCTGAGATATCGTCCACAGCATCCAAAGTATCGTCACAAATTGATTTGTTCCTTAGATGATCCAACCGAACAAGTTTAGAAGAGTTTTTACCAATAACTTTGCCTTGCATGTAAAGATTTGAAGCGGTACATACGTACATTAGCTGCTGTTAGTATTCGTTGCTCATTGTTCCCGGTTGATCATTGTTCTATTGTGTCTCGAATGCAAGACGAGTAGAATAAGTTAATATTTCAATAGACCATACATGTAGTTGCCGTCCAGGCTGAAGATCGCAGTTTTCTTACTTATGTGCTATATATTTCCAGTATTGAATGGTTAGTGAGTAAGCACCATTTACCAAGTTCAGCACCACTACACCATCTCAAACTCCAGCTAAAGAAAAGTCCACCTAAATAAATCCGTGATGCACACAACAAAAACAATGGTGGACTTCTGGTGACCTGTCGCTACATATGGCCACTAAGTAGGTCTCCTATCACCTCCTGATAATTAATCTTAGCGTTGTCTTAATTGGTGCTCTGCCCAATGATTGATCACGTGGCCAACACCCTGTATGGGGTCGTAGGACAATGAGACTCTAAACAGCATGATCAACCAACCGGAGATCAGCCTAGAAGGGATCTGGTGCTTCTCAGTAAAATCCTTCACTTTTGAAGCAATACAAATATATATTATGATTCCAATATCATATCTTATATGTATTTATACACAATCCCAGAAGACAACATAAAATCCTTTAATAAATATACTTTTCATCCCCATACAGTATAGACACAGTGATCCATCAACATCTTCTGGAGATCCGATTGACATTTCTAATCAGATGTGTTGCATTAGGGTCTGATGGAAGTTCTCCTGCCATGATTTGAGTGTCTGAACAATACAGTATATGCTGCCATGTATTTTAAAGCATTAAATAATTTAATAATATAGCTACAATTGCATAGAAATAATTGGCCAAATCTTCCCTAAATACACCACAACCATGACTTCATATTTCACTCAGATATGTATTTGCTGCCAGTTGAAAAATGAAAAAAAAAAAAAAAATATATATATATATATATATATATATATAACTTAATATGACCGGGTCCATAGCCTAAAAAAGGGTTTCATAATCCTACAATGGCTTCCGTTCATCATAAGTGGTTCACCTTCAATTCTGGATCGTTTTCCTATACATAGCACTCAGATCCTTCTGACACTGTAATATAGCAGCTCAATCAGTAAGGTGCATTGTAGCTACCAGACAATCGACAATTCAATATCAATTCATATGGAAACCAAGATATTCATAGTTGAAACATTGTTCCATTTTTTTTTTACTTTGCATCATCCCATTAAATCATTATAATTTTTCCATTTTCCAAACCTGAGATTTCAATTACATTTTTGGCCTTCAGACAAAATAAAGTAAAAAGTAATCCTAACCCTTACAAACTGGGCCACAGATCTGGCCTAGGTTGACTAGGCATGCTATGTTCCTCCTCAGTACTATATTCTACACTCGTGTACTGGAGCAAATCTGCAGAATAATCTTTGAACATTATCTCTATCTTCCATCTTTGGACTGTTTTTCTTTTTTCCAAGAATATAATTGGCTTCCGATACAGTAGAGAATGATAAGAATGTGGTCAGCACTGGCGTGTAGCCAACGCTCCATACATCCGCAGCCATTTCTCCAGTCCTTCCAGGAAGTATGTTCAGTACCTTTGATTTTCAATCACAATCTTTAAGAACAATGGGTTTGAGTCATTTTTTTATTGGGGTGTGCTACTTTCTGTTGTATAATTTTCTTTTCTGTTTAGAGGTCCGTGATAAGTGAATTTTCCTATTACTATGTTCTCCTTTGATGATAATGTCTTTACTCTGAGACATGAGGTCCCCGGTGAAGGTGTTGGTCGCTCTACACTCGTAGATTCCTGAATCGGCTCGTGTCGCGTTCTGGATGACCGCAGTTAGAATCGTAGAATACTCAGTTGTGATTGCATTTCGGTGCTTACTGATGCTGTGGTTTACTGTTCGATTTTCTACTCTCCTGCGTAAAATCCAACTAATGTTTGCGTAGAGATATTTGCTGACGGAACATGTTAGGGTCATGTTTTCACCTTCTTTTGCCAACCTGTCGGCGGTTATGTGGAATCCACTCGGGACATCTGTAAGAGTTAAAAAATGTATACATAAAACCCATGCAACATTCCAGTCAAATTTAATTAGTCGGCAATTTCAGCAGAATATGACATCAATACGTGGTGGAGTAAACGGGCAAATCTTACTCCTGCAATATGCATTTGGTTTGGATTCATTTTCCTTGGATGAATATATATAAATTCAAGAGCAAAAAAGCCCCACGAAATCTGTGCTAAGAAGCCCATAGTCCTTCAAGAGCTTTTGGCTCTACAGTTATTCCTTCCAAACCCTTTTTTCTCATACACATGCATGTCCACCGAGTGTTCATATGGGCAGAAGGGAATATGCAGCTGCCAGGAGGAAAACTGCAAGACCCCAATTTCCCCCATTTTGGTTGCAGGTTCAAGACCTTTTGTGTTTCATGCTCAGTACATTTCTCCTCATTCTACCAAACAATGATGCTGAGCCAAGCTCAAAGCATATGGACAGACACATAGGCCTATGTGAACCTTTTACTAAGAGCTGATTGGTTATTATGGGTAGAAAAATCAGATTTTAAGTTAAGTCTTCCACTTCCAATTAAAAGGGGTTTTCTTATTTAAATTTTGTGTAGTCAATAGGTTTGTATACTGATAAAATAATAAACTGTGCAGCATGTATCAGGCTCTGGCCAATTGAAAGTAGCCAGGTATGTTTGACTCTGAAACACTGCGGCATCTCAGAGAAAAACATACTGTAAAGGGGTTGTACACTACTAGGACAACCCCTTCTTAAAATAAATGTTCAGCCTGATAAAATAATAAAGCCAATACTCACCTCCCGTGGCGGCTCAGTTCTTGCGGTGTCGGCATTCGCTCTCCCCGAGGCTGTGATGCGGTGTTGTGGCACATGATGCCCGGCGCCCTATCAGCGCTGGCGTCACTGTATCCACCTTCAGACAAACTGAACATCAAGAGGAATTCCAGGTTGCAGTTGATCCCTGGCTTCCTCTTCGTGTTCAGTTCATACAAAGGCAGAGACAATGACGCCAGTGCCGATTGGGTACCGGCGTCACTTTTCATAACACCGCATCATAGCCGCGGGGAGAGCGCGTGCCGACACTGGAAGAACGGAGTCAGCACAGGAGGTTATTATAGGCTTTATTATTTTATCGGGGCCGAACATTTAGTTTAAGAAGGGACTGTCCTAGTAGTGGACAACACTTATAAAAGCTCAATGGAACTAAGACCGTGCTGTAAACTAGTTAGACAGGTGGTCCTAGGCGGTTTCTCCAGGCCTGCTGCCTTAATTTGACAGGTCTCTGCCATAGGCAGGGGACAGGAGGCAAAAGCTGCCAGAGACCCTCCTGTCGGACGGCTCATGAAACTGTTTTTCTCTGAAACACCGTAGCATTTCCGAGTCAAACCTACCTGGCTGGGTTCATACAGTCAGTTCCCGATACCTGCTGCACACGGATTGGGCAGCGTGTACCAGCTGTCAGATTCACTTTAAAGCTCAGTTTGCTCTTTTATCAGTCTGCAAGCTTATGGATTACTAAGGATTGAAACAAGACAACTCCTTTACCGTATCTATAATGCACCTTTGCATGGTTTCAGCCTTGGTATCTGTTCGTTCTGGCATAACATGCTTATTGAATCTGATTTTTACATGCAAACCATAAATGGTACGCGACTTGCATTGAAGTCTAAGAGCCAAAGTCGCCTGAGAGTTTTGACCAAAGATCAAACAGTATTGAACTAATTGTGAATGACCCATCTACATAGGTGACAGGTCACCAGGAGACTCCATACACAATCTTTAGAATTTTCAAGTCTGGTGACCAGTGTTACTGTGTAGTCCAAGTCTTAAAGAGACCAGATCCAAAATGGCCAGTTTTTGCTCTTATTTTATTCCGCTGCTCCCGCATGCTGACGTTCTTTTTTTGTTTGTTTTTTAAATCTGGCATAAGATTCCAGATTTATGCGCCTTTTTATCTTGTCCTAATTTTAATGGTCTTTACCAAGAGAGCAGAGGATTCTACCTGTCTTTAGACTGCTGTTAGTAACGTCCCCTCCGTAAAGATCGTAAAAATCAAAATTAACTGTAAAACATAAAGCAGATTGTAAAAAAAAATGCTCAGAGGAGGAGCAGGAATAAAATAACAGCAAAAACTGGACACTTTTGATCTGGTGACAGACTTCGTTAAACAGCTGAGTGCTCGTTCACTGATGGCAAAATAACAACTTAACAATGCAGTGGATTGAAAAGTGGACTCCAAAGTATATTGGAAAGTTCCATAACTTTTTCATAGTGTCTAGGCATTTTTGGGAATCAATGATAAACCCCTTGTAGAACATTTTGGATACATGGTGGACGTTTCTGGACTCAGGACAAATAATGTACAGCAAAAATAAAAGAATCCATTTGCTTCAAGTTCCTACACCTTAAGCCTGAGATCAATGTGACGCTCAGCTGCACGGCCGCCACAGTGATATATAATAGTTTTATTTACTTAAGTGATTTGAAACTTCCTGTGGAATTCGCTCCCAGGTTTCCTGATGGAAGATGCTGTTTATCTTTGCCAAGGGCCACCAGGAATCTCAAAATAAAATGTAGTTTTGTGACATTGGGAAGCCAAGGAGATAAGGCTGCTCTGTTCCTGTTTCACCCTAGGTAATTGCAAACACACCCACAGTCCTGCTGTCTGCCAGCAATCGGACAAGAAAGGACCTTTCACAGGTTACTCCAGTTTGATGTACTTGGACCGCAGTGAATGCTTCAGACGGTGAACAATTCGGCCAAGTTTTACCTCCCTGTCCTATTGTGAGTCTTGACTTATACAACTCTCAGACAGATTGTTACATGACCACCTACAAAGGCACGTCCTGCAGCCCATGCTGAGGTAGAGGAGTCCAGTCAAAACATCAATATCCAGCGGAAAACAGCAATTTGGAGTCTAAAGGAAAACCTCCAACTATTGGTACCAAGTGGGAAAACATGCCGATGTGAGACGTGAAGCGTAAGAGCATCTCCCCCACGTCCAAATATTTTTTTTTTTTTAGTCATCGTAAATTAGTCAATAATAAAAGTAATAAAATATAAAAGGAAAAACTGAACAAGATTAAATTTGCTTCATTAAATATTAGAATTTGAAATTATAATAATATTAGGAAAGCGCTCTTACCAGTGACATAAAAATGTATATCTCTTCTTTCATTTCCTAATTTATTGGCGGCAGTGCAGGCATAGACACCAGAGGCCGACGCATCATCTACAACAAGTGTCCCAGCGGTCTGAAAAAAAGAAAAAGAAAAAGTCAGATTCTCCTCTATTAACTGTTAAACCATTTATTTTGCAAGTCAATGATTTAGTGTGCACATTTAAAGGGGTTGTCTGGTATTAGGCTATACGTCTGCAGTCACTCTATGTGACTGCAGACTTGTGAATCCTCAAATCGCGTGAACTGCGAGCTGTGAGGAATCTCTGGTGCCGGGAGCAGGTAGTCATGTGACCACAGGTAGGTGTTGTGCATACTTCCGGCTACATTCCAGCTAGACATGCCCTGCTTCACTCATGCCTGGCCTCACCAATCTAGTCGGCAAATGACCGCATGTATAAAAATCACCTACGGTCACATGCCCCTAGCGCCGGCACCAGAGAATCCTCACAGCACGCAGTGTATCCGATGTGAGGATTTACAAGTCTGCAGTCACATTTTGTCTTACAAATACTGAGGTAAATAAATTTACCAACTACTCAACGTGTACATGTGGTCTAAAAGGGGTTTTCCTACGAACAAAGTGCACTTCAATCAGTAGATCTTGGAATAATAATAATGTCCACAATTGGATGTGTTTAAATAAAATGTTCCTGTGCTGAGATAATCTTATAAATGTGCCCCTGCTGTGTACTGTGTAATGGCCATGTCTGACCATACAGGAACTTGGTCTGATCTTACCTCATCGTCTGAGCAGGGGAGAAAGGAAAAGAGTATACAGACAGGACAGAACAGGATCACAGCTGATTATTTCTGTAAGGAAAAACATTTCACTGCTTGGTTGAAAACTTCTTTTACCTCACAGAAAAAAACAGCTGCGATCCCGTGCTGTAATATCTGTATATTCTCTTTAGCATCCTCCCCTGCTCAGGAGCTGTGGTACAATCAGACAATGTCCCTGTACGGTCAGACACGGCCATTACACAGTACACAGCAGGGGCACATTTATAAGATTATCTCAGCACAGGAACATTTTTTTTAACACATTCAATTGTGGAGTTTATTTTTATTCTATGATCGATTGACTAAAATGCACTTTGTTTATGAAAAAATCCCTTTATAGGTCTTTACAGGAGCCAGTGAAGGGCAGAAATAGATGGAAAAAAAGTAAGTGGGAAGGTGCACTGATGTGCTCGGCCACACCAGGGGTGCACTGATCTGCTCGGCCACACCAGGGGTGCACCGAGCAACTGTGCTTGGTTTGAACAGTCATTGTGTGCTAATAGACTCCTTTAAGTTCCCTTCTTCTCGGGTTATCTCTACTTTAAAACCTATAATACAAATTATTAGAAAAATATATCAGTGCTACGATAGAGCCTGTATTGAAAGGCTTTAAGATTTGGGGTTAAATGCAGTTATCTGAGCCTTCTGTAAAACTGCTGCAGGAAACCTAAAGCGGCTTTTCCCAGTTTACAACCAGAGACAGGAAATAGAATAAAAGAGAAATAAATTAGATATTAATAAAATAATCCTGTGCTATACAAGAATAAAGGAGAGTATTAAATGGTGAATATATAAGAAAAACATAATAATGGTCGATCTACGTATAGTCACTGTCGAAGAGCATTATCATGAAGCACGTTCATGGTTAAAGTCACATTATGACCCTCAGAGTTCTAAACAAGACATGTGGAAGAGAAGAAGGGAAGTACAGACGTTCTATGGATGACACACAATACACTTCTCGTCACGTACCCACCGGACACTAAAAATAGCCAGGCAAAAAGTGAGAAGATTGATACAGATATGAGACGTGCGAATATAAGTGTTCGGGGTGTGGGAACGTAGTCATTAAAGACAAGTGGAAGTTGATATATTAGAGGTAAGTACAACACTTGTGTCGTTGACTGTTTCAATGATCCTCTCCATTTCGCAATGTGAGCACAGAAAGTACTCAGAGGAAATCTCAATAGCTGTCATTCCTGTAAGACCTTAATGAGTTAGTCATAATAGGACACATTTCCCGTCCTTCACCTGCTCCGGTCCAAATTTTATTCTGGCACAATACACACAGAAAGGGTCAAAAATTCAAAGCATATCATAGATGTTTCCAAAACCCAAAGGAATAAGATTAAGAACGAATATAGTACACTTAAGAAGGAAATGTTTGCTCTCCTGATGTGCCTGTTTTAAAAATTTTTTGTATTTTTATGTCAACGTGTTACTAGCGGGGGGGAAACGGGGGTTCCCTACTATAGTATGATACTGGCCAATCAGTTTTTCAGGTTTTGTGTAAAAGCTACGGGAAATGATAACACCCAGGTATCATTTTATTCCTAAATTTACAGGCGGAATGATAGAGGAATGGTGCAACAGCATTGGACAAAACAATTCGACATGTTACAGCAGACAAGTCTTTTCTAAGTAGAAGTTTACATAGATCTTAGCAGTGTGCTGACCACCGAGGCAGGTGTACAGGTTATAGGTAGAGATTCAAAGCAAATCAAATTTGTGTTGAATTTTTAGGAATTCGCTGAACTCTGTGTTTTTGAACAATTTACAATTAGCTTTGCACAAATCATCTAAAGTGACCGTCGGCATTTTACACATTGCAGGTTTCTATCTGCCAGGGAAGGATCTCACAACCTCGAGCAAGACTGGGTGAGCTTCTCTATAAAGCTTGGTGGCTATCAGATCACGTGAGAGAGCTCAACTAATCTGAAAGGACTATCATAGCCTGTATAAAAGCAGCAGCAGGAAAGGCAGCAGCCATTTTCTAGTGAATCTGAATAGTTAGAGGACTTCACAGCTCACAGCTGTGCCACAGAGATAGGGAGAGAATGCACACACTGATCCTCTTCACTATTGTGCTGTCACACACAATATCTATGAAACATATGTGAACCTGCTCACCCTGAACAAAGCTTCCAACAGTGTCTGGCACGGAAACACGCCTCGTGCCCGGTGTACAAAAGCAGTAATCCAAGAAAAAGAGTTTTCCAAGTAGTTTTCTTTTAAAATATTTATAAACTTTATTCCAAAAGTAGTAAAAGTGACAATCCCCGGTACAGCCAAACAATATATGAATTTTTCTACGCGTTTCAGACCAAAACTAAGTCCTTACTCATGGATGAAACCAGTAAGGAACATGTTTTGTTTTTAAACAAGGTATGTTCCTTACAAGTTTAATCCATGAAAAAGGACTTAGTTTTGGTCTGAAACACGTAGGGAAAATTCATATATTGTTTGGCTGTACCGGGGATTGTCACTTTTACTACTTTTGGAATAAAGCTTATAAATATTTTTAATTTGGAAATCACTTGGAAAGCTCTTTTTCTTGGATTACCGCTTTTGTACACCGGGCAGGAGTTGTGTTTCTGTACCAGACACCGTTGGAAGCCTCGTTCAGGATGAGATAGATAGTGTGCGCCAGCACAGTAGTGAAGATTAGTGTGTGAGGAAAGGAGAATAGTGTCTTACAGCTTTTTCAGGGAAGTTGGAGGCTTTCCAGTACCTGATTCTGTGCAAATCGATTTTTTTTCAAATCAAATTTCTTGCGAAAATTTTGCAAAGCTGTTGTATTCAAATTTGGAAAGATTCGCTCACCTCTAGTTATAGGCAGGCGATTAAATAATTAGAAATAGAATCACTTTTTTTTGTTGTATTACTTTCATTTGAAAAATAATCTCTATTAAACTAAATATATTGGTTTATTACCTTGTTCCTCCCCTCGATCAGACGTGTACGTTCTGTGATGCTATAAATCTTATTTCCCATGCTACTGCTGTTTTTTCCAACAATAAGAGGAACTGAGCTGTCAGAGTGGAAATCACACCTGTTAGAGAAAAAAAAAAAGAATAAGTCACATTCTGGGCACATAATTAGAATGTCTAAGTCAATGAGCAGGTCTTTAATTACTGAAAGGTTTCTTTTAATTAACGGACCTCGTTTACATGGTCAGTTGTCACTTAACAAACTTTGTATGAATGAATAGTACAAATAAATAAATAACTAAATAAACAATATAAAAAACGTTTTAATGTATGTTATCACAGAAATATGCTTCTTTCCCAACTTATGAGCCACTCCTTGCCCCCACCTTCGCCTTCTCAATTTGAGTTTTTCCCAAATTGATAGGCTAATTACAGGGATCAGCTGGACGTGAAACTAGATGACATGTTCAATTACTCTATAGCACCACCACAGGGTAAACAAAGCATTACACATTCCTTGTGGAAACGAACTATTTTTGTAATACAAAAATGTACCTAGTCCCCAGAGGGAAGCATGATTCTTTCTCCACGTATGAGCCACTCTCTACCCCCCATATTCGCCTCCGCAACTCATGAGTCTCTGACAAACAGCTCAAATCCGTGTTTATCAAAGCAAGATGGAGGTGTCAGTTTGCATCTCCTACTATACTCTATGGACAGGGTATGGGGGAGAGTAAGGAGTACTCAGTACGTTAAAAGACCGGTCAGACACAGGTATATCCAGCTACAGCATCAAATAACTATTTTAGTTAACTCCAGGGCTGGACTCACAGCCACACAGCTCAATACTGCTGTATAATGTTCTGCATGCTGCTGTTGCTCCTCTCTGTTTGTTAAAGAAAAAATACCAGGAAATACCCTCTATTTCCTTGTACATATTGTTACAATTCAAGTTTTTCCCAAATTGATAGGCTAATTACAGGGATCAGCTGCACGTGAAACAATTATTCTATAGCACCTGCACAGGGGAAAATAATATTACACAGTAGAAACATTGGACTATTTGTATAATACAAAATGTACCTAGTCCCCGAAGGGAGAAATGCCATTTGTTACTGCTCTCTGCTCTGGGTGGTATAAAAGGTTCTTCAGAGGGGAATCTATGAACTTAAAATTCCATATCAGAATGTTTAAAAAAATGGGTCTTGTAAACCAACAATCCTTTAAATAGAAAACTCCTTTTGGAGTAGTTGTTCTACACTAGTGTGGGAGAAGTAGATTATATTCTATGCACCAAGGCTTCTCTGAATATATATTCAGTATCTGGGTATTCACTGTTGGAGGAATGAGATTATTCTGATTCTTCAAGGTTCCCATTGCTTTTTATGGGATACCTTCACATCTGTAATGTTTGTGTTATTATTTCTATGCATTCTTGCAAACAGATAGTATTTTACTACGCTCATTGAGTTGTGGCATTTTTATGTCACTATATGTTGAATGCATTAAACTTTTGCAATAAGAAAAAAATCCTGGATTTAACATTAAGAAGCATAAAAAACAAAAATGTATAAACTCCTTAAAAGCTAAAAGTACAAAATCAGAAATGGGAAGTAATAGAATTAGTGGAAGTGCAAGTTATATGTGATGTCACCAGGAAGGGTTGGTCTGAGATAGGTTTCACGTATGAGCAGAATGAGCTGGTTTTTTTTCCAACACTGTCACATCAAACCATTAGTCAGCAGCAATCCAGCTCAGGGTGTTAAATCAATCAGAGTTGATTTTACAAAGTCATAACTATTGCCAGATATCATAAGGAGTGTGCTGGAATATTTCTAGGCTGAAGATGGAACAGTGGCACATACATGAGACCATGATCATCCTGATACCATGTATCCTTATGCCCAGAAACGTTCCAGAGAGGTCATGACCTCCTTCAAGGTCTACCATATCTCCACCCACTTATTCCCAAAATTTAAGGCTGATCCACCCAGGAACAGTCACAAAAACTGCCATGCTAGAATAAACTTACATGGCTAGTGTGGAAAACAGGTAGTGACCATGCAAGAGTTGGCAAACCTCCCTGGAACCTCCAAAGCCTTTGTAAACAGCAACAGTAGGGCTATAACTAGAGTGGTTATAGATTCTGGAGGTCTCTCTGGCCCCTATGAGAAGTCTAATACCTTTAAATACCCATGATAGTTGGAGACCATGTTGAAGAATTTGCATTGGGGCCCATAAGCTTCAAGTTTAGCCACTCGATAAGAAATATGTGGGAAGTAAGACTTCACATTATGTTCCTCCTGAGTATCTTGCCTTGTCTTGAGTGTTTTATTAACTGGATTTTCATTTTTACATCCTAAACCATGGAAACACAACAATAATTACACAAGTTATTGTCCTTGTAGATCCATTATTGCTTTCCATTCCGAAAAGGTCAAGAAAGTCATAGACCTCATTATACTTCGAAGGATGCCCAAGCCACCGAATTCCTTCCTTGCTGCAAAGTCTTTCTGGGTTAAGAATATTTTGAAAGGGAGGAAAGTGGCTTGGGATTTGGATTATTTATTCTTGACTTTCCAACAGCCTGTCCTTGACCAAAGTCTTGTGTTTTTCTTTCTCTTTGCCATGAATGAGGAGGGATAGACTTTAACAGAAGTCATCATTTCTATTTTAATATTATAAACCAAGAAGGAGATGAGGAGGAGGAAGACGGCCATAAATCTGGCAGTACACAGTAGCAGGAAGTCGAGAGCCCCTGCAATTATTTTTTCAAAGTTCTTCGAGCAATTCCACACTTCCACCAGGAATTCACGTGTTAACCCTTTGATGAGAAGGACACTGTGAATCTTCTAATTATTTGTTTTTTTCACTTATATAGTCCATAAAAAGCTGTTCGATTCCATTGAACCTTATCGTTGGACTGTGTTGGGTGGTCATAAAGGTTATCCCTTGACTGTAATACATTGCGCTTCCTGGTTAGCTCTTCTTCGCTGCAAGGGTTAATGCATGATTGGGGGATATAACGCGACCCTTAAGAATACATAAAGCTTTTAAGGATGTAAATTGTGCCATGTTTGAAGATGCAAAGATAACAGCAGTGCTGGGAACGGTCTTGTATTGGGGAGGAAGCCAAACAAGAAGAGGAAAGCAGCATACGCTCTTGATTTCGCACAGGAAGCTCCGAACACCTCCTGCCAAAGGGAGATAAGACGGCTCCCATGGCCTATTCTGGACCAAGCCACTGTTATCAACCTTTAGCTGTAACACTGTCCTCGAGATACTTCACTCAGTTCACTCCCTGTGTTCTCAGCCATTTTTAAAAGCTGCTGCCATTTCTAGAAAGCATGCCAAACACAATAGAACGATATAATTATAACTGCTGAATGAAAAGCTTTTCCGGGGCAAGCGTGTATTACATGACATTTGTCTATAGTACTCGTGCGCCGTTATAAATGAGCTGAGTGATCGAGCCGTGGTGAACAGTGCGTCGTTCACAATGATGGGCACACTCACTACGATTCCTCCCACCAGGGATGTTGGATAAAACCGCATATCACTTACAGTATAAAAAAAATCTCCTACCTGTGGCTCCAGGGACCCAATGTAAAATCTACAAAAGCCCCCAAACTGTTTCACCACATTTAAAGGGGAAAAGGACTATTTGGGCTCCGTAATCTCCAAGACAGGTTGCACATGCAACATTTGCACCCACTATAGTTACACCCCTTCCAAATACTTTTAGGAATAGATCAGTCAAGCGAATTGAGGCAAACTGAATTCTTCTCAAAATTTTTCCAAAAATTCTGATTCATCCGAATAAGAATTTTTCACTCTTTGATTTTTTGCAACGTTTTGCTGGTTTTTACAGGGAATGGAAGGGGGTTATGAAATTTTTTTTAAAAACTAAACTCTCCCGGCCTTCACCTGTCCTGCCGCATCGCAGCGCTTTGAGCTGGTCGTCTTCTTTGGTCCAGCTTCTACAATTTTTTAATCCATTCCTGCGCCTGGCCATCTATGGCGTATTCCTGCTCCCAGCATCTTTGGTGCCTCCTGAGTTGACAAAGTCCCATGTTAAGTTGTCGCAAATCAAGAGTCATTGCAGGAAGCTGAAAAGATAGCGGGTGCTGGAATTCTCTGAAGATGGCCTAGTGAGCGGGGCTGCACGGTGGGACACATAAGGGCCAAGTGAGTATATATTTTTAAACTATATTTACCATGCTCTATGACCTGGAGAGACTCAGAGCATAATAATACATATTGGATGTGTATCAAATACCATGGACACAAAACAAATTTCCAGCAGAAATTTGAGCGAATCTGCTATTACAATTTTTGCAGATTCGCTCATCAATACTTTTAAGAATATGATCTGTTACAAAATGCACATTTTCTGGGACATTAAATAATCATGTCATAACAGAGGTCTGAAATAAATATATACAACGGCATAGTTGGAGGAAGGCATGTGCCTGGGGTACCACTTGCCAAAGAGGGTGTGGGGGTTTACACACAGATATATATATATAGAGTATATATGTATATATATATATATATATATATATATATATATATATATATACATACACACAATAAAAATAATAATACAAAATGCTACTTTTATAATTATTTTTATTTATTTATATTAGTAGTATTACATTATGAATTGAAAAGGTATCTTAGTTCTCAAATTTCAAGGTAAATGACCATAGTTTCAGCACCGTAGACAGCCACTTGCCTGATAAGAATTCGCTTTCTTGCTAAACAAAGTACAATGCCATTTATTTATCATATTAAAATTGTGCAATTATTAGGATTTTTTTTTGCTCAGGAGAAAATATCTTCTAGAATTAGTTTTTTTTCTACTTTTAGTGCCTAAAAAGCAGTTCCCAAATATAGCATTATTAGATGTTAATTTCCTAATAATAATATGCAATGATAATATTTGTAATAACTCAAAAAAATTTGTCCAAAGTTGCATATATATATTTTTTCAGAAATTTACAATATATTCTATATAAAATATACATTTTAACTGGGTGATGCTCTTAAAAAAAGCTCTTTAGTTTTTTACATATGCATAGAATTTCGGAAACGTTATTATTGATGACCTATCCTTAGGATAACATCAATATCAGATCAGTGTGGGATCTAATTCTAGGAATCCCACTGATTAGCTGACTCAAGGGGCAGTAACGCACAGCTCTATACATTGCCTAGTGGCCATGACTGGTACTGCAAGCTCCCTTACACTTCAATGAGACCTTGTCGTACCATTCATAGCCACTGCACAATTGCATCATACTGCACCCCAGCCATTCTCGAGCAGTTGATTGGTCAGCAAGCTGGGAGTTTGACACCCACTGATGCAGTATTGATGATAGCTTATTAATATTAAATCCCAAGAAAACCCCTTTAAATTATAAGATTAATTGCTCCTACATTAGGGGCTTACTGCATTCATGCATACAATGTAGTTGGGTCATTTCCGATTTCTTGTGATTTCTCACCCAATGTACAGACTACCCTGTGCCATAAACAGCACCTAGTCTCTGAGGCCAAGGCCTTAGGAATTGGACATTTTTATTTACCTCTATATTTGTATTACTGGAATGCTTGCCCTGGTTAAATGAAGCAGATGTAATAATATTTTATTTCTACTATCTACTATTAGATCCCCGGGAGGCCTCTGGAAAATGAAATATTGTTTCCTGTTGTTGTAATTTTTTTGTTTTGTTTATATAATATTGGAAAAAGAACGATTATATAATGAATTACAGGAGTTTTAGTTACAAAAAAATAAAAATAAAAATAAATAAAACTACAAAAAAAAATTATTTTCTCAGCCGTACATATTAAAACCAGATGGTGAATTGTGCAAGGAAGTTTTTTTTTGTTTTTTACTTAACATCAAATTCCAGTCGGGACTTAAGGGCTTAATATTCCATTATAAGGCTTTGTCTGAGTAATGAGAAAAATAACCACAGCGAGTCTCCATCTTGATCATAGTCAGCAAGGAACTTTACAAATATTTACTCAATATTGTAGTTTCCTCAATATGTGTGTATGGTGGAGAACGCATATTGTATCGTATCTTGGTGCTCATGTAATAAAACCTCATATATGTCAGTGGCGCTTCACGATGTGGACCCCAACATAGGAGACAAGACTTAATCTATCAAAATGGTTTTCCAGTGGGGAAATAATTTAGGCAAAGAAATGAAGAAAATATACAAAATAATCCATACTTGCCCTCATCGACATTCTGATGCTGACCAGGTCTCCTACAGATCTCTTCTTCCAGATCCCTTCTTAACCTACAGGAAATGCTGCTTAACCAAATACTGGTAAAGGTGGGTCCTCGCTGCAGCTAGTCATTGACTAAGTGGGCATTTCCTGTGTGTTGAGACGGCACCAGAAAGAAGAGGCTCTTTTGGGGCCCGGACAGCTTTGGAAGGGGAGAAGCGTGGGATTGGTAAAGTGACTATCACTTCTCTTGTTCTTTAGACAATGTAAGGTGGCTCTGTCAGTGCTCGTCTGGCAGTTCTAAAATGACTACTACGAACAGGCTTGGCGCAAGCTACTCCATTTTGCAGAGCCTTAGGGTAGCCTTGGTCTTTATCCTTTAACACCTATACAGGGATCTGGGCAAGGGCTACACAGTCGGTTGCTGTTCGGTGGTACAAAATGGCAAGAAGGATAGTCAGGTAGTTGGGTCAAAACCAAGATGGCAGCAAGGTACAAAATCCTCAATAAAAACCCGAGGTCAAAACAGGAAAACACAAATACAGCACAGGAGGAGAAACCACAGATCTAAATCAATGAAGCACAAAGCTACATCTGGCAGCTTCCAGCAGTAAGCTGGAAGCTTTAGTAGGGTGTGGTACTCTGCAGTTGACTGGAGTAGGTAGCTGCTGATACTTCCACTTGCACAGCAAACACACCCATACTGTCAGACTAGACAGCACTGTAGGTTCCAGCCACCCAAATCTAAGTGCCTGGACAAAGCACACCATCCAGAGCTTCTGGTTCCAACAACTCTTCTAACACCAGTGCCGCCTGCAAAATGAATACAGTAGAACCTGGTGACAGAAGTAAACATCGCATTAGCAGGTCCTGGTGGAAGTGTGACCAATAACTCAAACACATGGATCTCATATCCATGTTGTACAAATCCATGTTATGGTGTGAATACATTGCTATCGGCCTATACTTTTCCTTCTTACATCTTTCTCCATCCATGTATGAAGGACACAAACATTCAAACGAATCACGATATCGTCTGCTAATATAAAGGAAAATATTGGGCATCATATGCCAAAACACGGAGGGTTTGCAATTCTGTATTAAGGAGTAGGGTTGAGCGAAACGGATCGGTCAATTTCATAAGTCGCCGACTTTCGGCAAAGTCGGGTTTCGTGAAACCCGAGCCGATCCCAGTGTGGGATCGGCCATGCGGTCGGCGATCTTCGCGCTTTCATATGACACTTTAACCGCCATTTTTTCAGCCAGTGAAGGAGTGTGGGCAGCGTGATGACATAGGTCTCGTCTAGCTTTCTGCGGCATCACAGGGGGTGGGGGTATAAATGCCATCTTACCGTTTTGGATAGCGATTTACACAGTCCGAGGAATGGAGAGAGAGAGAGAGAGAGAGATCCCCATTGACTTGCATTGGGTTTCGTGTTTCGGTCGGCCCCCCCGACTTTTCACAATAATCGGCCGATTTCACACGATCTGACTTTTGAGAAAGTCGGGTTTCACAAAACCCGACTTGATCCTAAAAAAGTAAAAGTCGCTCAACCCTATTAAGGAGCTATATAGACTTGGTGTGACAGTGTTGGCTCAGTGAAGACAGCTCATGCATGTTCATAAGAGCTTAGATAGGTTGTCCCACTAAGTGTTGCACTTGGTGTTTCCAACAACCCCATAGGCACTGAATGGAGCGGAGCACTGATTGGACAGCCATTCCATTTACACTCTTCCTCAACATAGTTGTGTAGTGAGGAGGAATGGAGGCTCATGAACCCTCTTCTAGTGATCAGCGGGGATCCTATCAGTGAGGGACCCAGGGATCAGACACTAATTGCAATCTATTTTCGAACTAGATGATGATGAAAGTATCTTCACAGACTCTTATAAATATCATTTATCTACCTACCTTGAGTCAAAGTGGTTTCGCGTGCATGGATGCCATGTCCATGTTATTCTGGGCGGTGGAACTCCATATACTGTACATGTCAGTGTTTGCCTGCTGCCCAGTGTGTAGGGTTGTGGTTCTAGAATTGTCATAGAATTCTCATAAATTTGTGGCTTTACTGTAAAATAGAAGAAAAATTGAGATATTACTCTTGATCAGAGCAGGAGCCCATTGACCAGTACCTTAAGTGATGAAAAAACAAAAAAGGCAATCAACGTACCATTAACTATGAGGCTCATGGTAACATTTTTGAAAAGATTCCACTGTTTCAGTTTCAATGACACTGTGTATTCTCCTGCATCTTCTTCAGCAACATCCTTTATAGTTAAGACATCATTGTGTATTATGTACCGTGCGCACTTGTCTGCCGCCAATAAGTTATTTTTCCACCTATGACAGAAAGTGGACACATTTGGTAAAGAGCCGAAACGTTTCTCATATCATAAAAATTAATTGCAACGGTGATAAATTTGTAGCCCACAAAGTTGGACTCTCACGCTGAATGACTTATTCACAGATTATCCTTGTTGGCATTCTTCAAGCTCCATTGGTTTTTGATGGCAAAAACTGCACTACTATTCTTACCATAAAAAAATGCCAAAATCTTTAATGTGTGAACTTTTACACTTTACACCTAAACTAACTTATAGTCCAACTCAGTTTTTTTTGTTTTTCTGTAATCTCTTGTACTTTCTGAGCTAACTATTCCCTCTGCACAGCTTCCAATGGATGTGTGTCTCAGTTGAGGTCCTGTCCTATTCTGCCCTTATTCACATTGACGTTGTTTGACACAAAGCACAAACAGTCTGTCTCTATGATGAGAAACATGTTTGTGATTTGGGGAGACCTGAGGGCAAGTCTTACCTTGGGTTCTCTGGCTTAGAGCAGGAAGATAAGACTCTGCCTACAGTCCCGCCCCCGGAGCATTAACTGCAAACTTCTAACACTGATTACACAAGAACCACAAGACCTGACACTGATTACACAAGAACCACAAGACCTAACACTGATTAAACAAGAACCACAAGACCTAACACTGATTACACAAGAACCACAAGACGGATTTCTTCACCTCAGTTATCATTTTAAGCAGTTTAACACTGCCAACCTGACAGTGCCTGTAGTTTACTTAGCAAAATCCTGTTGACAGGTTTACTTTAATGACTAGAGAGGTTAAAAAACTCATACCAAATAGTTTTCATGCATTTCTACAATGCCGAATGACTCAATGGGCAATAAAATTGTAAAACACGATTGTACGCTGATTTGAGCATGTTGCACATGGATGTTATAAATTATCCTATTTCTTTAATACAAACATTATGTTTCTCTGTTCTACTACAACAAAATGCTCTATTAATAGCCGAGTTTAACCACCCAGGCGACCCTCATTCTACTGATAGAACTTACAAACTCCGAAAAAAAACATAACTCCGTATATTTTTAGAACATGGAATTCGGAACATTTGTGAAAAATAAATTTCTTATTTTCACACAAATCCTCTTCTTAACCCCTAATATTATGACCCCTGCGTTCATTCCATGGGAAATAACTCACGTGGATGACTAAGCATAAATTTAGATTCTTAGACTTTTTTTTTTGTGGGATCTATATATAATCATATTTAACACATTTTGTTCCTGTGGGCACAGGAATATCTCAAGGAATAGCTACAAGAGATTTCAGTTTTACCTTGGTGAAACGTAAAGGTTTCAAGGCTTCACAAATCTTAGGGTACCGTCTCACAGTGGCACTTTGGTCGCTACGATGGCACGATCCGTGACGTTCCAGCGATATCCATACGATATCGCTGTGTCTGACACGCAGCGGCGATCAGGGACCCCGCTGAGAATCGTACGTCGTAGCAGATCGTTTGGAACTTTATTTCGTCGCTGGATCTCCCGCTGTCATCGCTGGATCGGTGTGTGTGACAGCGATCCAGCGATGTGTTCGCTTGTAACCAGGGTAAACATCGGGTTACTAAGCGCAGGGCCACGCTTAGTAACCCGATGTTTACCCTGGTTACCATCGGAAATGTAAAAAAAAAAAAACAGTACATACTCACATTCCGGTGTCACGTCCCTCGCCTTCAGCTTCCCGCACTGACTGTGAGCGCCGGCCGTAAAGCACAGCGGTGACGTCACCGCTGCGCTCTGCTTTTACTTTACGGCCGGCACTTACACAGTCAGTGCGGGAAGCTGAAGGCGAGGGACGTGACACCGGAATGTGAGTATGTACTGGTTTTTTTTTTTACATTACGATGGTAACCAGGGTAAACATCGGGTTACTAAGCGCGGCCCTGCGCTTAGTAACCCGATGTTTACCCTGGTTACCCGGGGACTTCGGCATCGTTGGTCGCTGGAGAGCTGTCTGTGTGACAGCTCCCCAGCGACCACACAACGACTTACCAACGATCACGGCCAGGTCGTATCGCTGGTCGTGATCGTTGGTAAATCGTTTAGTGTAACGGTACCCTAAGGTATGTAGTTTGTTGGCTTAAAGGATTTGTCTACTTTGGACACGTCTGGTTTGTTAGGGCTAGAAGAAGATAAGCTGACCACAGGACATTTTGATGTTGGTACCCCCAGCAATCAGTTGTGGAGCCACGTGTTTTATTTCTCTACAGTGCCACTGCTGGTAAAACAAAGAATTACACCGTTGTAATTGAAATAAATAGGCTACACTGATATCCTGGGTCATCCAGGAACTTTGCAATGTGTTAAAATCTGGAAAATAAATCCTCAAAAACCCTCAAACATTATAACAATTTAAAGGGGTTGTCTCATCATATTAAATGGGTAAAATTGCAAAGTGCTTGTAAAACCAAGAATCTATGTGGTTTTCCTCTTACTAATGATACTCTCCATTCTCAACAATGGAAGGGATTTAAATTTTATTATTTACTACTTATTCCCTATATTACTGGCCACCGCTACAATCTAACAGTGGTGCCAGTCTCCTAAACAAGGAGCGTAGCACTGACAAGCTCTTTTTTATAGAGTTTGTAAGCACTGCTCTGAAACTTGCCGGGTCCCACCAACTTGAGTGTCCCTGTTCTGTTCTGGTGCTGCAGATGCAAAGCTGCCTCAGCTTGAAGCATCAAAGAGTGCACAGGTTGGTCCTTGGCTCAAACTGTCAATCATCAGGAGTGCACTGTCCCATGGGAAGCAAGAATTCGGGAGGTTGGGGAGTGGCACGCACTTAAAGACACAACATAAGATAAACACTTTAATATATAGTGATTAAAGGAGCTGGGAAACAAAGGCACCAAAATGGTGGAATCCCCTCCAGAGAATTGTTAATTTGTCCTACAAATAATGCTTGGGACCCTTAAAGGGGTGGTCTGAATAACAACTTAATTTTCATCCTAAATCCCAATTTATTTAATAATATAATCTAGTAAATTTTCTAATATACTTTGATTAAAAGTCCCTATCCTTCCCTAACTACACTATCGAACTTCTTTTCTTTTTTTTTTTTACAACTTCCTTTTTTGATGATGCTTTGTTTGATAATCTCAATGCATGCTGAGTGGCAACTGCCCCTTCCCTGAAATGTCATCAGTGACACTTGTTTCAAGGGCTGGGCTAGTCCCTACTCTGTCACTGTGTTATATGCACAAAAACAGTGCGCTCTCTCGCCAGCGCAGGTCAGTATTAACAAGTTGGCAAAAGAGGGTGTTGTAAGATGAACACCCGACTTGCAGAGACCAGCGCTCCCCATGCAAGTGACGTCATTTGCAAGGACTGCGCTGGTTTCCGCAAACCAAGGTATCCATCTTACAACACACACTGACAGTGCACTCTGTTGCCGACTCGGTACTGCTAATCTGAGCTGGCAAGAACGCACTGCAAATTACACAGTGACAGAGCATGGACGAGCCCAGCCCCTGGAATAGGCATCACAGATGACTCTTCATTTCAGGTAGGGGGTAGCAGCTATATTGTGGACCACCCATTTAAGGTGGGATTATCTAAAGATTATCTGCCATAGTTTAGACTTCTTCTTCTGATGTCTCACATGAGATACAGTCCAATACAATAAGGAGAAATGTGGTTTTCCCAAAGGAACTCATGAAGTCAAACGCAAAGAAGGGAGTGGACAGGTAAGTATCTATGAACAATAAGGTTCTGGGATACTTATCCCACGTTGGGCACAAGAGAGACCTTGCTATAAAGCCACGAAAAGCACTTAAATTTCAATTATGAAAAGGGACAGGAAAAACATCATTAATTGTTCCGGGCTAATAGAATGATGAGAACTGGAATACCTTCACTGTAGCAAAACCTTATGGGAAACACGAGTCCATGACCCTGGAGCATGATTAACATTTGATTGTCTTCCTCTACTATTTTAGGAACAGAAAGTATGGAGGCAATTCCCCTTCACTTTTTTGTTTTCCTAATTGGATCTGTCACGCAAACCTTTGTTCCAGGTTTCATACATCAGGCCGGTTGGGTGCCGCTCAGCTGCCGATAGCATTGTTTATTAAAGGTGTTTGCATCTTATTTTTCGATTTCAAAAATATTCCACATTACTGCCAAGAACTGACTACAATAGTTCATTTAGGTAAGCCGCAAGAAGAATGGGTGCACAATACCAATGACGAAGGTTCAAGGGCTAAAAATAATCTTGATGAGTATTTTATCAATCGACTATTTTCATATTCCAGGGCTCCAAAGTGTCATGATGTTGTGTGTGAACTATGGCAAAATTATGCTCCTAAGGGGTATAAAGTTGCAACCACCTGTGCGAGGCTCGGTGTAGTATTGTGTTATTTTTTACAGTGCACTCCGCTGGACGTATATGTTTTAGTTGCAAAAAACTGCATTCAGACGTAGACATAGTCAAAATGTAGTAAAAAAAAATGTTCTTTTGAAATACATTTTGTTAAAAGGGTTTTCCAGGACTATTTCTTTTTTTAACCATTAGCCCAAGAACTAACCGGTTAACTACCAGGCCAATTTCTGCAGCTACGAATGGCAGCTTCTCTTCTGCTATGCTCTGTTGACGGGGCGTCACTAGCGACAATATGCTGATTGACCGCTGGCTCTCTGCTGCTTAACTGCAGGGAGCCGGCTGACCACATGATGTCAGCAGTCACAGAGCAGCCTGAAAAGTGAACAGCTGCTTTGTTAACATGGAGCAGCCATAAAGTATGTTCTCATACAATTTAATGAAGATATCTCTATTAGCCTCTATCGATCTCATTCAGCCAGGATTGCACCATCCAATGTCTACTTCTGGCCTGCTCAGTGGATATCCTGCACATTACTGCGCCGATAGCTGTGAAGGATTTTTTGTGACTACCTTTTCATTGGATCCTATTGACTTGTGTTGGGCTGTGATTTACCTAGCACACTTTGTCCGCATGGCTTGTGTCATGGCCAAAGTTACCATACAGCTCTAGCCTTATATACAAAAACTCTGCCCGCCGTAAACCATTCTCCATTTTCTCTGCTTATCAGGACACTTCCTCCCATCAAATGGAGCATTTCATGTAAATTTCAATACCATAAATGTACAGGTCACTGCTTCCTACATAATCAGCAAAATCATCTCCTGTGATCATTTCTGCAATCTGATTGGCTACTGTGTGTTCTATCTCCGCCTACTTTAAAGCAGGGGCATAAAGTTTCAGTGTTGGGGGCGGGGTTATACAGAGCTCAGCATTCAGAGAGCTGTGGCAGAAAAAACAGGGATTTTATAAAAACCAAAGCAAGCAGCCCAGTAACTGATGAATCACTGGAATCGGGGTCTCTACCTCATGCTGCAAAAACCTGGTGACAGATTCCCTTTAAGGCTGTCATAAGTCTGATTTTCTATAACTTTTTGGAAGCCCTGATTGCTTTTGTGATTAAAGGGAGCATTCAAAAATGAAAAAACAATGCATTCCATAAAAATATCTGGTACTTGTTACTGTGTGTTTTGAAGTTAGAAAAGAAACTTGGCAAAGTGGCATTAGGAAAAATAGTTGAATCAGCATGTCCTACAACAGAAAAAAGGCCGAAGTGTAAATATAGTCTGGCAATCGCTGCTAAAGGACATGACTCATTGAGAGGAAAGCCCGAAGTGGTGTCTATTCATAAGCTATACCGGCCAAATTGCTCCATATTACAGGGGAAATCAGGGTAACCCACCATGCCTGCGACATGATTCCCAGAATACCACAAATTAGGGCTCATGTATGGCTGAGCAGAACCTCTATGGCAGCACAAGGAGCCCAAAATGGAGCTAAACGTGCTCCATAAGCTACAGCATCCCAACAGACTCCCATATGGCATTGTATTATGGAGCCGTATGGAAGCACACAGAGGTGCATTATGGCCAGACAGGTTTTTTTGGGTGCTTAAGTTACTTAAAGGGAATGTGTCATCAGGTTTCTGCTACCTCATCTGAGAGCAGCATAATGTAGAAAAAGAGACCCCGATTCCAACGATGTATCACTTAGTTTACTGGGTATGCAACTCTTCAGAGAGGAAGAGGATTATAACTCTAGTTTGAGAGTTCGAGAGTTCTAGTCCTCTTTTTCTATAAAAAAGAAATTTGCATATTTAATTTCCTAGAAGAGCATTGCATGGCTTACAAGCCTCCTCACACTGGCATGCCAGGCATGTCACTCTCCACAAGGTTAGTTTACTGGGTGCAGCAGTTGTGACACCATCAGAGTTAATAGATGTAGCATGTTTCAGAGCTCAGAAAGCTAATCCCGCCCCCACCACAGCTTTCTGTGCACATTGTCTATTGAAAGTGAGCTGCTTATCTGAGGAGGGGGCGTGGCCACCTGAGCATCAGTCCCAGTAGTCATTATCTCCTGCTGATAAAACCTTCATTGTATGAAAGCAACAACACTCAGCCTAAATAAGTGACGCATCCCTGAAATCTGTGTCTCAGCCGCTACCCGTTGTTGTCCTCGGATTACATAGCAAAAACCTGCTGACAGATTCCCTTTAATATTGGAATACTCTACTTACCATGTAATTTCGGGAGGAGGAAATGCTCTCACTTTAACAGCAATGCGGTAAAATTTCTGACCCACCACAGCTTCTAATACACCTGTCCTTCGAGGTTTAACATTTATGTACGGAGCAGCTGCAAAACCAATAAAGGAGAAAAAAACCCCATTAAAAGTCAGTAGGTCTCATTTCTTAAATAAAATGGGCTATGAAAAATACATTGGAAACATGGTTCAAGGGCGCCATTTAAAATCTTCTCTACAGTCCCCAGTCCAGAAGGATTTCAATCCAGCAGCGTTTCACAGTTATACATACCTGGCTGCCATCACACAGCCAGGCTTTGATTCATGCTGCCCGCTGTTCGAGCAGCAAGAATCTAATAACGGGGTCTCTTTATACGGGGGATTCAGGAATCCCATGTAGACAAGTTATATACACCAGGAAGGCTGCAGGCAATAATACAATTATGTGTATTGCACCCATTACAGTGGTCGAGCATGTATTGCATGGAGAGGATAGGTCCACTAGAGCAAGAGACACTCTTTTTAGCAGCTCCATTCAAAAAGGTCATATAGGCAAAGTGTCTTTATTTTTTAGTAACTTTTTTATTGCAATATTACAGAAGATCTCACCGTGAACACGAACTGTTGTATTGACGGATTTGGTTGACGGCCCGTTTTTCGCAGTGCAGGTATACAAGCCTTGGTCAATGCTCCTTACTTTGTGAATAAATAACATGCTGAACACCACGGCTTCAGAGTCTAAAATAATCCTCTTTATTATGGAGCCCAGTCTGCCGAATTTCTAGAAAAAAAGGTACTGTCGTTATAAACGTGCGCAGTGGGAATCTGCGCCATCGCTTTACTCTATTTACAGTACAGGTTACGTGTTATTCTATTCTTTATGGTTATTTGTACCCTTGTTACACGTGATTACTTTATAGCATTTGTTTTATATTATTTTATATAGACATAAAAAAATACATAAAAAACATAAACTGATATATTTTGTGTTTTGGAGGTGCAGATACTCTATTTCCACATTAGCTGAAGACATTTCTTTTGGTTCGCACATGGCAAAATATTGACGCAGCGCTTCAATATCCGTCCAGTGCACAGTAGTTGGGTCTCGTCATCCGTGAGATCCTGACTAACCGGATTAAGTGATGGCTCTACACACACGGGTGCGGGGGCCTTACTGTCTGCCAGTGATTTGGCTCCTAATCGCCATCGCCTGTTTGCTTACTAAAGCCTGGACCCTAATGTGCTCTGCTGTACAATACTCATTGCATATTAAGAAAGTTATACAATTTCCTATATACTTTTTATTTGTGACTTTCGGGATCTCTTCTTACAGTCATTCAATTGGAACCTTTTTTTGTTTTTAAGGGTTTGTCCATTCTTTAACTACAAGTCTGCAGTTACTCTACATGGCTGCAGACTTGTGGATCCTCACATTGTGTACATTGCGGGATGTGAGGATTCTCAGGTGCCGTCACCGGGAGTGAGACCACAAGTATGGAATTTGCATACATGCGGTCACATGCCAACTAGATGGGCAAGTGTATTGAGCGAGGCCGGATACAGTCTAGTCGGAACATTGCTGGAGTTATACAAAGAACATAGTGGCGGGAACATGATTATATAATATGATGACTGCAATATATTAACATGATTATATAATATGATGACTGCAAAATATTAAGAGGATTAAAACTTTGATGGGAGGAGGAGGAGGACTTCGTTAAGGTTCCTGCTGACTGACTGCAAGCAAAGACCCGTGAGACCACAAAGAATCGATAACGGTGTCTATTTGCTGAAACAGGCATACCCCTCCATGTACCTGCTATGGCTGCATTACCACAAGGCATGGGGTAGGATGCAGTAGAACATAACAGAGGTGGATGGTTATGGGTGCAGGAAAGATGGAAGTAAGTCTTTTCTTACCATTCCAGGATATGTCCACTCTATTTCAGCTCTTGAATTCAGAGCCGTAGTCACCGTACAATTAATTGCCAGGGTGGCATTACGTAGCAGCCTGATGGAGCTCGGCACATTGAGCTGCATGTTATGGATTGCACTGGCTGCGAAAAAAAATTAACCATTGCATGAATAGTATTAAAATAAAAATTGAAGAAGCAAGAGCATACACAAAAGAGAGGGGGCACCATTGCAAGCAACAAACTGGACCACTTTAGCACAGGATTTTGCCATCCAGGACCGAGGGTAATGGTGCTTGTTTCTACCTCTACAACTCTTTTGAGCTCAGCAGGAATCACTCACCCCTTGTTAAAGGGAATCTATCAGCAGATATTTGCTATGGAATCCGAAAGCAGCATAATTTGGGGGCAGAGAGCCTGATTCCAGTGATGTACCACTTGCTGGGCTCCTTGCTGTACTTTTGATAAAATCCCTGTTTTCTCGGCTGTAGATATAGCCGTGCTCAGAATGCTGAACTGTGTATAACCCCGCCCACAGTTTCCTGTGTACAATGTGTATTATCAGCAAGCTGCCAATCAGTGGTGGGGCGGAGTTACACAGACTAGCTGGACTGACTGGCACCTGTTACCTAGTCCTCTAATGATAAGCTCCTGCTGTGAAACACTGAATGTGTTGAAACTACAGCAAGCTGCTGAGCAAGTGACACATCGTGTCATGGTTGGTCTCTATACAACCTATACACTTTAAGTTAAAAAAAAGGGGCAAATATCAGCTGTAAATGTCACTCACATTGCTTATTGGTGAAGTACGACGAAGTTTGCAGGACTCCGTTGACTTTGGCTTCACAACTTAATAGGTCGAAAAACATATACGTTGGGTTCTTAATAATGAAGCCTCTTTTGTTATCCCAAACAACGTTCTTCTTACCAGATAATATTAAATTTCCAAAGATCTAATGGGAACAAAGAGAAACTTGCTAAAATACTGTAAAACATCATGTAATTATTTCTACAGTGAAGAAGGTTGTCAAGACAGAATCATCTTATGAATAACGTCTGCGCAGCTCTGTGAACATCCAGTTTAAGACGCCGGGCTCAAGATTAATCGTGGGTATCCAAACACTACTCCAGCCCTTGTATCTGGAGTTTTTGTTCAAATGACTTTCTCCAAAAAAATATATATATATTGCTCCTAAACTAAAGTCCTATGAATGCGCACATCGGCAATCAAATAATAAAGGAGGTAAAGCATTCAAATGGCAGTACAGAATTAGAAAACTATGTCTACATTTCTTTTATAAGAAGCACCTGTTCATGTGTTGTGTCTGGTATTGCAGCTCAGCTCCAATGAAGTGAATAAAACTGAGCTGCAATACCACACATGACCTGTGGACAAGGGAGGCGATGTACTTCTAGTACTGGAATGCATGGGATACATCTATCAACATAACAAACTGCATACAATATGACTGTCCAAAAGTGAATATCCACTAGTCAACATCATTTTGATTTTCACGATAAGTTCAAAATTCAGTATTAATAGATTTTCTTTGCACATTTTTATAGTGGATATGGATTTCCAAAAGACTTCTGCGCAACCTGTCATATCAAATATATATATTTTTTTACCTAGTGTAAATGCTGCTATCCTCCTGAATCCGGCGTTGTTTTTCTTTTGTTCCTGCGCCTTTCCTTTCCTGAGATATGGCCCTTTCATTCCTGCAGATAAATTCAGTCTATATAGCAAAGTGGGAGTGTTCCTCAACTGCAAGTGCTCTCTTTATGACCACACCCAGATTGTTAAAAAGACAAGATTAACATACAGTGAAGAGGGGGCTATATCTCAGGACTGGAGAGGCGCAGAAAGAAAAGAAAAATAATACTGGATTCAGGAGAACATTGGCATTTACACCAGGTAAATACATTACATATTTATGGCAAGCGACAGGTCCCCTTTAAATGGTATATTTCTGTGTGCCCGGAGCCACTTACTGCAATTCCTATACCAATGCATGTTCCTGGATGGTGCTCTCTGATAGACAAGCCACCATTTTTATTTTTGTACTTATAATGAGAACATCTTTACTAAATAGGAGTCATATATAGGGAATAGTTGGGCACCATAGAAGTTAATGGGCGCCGTATTAGGGCTCCATATAACTCAGTCATAATATGATTGCAGCGGACTAATTTCTCATTTATTTGCACTGGTAAAATTAGATGATAGAGTCATCCTGAGGTTCCCTGAGCTTGGACTTCCATCTTTCATCTTCAGACCATGAGAAGATTTCAGACTTTAATAACAGAAAGCCCATCGTAACTTAGCAGTTGAGGGGCAAGAAAACCATGGGCACCCAGTGCAACCCCTCTATAAATAGGAAGCCGTGAGGAGTGACATGCTTTTATTCCCAACTTGAGACAGTTTCCCGTGTAGTCTGTCAGTGGAAAAGACAGAGAAAATCTAAAAAGGTTTCTTTAAGTTTAGAAAATCCTGGAAATCCTAGACTTCCTAAACCTATAAATATACCTATAAATATATATGGGAACCAAGTCGAGTCTCAAGGTCTAATCTTCACCATCGTTACGCTTTCCACGCAAACAATTGCTTGTATGCTTCCATAGGAATAACAAATCCTATTCTTAGAGCTTTTATCTGGTTATAAATAGAGTCCCGGCTGTTTTAGAGTTTTTCAAGAGTCTTTAATGATTTATAAATTGAGAGGCTCCAAAGTTGGGGGGATATTACATCACGTGCATCATGTGACCACCACACGAGAGATGAAAGACCATCCTTTAATTCTCCGCAAATATACCGTTTGGGCATTTTGTAACCTACTATGTTTCACCAGTTAAAGAAGCCAATGTGTTTGTGTCATATAAGAAAAGGAGAAAAAAAATAAGGATTTTATTTTTTTTACAATATATTGATTGCGTCGCCATAGAAAAATAACAGTTTGTGAAATAAATAAATAATTTTTTTCAATATAAATGGCATACATTATTAAATAGATTGCTTACCCCTGGGAAGACTGGTGTACTTACTTTAAAAATCCATGTCAGAATGGCAGCGCAATCCTTACATTAAGATAAGCATTTTAGGAGTCCAGCTAAACAGTAAAATAACTCATGAGTCCTAGTGTATTAAGGGGGTTGTCTGGCCTTAGGCTACGAGTCTGCAGTACATTGCGTGCTCTGTGCACTGTGAGGGTTCGTTGTGGCAAGGATCGGGTGGTCATGTGATTTGCATACTTCCGGACACATTCCTACTAGACTGTGTCCTGCCTCGCTCAATACATTTGCATTGAGCTAGGCTGCACCCATCTAGTCGGCATGTGACCGTATGTATGTAAATCGCCCACCGCTCCCAGTGCCAGCACCGGAAAATGCTCACAGCGCACGTGACGTGAGAATTCAGAAGTCTGCAGTCACATAGAGTGACTTCAGACTTGTAGCCTAAGGCAGGACAACCCCTTTAAGTGTCCATTTAACCAGTCTGACTAACAGCTGCAGCTCGTACTGATCAGTGTGCAATCTTAGCAGGAAGGAGGGACACTGAGGAGCTGTCAATCACACTGGAAGGGCAGATATTGAGTTACACTTTTATAAAGGATTTTACAGCCATTCTGACCACGATATTCAAAGTAAATACAGCAGCCTCATCAGGTCTAAGAAATCTATTTAGTTTGCCATTTGTACTCTGAAATTTGATTACAAATCTGTGTCCAGTCAGAGCATTATTGCAATGCACAAAAGGGTGCTAAGTGCCTGGTGGGTCCCCAACATGTGATCAAACACCCGTCATGCCCACATTTACAAGGTATCGAGATTCTGTTGCATGTTATCTATGAACCTGAAAATAGTAAGCTAATTAGACTAATAAATTAGATTTCTCTATAGTGTCCAGAGCTCTATATTTCTAATACAGATCAAAATCTCCCTGATAGACATTCAGTTATATGTAAAATTTTCATCTGTATGCGGCCACCACTAGGGGGAGCTCAGGAACACTATAATTTTTTTAGTTCAAAGCATATTAGACATATTCAGTAAGCTCTAGGACTCCCCCTAGTTGTGGCTCGGGGTGGTAAAACTTTTATAATTTAGGGGATTTAAAAATCATCATCAGAAAAAATAAAAATCTTAAAAAATTAATTAACGCAGAAATGTTAGGCCCATGTTGACTAAAATGTATTTCCATGCAATTCATAATTACTTTTCACGAGCAAAAAAACTGAAGGGACGTACAGAGTCTTTGAACTATAGGTAATTTGACAAGTCTGTGACAAATGACAATGTTCTGTCAGGATCTAACATCCGCGGACTGATTTAATGTCTGTGAATAACATTTTCATCCTACTTCAAAACTTAGAGAACAATGAAATCATCCTTAAAGATAAACTCGGAGAATATATCTGACAAACTCCTAATAGTGCTGCAAATGAATGACTGGGCATCTAAAGTATCCAGGCAGTAACAAATCGTTTTTCTTACAGGCAGATTATAAAAATCTGCCCCAAAATCTTAGGTCTTCAGATACCAAAGAATCATTCTTGACATCACCAGCTACGTGCAAAAAGTTAAAAAGGTTTTAAAAGTCCAGAATAGGATTCCTGTTTTCCTCATGCAAAATTTACAAACTTGCTAAATAAAATGCTTTAACTTCCTGCAGACCACCCAATAAATTAAAACATGGGGTTGTTCCCCATATAAATAAAAAAGTGCTGATTTTACTATAGGAAGAGATAAAAGAGAGTTCGCATCCAATCCAGTCATCATGTGATCGCGGGATCAACTCTGCATTGCAAGCAACAGGCTGAATTTGCCCTGTAACTAGAGTTAATACTTCATCTCAAGTTACAGGGGAAATTAGCAACAATGAAAATGTATTTAAATGGTTTATGAGTCGACCTTACAATGTGTGACGTAAATGTAAAAATAAATAAAAAAGCAGGCCACAAAATTAAATAAAAGGAAATAAAAAAAGAAAACTACCGTTAGTCCGAATCATGTGTCCAATACATCTAAACAATTGTTAAAAAAAAAAGGGAATAAAAGTTAAAGGGTCTGATTCATGAAAGCTTTTTCACCAGGGTTCTGGCCTTAAAAGCTTTGAAAAGTCGCCAAATTTTTACATAATGACATGTGGCATAAAAATCTGGCAACTTTTGACGTTTTGCTTAGGTCTAACAAAACGGGTAGAGCTTTGGTTGGATGGGGGTCAAAGGGGCTTGGTGACCCCTGATTGCTAAATTCATGACAAATGGTGGCATTTATCATACAGACCGGCACTATAACAAAATATTTTTTTGTTATCCTTCATGGTTGTAAGAAAAAAAACAATCTGGAAAATAGACGTGTATTTCAATTTTTTTTTTCTTTTCCACTTTCACCCGATATTAGCAGAAAATAATTTTTTTTTAAAAAATGACGTAAGTATTAGCCCCCTCTTTCCAAAAAAAAAGATTTGAATATCTGAATGAGAAAACTTTTTGAAGCTTTGCTTGTAGGAATTTTTTTTTTTACCTTTTCATGAAAGGGGGGATGTTGGCCAGCTCTTGAATTGGTTAATTTTTTAATCGCCACATATGACCTGATTTCAGCCCATTTTCACATTTTCCAGAAATAGGAGCTTCTTTTGTAAGCTGTGAAGATACAACACAGACAGAGAACTTCTGTCTCCTTCTCTGTGTTAGTCATGATGAAGGAGGCTGGCTGTCAGGTTTAGTTCACTAAGCCAGCTCCTTTTTCCATCATGGCTGATGCAGAAGCAGAAAATGGCACTGGATTAGCTAATGAACCGAGATGGTCACCTAGTCCCCTTCTTCAGTATGGACTATGCAGATAAAGAGAAGGAGGCTGGCTTAGGTGCTTAGGTGAATCAGACAGTCAGCCCCCTTCGTCATGCCAGCGATACACAGAGAGGGAGCTCATTACCTTGGGCTGGACCATCACAACTTTCAGAGAAAGTGACTATGACCTGAAATTAGACCACTTGGACATATGTTTGCCTAGATTACATTTGGAATACAATATTGATTTTTTTTTTCATGTGTCAGGAAAAAAAATTCACATTCAATTTTTAGAGACTTTTTAAATAAAAGTGTCTCCATATTGTACATTACCTGTTTTAATGTGACGGTGATATTTGGTGACGTAACCCGGCAAGGAATAACCAGCCTCTCTCCTTCGGTTATGGTAATTATTTGGGGTTCTCGGTCATGTATGTCTACGAATGCAGTGCGCTCATCTGTAAAATAACCATGAAAATGATGATGAAAGCAACAGGAGAATTATACAATAGAGTTATCTATAACCCAATGGTTGTTTTTTTCTCTGGTGCCTAAGAGAAAAATTCATTAGGGATCTTTAGCTTGAGGAGGCACAAAAGCCTTTCTTCTGCCACTACCGATATTCTAAATGGCACCTAAGTAATGGTGGACAGTTTTTAAAGAGTTGCCTCTTTAGCATCTGTATGTCATCAAGACAATGAATAGTATAATTAAAAGTACGCATGTATGTATATAAAATGCACATCTTAACGCAATGAGTAGTGTAATAGAAAAAAAATGATCTTGGCGAAGAAATCTAGAACTGATCCTATGGCAAAGATGACTACTCAAACGAGAGAAGAAAGTCATCAAGTTCAGTTCAATACTACAGAGGATAGTAAAATGCAGACGTCTTCTGATTGGTCGATAGACAAGGGTGATGGGTGCACACCCTCACAAAAGCCAAGCTGATTGGTGACTGATATCAGCTCATCCGAACCTTAAGACAAAGAAAGGAAATTGCCAAGTAACACCAGAGAGGAAGTTCAAACCTAAACGATTCTATTTTAGTGACTTCTGAAAAATAGTGATTTGGGGCATTACAAAACCTTGACTGTTCTTTTATAAACAGCTTTTTATGGAAGTAACTTTAATTGGACATCTCCTTTAATTATTTTTCAGCAAAGACTGGTTACATGATCCATTAGTAAATTAACTTTTGCGAAACAGTCCTCGAAGAGACCAAACTATTATTTATTACCCGAGAGCCATGCATCTCTCAATATTGGGGGGTCTTACTGGTGAGGCACCCCTTAATTGTTGTTGAGGTGCAGCCCAAATGTGATCGTATGCTCCTTCAAATGTACCAATGCTATAAATGTTGGCATGGTTCTTGACCACTAAGGAGTCCAGACATCACACTTTCTTGGCTGGTGAGGTCTCAAAAGTAAAAGGCTAAGAAGCTATTGTATGAAGAATCCACTCACTTTGTACCAAAAGCCCAGAAGACATTACTGACTTCTCAATGAACATGTACTATCATAGGATGTATGGCCAACTTCAAGGGAGTCCAAAAAAACATGCTAAATCAAGGAGAAAATACAACTTTCATGCCCATTGTGAAAGAGTTGGGCAGGTTGTCTAGTCCCAAGTTCTGGCAGGTCCTTTTCTGCTTTGTGATTGACAAGTCGGGCTCATGCTGCAAGAGGACTTGTTGGAACCAGAGAGAAAGCTTAGCTTGTAGCTGAAGATCAGGGCACTCCATAGGCTGGAAGCATAGTAGTAAGTTGCATAAGTTTAAGCACATTTTAAGGGGTTGGTGAGTCAGAATATACTGATTCTCTAATGTTAGAATAGTTAGCAAGGCCGAAAAAAGACATTTGTCCATCCAGCTCAGTCTATATTTCATCAAAATAAATCCCCAGATCTACGTCCTTCTAAAGAAGCTAATAACTGTAAGATACAATATTGTTACGCTCCACGTAGACATCCAGGCCTCTCTTGACCCCCTTGACTGAGTTCGCCATCACCACCTCCTCAGGCAAGGATTTCCAGATTCTTACTGCCCTAACAGTAAGAATCCTCTTCTATGTTGGAAAACCTTCTCTCCTCCAAACACAGAGAATAGGTAATTAATCAGATTGGTGGAGGTCCAACACCCAACACCCTCATCCACAGCTAGATGTAAAAAGCTGCCAGAGCTAATAACAGTTGATCAGAGGTGGTGCTGGATGACGGACCCCGCCGATCTGATATTGATAGCCTATCCTAAGGATAGATCATCAATATATCCTGACTGGACTACTTCTTTAATTGGAATTTTCTATTGTAGTATAACACCTTCAACAATGTTGGATTCCAATTTAAGACTCTGAAAAATTGCAAGGCCCTAGTGCTAATCATACAACCAGTGCATTTGGCAGACTTGTAGTCCTACTAGATGAAACCTTTGGAAATATTAATATTTAGTCCCGTACGCTACACAAGGGAAGTTGTAGTCATAGTGTAAGTGGATTATTTCTGAAACAGTAACCATGGTATCTGTATTATTATAATAGGTTGGTGCCAACAATGATTTCCTCCTATTTTAAGGACGCTGAAGGACTTGTGGAAGACCATTGAAAAACAAACTTATTTTCCAAGGTTGGTAGATGTGTGGAGAGGTCAATAGTTCTATACTTTTAATCATCTGTAGAAATGATTACTACCGCTCCCAGAGGGACGTGGCCATTCATGTCATGAAATTAATATAACAATTCCAAACTGTGTAAGTGTTATAGAGCAATTTCCTGTATTCTACCATAGCTAACACGAGAAGGTGGACAAATAGCCGCTCTGTAGACATAATGTCACCAGTCGCTGCTGCCAGATCTTATAAAGACCCCATAGTCTCGAAAGTCATAAACGCTTTGTTTAAGACTTAAACTTATCATTTCATATTAAAAAGTCATGTACTTTAATGTTTCAGTTAGGTTTTACTATGACTCAATAAAATATGACTCAAATTGAAAAAGAAAATTCGGGTCATCCATGAAAATTGTTCAATGAGATGTGAAAAGACCATGTAGCCTCAAGGTTCTCCTCCTCTGTTTTTTTGTACCCAGGGAGTTTATACTTTCAATAATCAACACAATGCATAATTTTAGCCTTGAGGGTATTTTCATACTTGTGAGTCTTAGAGGATCACAAATAACCCCTATCCAAATATCTTCTTCGGAAATACGACTGTCATACCACCTCTTTTAGACAAGTAGAGGGCTACTACAAGGAGAAACTACCACTCTGGAGTAGTCAACACATTGTAAGACAGTGGCTTTCATGTCCGTGCAGTCATGAGACAGGGACCTAAGAAAGTTCAACTTAAACGTCTTTATTTTCCAACTTACAAACAAATCCACAACTTTATCCTTTGGTTCACAGCTGTAATGTCCATAACAGTCCATATTAGTCCGAGGACACGGACGACTGCACCACCGTATAATCCGTGCTTGCAGTAATGGGTTGCTCAAGTCTCTAGTCTGTGTTTAGTTTCACACAGACAGGCTTGCACAGAGCTCTTGCTCTGTTGCTTGCAAAACCCAATACTCACACACCCAAACCATAACCGAAAGTTTAAATGGGAATTGCAGACATGAACGACTCCCGAGGCCTGAAGCGGATGGAGAGATCTGTCCCACTAACATCCTATAGATCTCTCCAAAAATAAAAGTCCACGTTAGGTTTACTTAAATCTGACTTGGTCAAATAGTTTTACCCAATCCACACTCTTTTATTTTGCATTGTAACCACAACTGTAATTACAATACTCTCCAGCGGGTGAAGTATGCTTCTATGTACGTCCTGGGGGACACATAACGACCCTCATATATGATTCCCCTCACAACAGCCATATATTACATACAATAGAAATATGTCACCTTCTGCAGATACCCCCAGTGAGGATACCTGATCCCTAGGGGATTTCGTTACCAGATCGCTTTCTGATCCCTAATTTATTGGGATGATGGAACTTAAAGAGGACCTTTCTCTAGGTCAAAGGTGTCCAATTTTGGCTCTTATTTTAGTCCTACTAGTCGGCTAAGTATGCTGTTTTTTGTTTTTCATTCATCCGCCATACGTTCCAGGTCATTTTCATTTAGTTCTAATTTTTATGTTCTAAGGGGGTGTGACTCACAGGGTAATAATGCAGACACTTCCCCAGAGAATCCTGTGAGCACCGCCTCCTTGGTAAAGACCCTTAAAAATACTACTAAAAAGGTCCTTATCTCTGGAACCGTATGACGGAATTAAAAAAACACAAAACAGGTTACTCTGGGGAGTAACGGGAATAAAATAAGAACAAAAACTGGGCACTTTTGACCTGGTGACAGATCCTCTTGAAATCACAAAACCTCTAATAATAAAAAGACCTGAAAATTGTAAAGTTGAAAAATGTACATTTTTCAAAATGGCCTAATCAGCATTAATGTAATTTAGAGAATTGCTCCTGTCGGCATTGTGAGTAATTTGGTAAAAGCACAGGGCTGCCAACGGGAATTTTACATTTCTTCTGATGTCAATGCCGAACTGTCAGCAAATTATCAACTGTTCTACAACAGTCTGCATAACGCTATTGCAGTTCTAAGGAGAACAGTATTGTCAAAGGAACTCGACATTATAAGACGGTACACTTCTTGTCTCCTAATAAACAAACGTATGATTTCCGTCAGATACAGACAGAAGACCTTGAGATATATTATTATTGCAGGAACCGTTGGCGCCATCAAACACGAAGAGGTGAAGAATCTGCATCCTTCCACTCCAACAGCCAAATCATTGAAGCCAATGTTGTTTTCCAAGAATATATTTGAATCCAATTTTACCTTAGGTCCATCTCAATTTGGGTTTGTACTAAGCTGATATAAGCCATTTGGATAACATCTGACATACTTATCCTCCTCAGTTTGTTACTTCCTGGTCCAAAGAGACTGTCAAAGGGGCTGTCTGGCCCAGAGGAAGTTGGGAGTTCCAGAGGATGAGACAGGGGTACAAAAGTTCAGCCAAGCACTGTAATTTAGACATCGGCAGGACAACAAGGAAACAATAGCTTGGAAAAGGGAGGAATGCCATGTTTGTAAAATATGTGAAAAGAATGGAATTTTGAGTTTTTTCTTTTAAATCCTTTTATTTTATTATTCCGCATGTCATGTCCTGAAGCTATACCAAAAAATACATAAATGGGTTTTAAAAAAAAATTTAATTGCTAGTTATATAATTTATTATTTTAGTTTACATAGGCCACGTGCCCTCATCGCTGGATGGCTGCTTGATTTCGGGTCTGTGCTACTTCACTTCCAGACCAGTGTTCAACACAGGACATAATTTCCTGTAGCGGCACATGATCAGAGCACTGTGTGAAGGGGGCTGGCTGACTGATTTTTTCAATGGCAAAGCCAGCCCCTTTCCCTGTATAATGTTCAACTGTGACAATGAAGGAGGCTGGCTCTGTTTTGGTAATGCGCCGACATACATCCAAAAAAATTATCAACCTCAGGAGTGGTTGAAACATGCAGAAGTGGTGACGTGTTTCTGGTATACTTTTCCTCCGATTGTTCCATTCTTGGTTTTGGCTTATAAATACTGATGTAAAATACTGACCAAATACTGAACATATGAACATGGCCTCAGGGTCAGACTAAAACATTGATGACCTATCCTTAATGAGGACCAATCTCCAAGAAATCAGAACGAGGGGACTTAGGTGCTCCAGCTGTATTGTCCCAACCTTTTCAATGTTTATCCATACACAGAGAACAGTCTCGCTCCATTGAGCTTCATGGATCTGACCTTAAGCAATCAGCGTTGGTAGCCTATCATATTCATCTGATATAGTAAGATAACTCACTACAGATTAGGGCATTTTATAGTAAATTATTTTCACAATTTTTGCATAAAAATTAATTAAAAATACAAATTAGTCAAAATACAACTGCAAAATCAGTACAAATCAGTCAAAATCAGTAAAATGTCCTTAGAACTACTTTATATTGACTGGTTCCATCAGTTTATTTAGCTTAACCAATCTGGCTCTTAAAGGAGGGTCAACGACTACTTATTCAGCGATATAGCGGCAATTCATGGAGTTAATGGGAAACCAACTGAACAATAATGGTGGTAACAGGGGTGGACCAAGAGGTAAGGGGGCCACTACCAGCTCCAAAACAGCAAGGAGCTTCCGTCATAGCAGAACTATCGGACTGCAAAGGGCCCATATATTGTTCTGTACAGGGGCCCTTTTCTGTCTTTGCCCGCTGGATGGTCATATACAAGGGCAGTATTAAGGCAGACCACCCTGCTGTTACGGTGCCCTTGGTCAGAGGGGGCAGGGATATGTCCAATCTTCCTTACTGAAGGGTTGTGAGAACACACTCTTTAAAAAAGCTGAGTTTTGACAATTGGATAGAGCGTCATGAAACAAAATGGAGGGGGAAAGAAGCACCAGACTCTTGTGTCCTGAGTAGAAAAAAACAGCACATTAACATGAGGCCCATTTTGATCATTGCCATGGGTACCCCTCTCTCCTATGTAACACCGCTTATTTTTTGGGAACACTATGGCTCTATTCATTCTACATGGGATTGCCATACGTGGCCTACAGACAAGGAAAGAAAGTGGTGATAGGATGGGATTAACCCCTTAGAATACAAGAATACAAAAAAAATCACAGGCAGCTGAGATTTACCTGAAATAAATATATAGATACCAGATGGGTTCTTGGCTGAGGTAAAGTATTCGTAGTGACAGGTGTAGAAGCCGGTGTCACTCAGCTGAGCTTTGTGCAGTGTCACGTTCCTGCTGCAGGCCATCTTGGGGCTTCCTTGGCACGAATTATCGCTTATATGGAACCTTTTACTTTCTTTCCTGGAAGCAGCTGGGAATTTCCAGAAAACCGTTTGATCACCTCTGTAAAAACAAAAGGTACGAAGGACGGTTAAGAAAGAAAACAAATATGCATTTCATTTTAGAAAAAAAATATCTGTCAACCCGAAGGACGACGTGACAAAAAGTCAGCTGTGATTATTAACGCAACTCACTGGCAAAGGAATTAGCAAGTGACTTTATTAAACTTGCAAATATTCTGATACAATTAGGTGTTTGCAATATTTTTTCATCAGGGAAGGCGATCTTGACCATTGTGGTAATGCCAGATTTTCACCACAATCAAGTCACCATATATCAGATAAATTAGTACCAATGAGCAAAGTATGGATTCACTAAATAGCACCCAAATTATAGGTAAATAATAGAAAACATAACTTTTAATATAGATATAAATATATAATTATATATATAAAAAAAGATGTTTTATATGATTTATCTATAATTTCGGTACTATTGGGTAATGCCAGATTTTCACCATAAATCCTGGTGCAACTCCTTGTCAGAGTAGCGGCATTATGGACCGTGCCATGGGACAATAGTCTATGCCAACCTTACCCGTAAACCGCTCACAGAACCCGTCTTACCTGCATGTAAGATGTATTGGCTGGCCGACTCGTATTACTAACTCTTTTCCCTTTATATTTAATACAGGCGCTTTTAACTTGGAGCCAGAACTGTGACCTGCAAGATAAAGGACGTAATACTGAGAAAAGGAGCAAAGTATTAAATACAAGCTTGTAGCAAATGTGGTTAGATTCAGAAGATCACGAAGAAGGTGCTGGTTCTGAAGTCCTGACTTAGTGGTTTCCATATTTCCGCATCATTGACCCAACCCCAAATCAACGGCCTCATATACTGTAAGCCTATGAGCCTATTCCGTTGGGGAATGGAGACCAGCGATGGGTCTGGACATTGTAGCTTGTACTCAGACCGTGAATGTTGGAAGTGTAAAACCATCCTGTGATCCCTAACCAAATTGAAAATCTTAAGTGCTACCATCACTGCACAGACATTTCATATGGACACCACTACATCATTGAACCCACCATAGAAATAAGCCTTAAAACTCTTGGTTCAGTTTAATTATTAAAATCTCATTGAAGGACTAAAGTACAGAATAGAAAAGAAAGAAATCCAAAGTCAAAATCTTCAGTTAAGAACATTAATTTATGGATAAAAAAGTCACAATTCCCAGACCAGGATAAGGTCCCAATGTCGTTTTTAGTCATTGGTGTATTTTTTCCTTTTCTACATTTTTCCATGGGGCACTACAAACTTACGAGCATCAGATCTTCTAGCGGGTGAGCTGACTTTTTAATTTTTTGCTACCAAAGTACAAAGTAGGTTTAGAAAACGTTTTATCCCAGTGTAGAGAGTCATGATTCCTAAGTAGAGATGAGTGAACCCGAACTTAAAATTTCGCGGTTCGTACCGTACAGTTAGTGTCCGGGCTAAATGCCAAAAACACACTTCTCCTGGAAGTCCGTTGCAATGTTCCAAGTTCCAAGGAAAGTCAAGAAACAGAGAGTTTTCCAGATCAAAAGTTCAGTTCCCCATTGTTTTCAATAGAGTTCAGGTTCTGGTTCAAGTTCGGGTACAATTCTGGTACCTGAACCAAACTTTGGAATAAAGTTCGGGTCGTGTACATGAACCAGAACTTCAATGGGTCTGCTCATCCTTAACCATAAGTGTATCGTATGAAAGTAATGAACCAAAGCCTACTGAGTTTTTACAATTTCCACTGTAAACTGCAGTTTCTGCTGATTGCTGATTGATCGAACTATAACATTTTCTACTCTATATCGCATTTTTGCTCTTGCACTGATCCTGAATTATGTATATTATAGATCATTCCTGTCCAGAGCTGTATTCACTTTTCCTCAGGCGGTGCATGCTGCTTGCTCAGTGTGTTTATTGAGATTGCAAGGAATGTAAACCTGTATACATAATGTTTTAAACTGTTTATTTCCTATATTATTATTATTATTATTTTTTTATATAGCACCATTGAATCCATGGTGCTGTACATGAGAAGGGGTTACATACAAATTACAGATATCACTTACAGTAAACAAACTAACAATGACAGACTGATGCAGAGGGGCGAGGACCCTGCCCTTGTGGGCTTACATTCTACAGGCAAACATAAGGAACTTTCTAAATAATCTTTATTTGATTTTTTTCATTAAATGTTTCAAATCCATCCGAGCTCTTGCACCTGACAGCTCTTTGCTCTCCCCTTTCTTTCAGTGCTTAAATAGCAAAAGGGAGAGGGGTTGTACACATATCTCCATATTCCGGATAGGGAAGAAATCATGTACAGTCTCAGGGAGGGCGGAAAAAACACACTGTACATGCAGAGGAAAGCATATGGAGTGGGAATAAGAACAACGTTAGAGCTGCGCTCATACGTGAAAGCAAATGAAGACAACAGAACATTGAATACACACAGAGATCACCTCCAGCCTATATTACAGGGAGGGATACTCCCACAAGAGAACAATCTGAAACTTGTATTAGACTACAAACTGAATCAGGGGGTCTAGAAATGAGTGAAGGATCTGTCGGCGACGCTGCGCCCAACAATGTAAATGTGAACGTTACCTTAAAGTGCTGGAGGTGAGATATGTTTCACTACGCTTAATGGCGTCAGTGATATAAAACCCACAGATTTTCATCCAGCACACTAAGTGCGAAGAGTGGCTAAGCTAATTTGCATAATGGGCTGGCTTTTATGTGGACATCCCTAGATGTCCACCTTATCTCCACCCCAGGGTGTGTTCTGGGGCTTAAGTAGCTGGCCTCCAAAGGTAGCAGTGTTCAGTGACTGGAGAAGAACACTCCAGGGAAGTAACAGATAAAAACAGTACTGGAACACACTGGCGCTACTCGCAAAATGGCCCAAGTGCTGCAGGTATTTAGGCAGATCTGTGCCCACTCTGCCAAGAAACAAACAGACTAATAAAAGGTAAATACCGCGCTACAAGGGTCTGAAAGATGCTACTACTAACTAGTACATAGGCTGGTCCCTGGTTCGCCCTGTCATGATTCTCAATGGCGAGAGAACATAGCCCAGCAAATATGAGAACTAGCTCTTGGAAGATGGAAACTATACTGACCATGAACTAAACCTGCCGCACAACTAGAAGTGGCCGGGTAGCATGCCTACGTTTTTTAACCCTAGATGCCCAGCGCCAGCCGGAGAACTACCTAATCCTAGCAGAGGAAAAGACAGTCCTGGCTCACCTCTAGAGAAATTTTCCCAAAAGGCAGACAGAGGCCCCCACATATATTGGCGGTGATTTCAGATGAAATGACAAACGTAGTATGAAAATAGGTTTAGCAAAATCGAGGTCCGCTTTCTAGATAGCAGGAAGACAGAAAGGACACTTTCATGGTCAGCAGAAAACCCTATCAAAACACCATCCAGAAATTCCTTTAAGACTCTAGCATTAACTCATAACACCAGAGTGGCAATTTCCGATCACAAGAGCTTTCCAGACACAGTAACGAAACAGCAGCTGTGAACAGGAACAAAATGCAAAAACACACAAGGACAAAAGTTCAACTTAGCTGGGAGTAGTCTAGTAGCAGGAACAAGCACAGAAGGCTTCTGATTACATTGTTGACCGGCAAGAAACTGACAGAGGAGCAAGGTTATATAGCGACTCCCACATCCTGATAGGAGCAGGTGAACAGAGGGGATGATGCACACAAGTTCAATTCCACAAGTGGCCACCGGGGGAGCCCAGAATCCAATTTCACAACAGTACCCCCCCCTCAAGGAGGGGGCACCGAACCCTCACCAGAACCACCAGGGCGATCAGGGTGAGCCCTATGAAAGGCACGGACAAGATCGGAGGCATGAACATCAGAGGCAGTGACCCAAGAATTATCCTCCTGACCGTATCCCTTCCATTTGACCCGATACTGGAGTCTCCATCTGGAAACACGAGAGTCTAAGATCTTTTCCACAACGTACTCCAACTCACCCTCAACCAACACCGGAGCAGGAGGCTCAACGGAAGGCACAACCGGTACCTCATACCTGCGCAACAATGACCGATGAAAAACATTATGAATCGAAAAGGATGCAGGGAGGTCCAAACGGAAGGACACAGGGTTAAGAATCTCCAATATCTTGTACGGGCCGATGAACCGAGGCTTAAACTTAGGAGAAGAAACCCTCATAGGGACAAAACGAGAAGACAACCACACCAAGTCCCCAAAACAAAGCCGAGGACCAACACGACGACGGCGGTTGGCAAAAAGCTGAGTCTTCTCCTGGGACAACTTCAAATTGTCCACCACCTGCCCCCAAATCTGATGCAACCTCTCCACCACAGCATCCACTCCAGGACAATCCGAAGATTCCACTTGACCGGAGGAAAATCGAGGATGAAACCCCAAATTACAGAAAAACGGGGACACCAAGGTGGCAGAGCTGGCCCGATTATTGAGGGCGAACTCCGCCAAAGGCAAAAAAGCAACCCAATCATCCTGATCCGCAGACACAAAACACCTCAAATATGTCTCCAAGGTCTGATTAGTCCGCTCGGTCTGGCCATTAGTCTGAGGATGGAAAGCAGACGAAAAAGACAAATCTATGCCCATCCTAGCACAGAATGCCCGCCAAAATCTAGACACGAATTGGGTCCCTCTGTCAGAAACGATATTCTCAGGAATACCATGCAAACGAACAACATTTTGAAAAAACAGAGGAACCAACTCGGAAGAAGAAGGCAACTTAGGCAAGGGAACCAGATGGACCATCTTCGAGAAACGGTCACACACCACCCAGATGACAGACATCTTCTGAGAAACAGGCAGATCCGAAATAAAATCCATCGAGATGTGCGTCCAAGGCCTCTTCGGGATAGGCAAGGGCAACAACAATCCACTAGCCCGAGAACAACAAGGCTTGGCCCGAGCACAAACGTCACAAGACTGCACAAAGCCTCGCACATCTCGTGACAGGGAAGGCCACCAGAAGGACCTTGCCACCAGATCCCTGGTACCAAAGATTCCAGGATGACCTGCCAACGCAGAAGAATGAACCTCAGAGATGACTCTACTGGTCCAATCATCAGGAACAAACAGTCTACCAGGTGGGCAACGATCAGGTCTATCCGCCTGAAACTCCTGCAAGGCCCGCCGCAGGTCTGGAGAAACGGCAGACAATATCACTCCATCTTTAAGGATACCTGTGGGCTCAGAATTACCAGGGGAGTCAGGCTCAAAACTCCTAGAAAGGGCATCCGCCTTAACATTCTTAGAACCCGGTAGGTACGACACCACAAAATTAAACCGAGAGAAAAAAAACGACCAGCGCGCCTGTCTAGGATTCAGGCGCCTGGCAGACTCAAGGTAAATTAAATTTTTGTGGTCAGTCAATACCACCACCTGATGTCTGGCCCCCTCAAGCCAGTGACGCCACTCCTCAAAAGCCCACTTCATGGCCAAAAGCTCCCGATTCCCAATATCATAATTCCGCTCGGCGGGCGAAAATTTACGGGAAAAAAAAGCACAAGGTCTCATCACGGAGCAGTCGGAACTTCTCTGCGACAACACCGCCCCAGCTCCGATCTCAGAAGCGTCGACCTCAACCTGAAAAGGAAGAGCAACATCAGGCTGACGCAACACTGGGGCGGAAGAAAAGCGGCGCTTGAGCTCCCGAAAGGCCTCCACAGCATCAGGGGACCAATCAGCAACATCAGCACCCTTCTTAGTCAAATCAGTCAATGGTTTTACAACATCAGAAAAACCAGCAATAAATCGACGATAAAAGTTAGCAAAGCCCAAAAATTTCTGAAGACTCTTAAGAGAAGAGGGTTGCGTCCAATCACCAATAGCCTGAACCTTGACAGGATCCATCTCGATGGAAGAGGGGGAAAAAATGTATCCCAAGAAAGAAATCCTTTGAACCCCAAAAACACACTTAGAACCCTTCACACACAAGGAATTAGACCGCAAAACCTGAAAAACCCTCCTGACCTGCTGGACATGAGAGTCCCAGTCATCCGAAAAAATCAGAATATCATCCAGATACACAATCATAAATTTATCCAAATAATCGCGGAAAATGTCATGCATAAAGGACTGGAAGACTGAAGGGGCATTTGAAAGACCAAAAGGCATCACCAAATACTCAAAATGGCCCTCGGGCGTATTAAATGCGGTTTTCCACTCATCCCCCTGCTTGATTCGCACCAAATTATACGCCCCACGGAGATCAATCTTAGAGAACCACTTGGCCCCCTTTATACGAGCAAACAAATCAGTAAGCAGTGGTAACGGATATTGATATTTAACCGTGATTTTATTCAAAAGTCGATAATCAATTCACGGCCTCAAAGAGCCGTCTTTCTTAGACACAAAGAAAAAACCGGCTCCTAAGGGAGATGACGAAGGACGAATATGTCCCTTTTCCAAGGACTCCTTTATATATTCACGCATAGCAGCGTGTTCAGGCACAGACAGATTAAATAAACGACCCTTAGGGTATTTACTACCCGGAATCAAGTCTATGGCACAATCGCACTCCCGGTGCGGAGGTAGTGAACCAACCTTGGGTTCTTCAAAAACGTCACGAAAGTCAGACAAGAATTCAGGAATCTCAGAGGGAATAGATGATGAAATGGAAACCAAAGGTACGTCCCCATGAGTTCCTTTACATCCCCAGCTTAACACAGACATAGCTCTCCAGTCGAGGACTGGGTTATGAGATTGCAGCCATGGCAATCCCAGCACCAAAACATCATGTAGATTATACAGCACCAGAAAGCGAATAACCTCCTGGTGATCCGGATTAACACGCATAGTCACTTGTGTCCAGTATTGTGGTTTATTACTAGCCAATGGGGTGGAGTCAATCCCTTTCAGAGGTATCGGAGCCTCCAGTGGCTCCAAATCATACCCACAGCGTTTGGCAAAGGACCAATCCATAAGACTCAAAGCAGCGCCAGAGTCGACATAGGCGTCCGCGGTAATAGATGACAAAGAACAAATCAGGGTCACAGATAGAATAAACTTAGACTGTAAAGTGCTAATTGAAACAGACTTGTCAGGCTTCTTAGTACGCTTAAAGCATGCTGATATAACATGAGTTGAATCACCACAATAGAAGCACAACCCATTTTTTCGTCTAAAATTCTGCCGCTCGCTTCTGGACAGAATTCTATCACATTGCATATTTTCTGGCGTTTTCTCAGTAGACACCGCCAAATGGTGCACAGGTTTGCGCTCCCGCAGACGCCTATCGATCTGAATAGCCATCGTCATGGACTCATTCAGACTCGCAGGCACAGGGAACCCCACCATAACATCCTTAATGGCATCAGAGAGACCTTCTCTGAAAATCACCGCCAGGGCGCACTCATTCCACTGAGTAAGCACAGACCATTTGCGGAATTTTTGGCAGTATATTTCAGCTTCATCTTGCCCCTGAGACAAGGACATCAAGGCCTTTTCCGCCTGAAGCTCTAAATGAGGTTCCTCATAAAGCAACCCCAAGGCCAGAAAAAACGCATCCACATTGAGCAACGCAGGATCCCCTGGTGCCAATGCAAAAGCCCAGTCTTGAGGGTCGCCCCGGAGCAAGGAAATTACAATCCTGACCTGCTGCGCAGGGTCTCCGGCAGAGCGAGACTTCAGGGACAAAAACAATTTGCAATTATTTTTAAAATTTTGAAAGTGAGATCTATTCCCCGAGAAGAATTCAGGCAAAGGAATTCTAGGCTCAGACATAGGTGCATGAACAACAAAATCTTGCAAATTTTGTACCTTTGTGGCGAGATTATTCAAACCTGTAGCTACACTCTGAAGATCCATTTGAAACAGGTGAACACAGAGCCATTCAAGGATTAGAAGGAGAGAAAGAGAGGAAGGCTGCAGCATAGGCAGACTAGCAAGTGATTCAATTAAGAGCACACTCAGAACTAGAGGAAAAAAAATAAAAAATTGTAGCAGACTTCTTTTTTCTCTCCTTTCTCAGCCAGTAATTTAACCCTTTTTTGGGCCGGTCAAACTGTCATGATTCTCAATGGCGAGAGAACATAGCCCAGCAAATATGAGAACTAGCTCTTGGAAGATGGAAACTATACTGACCATGAACTAAACCTGCCGCACAACTAGAAGTGGCCGGGTAGCATGCCTACGTTTTTTAACCCTAGATGCCCAGCGCCAGCCGGAGAACTACCTAATCCTAGCAGAGGAAAAGACAGTCCTGGCTCACCTCTAGAGAAATTTTCCCAAAAGGCAGACAGAGGCCCCCACATATATTGGCGGTGATTTCAGATGAAATGACAAACGTAGTATGAAAATAGGTTTAGCAAAATCGAGGTCCGCTTTCTAGATAGCAGGAAGACAGAAAGGACACTTTCATGGTCAGCAGAAAACCCTATCAAAACACCATCCAGAAATTCCTTTAAGACTCTAGCATTAACTCATAACACCAGAGTGGCAATTTCCAATCACAAGAGCTTTCCAGACACAGTAACGAAACAGCAGCTGTGAACAGGAACAAAATGCAAAAACACACAAGGACAAAAGTCCAACTTAGCTGGGAGTAGTCTAGTAGCAGGAACAAGCACAGAAGGCTTCTGATTACATTGTTGACCGGCAAGAAACTGACAGAGGAGCAAGGTTATATAGCGACTCCCACATCCTGATAGGAGCAGGTGAACAGAGGGGATGATGCACACAAGTTCAATTCCACAAGTGGCCACCGGGGGAGCCCAGAATCCAATTTCACAACATCGCCCTTTGCGAAACGTATGCTGCACGTTGGGGCAGATATAGTGGGCTAGTGTATAGTAAGATGCCGACTGACAGTGCCCCCACCTATAGTTTAAAATGTACCGCAATCAGTGTGTAAACCACATATGCATGCTAGGGTATGTAAATAATAAATATCATACCGTGACAGAGTGTCGAGGCAGGCTGTCCTGAGTTCCTGCAGGGTGGCTCGTGGTAAATACACCAAAGATTGCATGCGGCACTCCGCCGGTATAGATGGCAGGTCTGATGGTAAAGGTGGTCCTCCAAATGGTAGCGATCAGGTGGGCGCACGCTAGCTAGCGCTTGTCCGATCAGGGACAAGGTGCCAGTAGACAGTGCAGAGCCAGGGAACGTCTCAGTGCAAGCAGGGACGCCTCCGGCCGGGACTACTACAAATCTGTCCCAGGCCTCCTGGGGAGGGAGAAGGGACAGCTTAAGTAATAACAAAGGAACAGTAAGGCTGGTGGCCCAAACCTCCTCACCTTTAGAGGCACCTTTGGGAGCGGGGATAGTTAGGGCCCCAGACCTAGGAATGGTTCATGGCCCCTTTCCCTAATCAGGAACAGTCACAGCATGACAATTCTTTACTAGATAATCACACAGTTGTTATAGAAGAAAAGCACATCAAAATTATCATTAAGATGACCATACACAAGAGATGTAGGTCAGCTGAAGCTGCTGATTTTGGTGCATAGGGGCACCCCGACTATCCCCCACAGCAACTGATAGGAGAGAGAAGGAAAGAGCATTTTAAGTGCAACATTTCCGATCTTTTTGTTCTCAAGGTAGCACAGAAATATGCATAAGATTGGAAAATGATTCTTAAGGAATTTTCCATATGAATGAATTAAAACATTGTGTGCCTAATCCATTTGTCTGTAATAATCAGAAAGATGAGAAGGACTTGGCCCACCAAGATCTTGCTGTATATTTACCTTGAGCATCCCTAGGATGAGAATAAATTCTATACGTACCAATCTCAGAGGGGGAAGCTTCATTAGGGGCACAGGGAAAATTACTGCTTCACAAGGCCCAAAGCCACTCTATGAAATGGCATGGCATAGTTTGCCAGTGCCTATGGCAAGGCAACTATTGCCTTCACATACAGGGTGGTCAACTTGACTTTTCATTTTTTCTGGACAGCTTATAGAAAAATCACAGAGAGGCAATATTTTTTACGGACACATTGGAAAACCATAATAAATCATTATGATTATGATATTATGAAGTGATCCATGTCTATAGCCCGTAATTCTGTTATGAAGACATCAGCTTAATTCACTGTTAACTGTAAAATGATGAGGATTATCTTCAAAATAATTTGTAGACATTTTTTTCAGCTTCAAAAAAATCACCAACATTTTAATTTTTTTTACAGACGGGGCAAAAATGTGCCCTATTTTTACAGATGGTCCTGGAATTTCTGAATGTTTGGCAATCCTGTCTATCCCCATAACCCAATAACCCACTTTTGTGCCCCTCCCCCCAAAAAAAAATGTCTGAGCAAACATGTCCTCTTCTCCCCTGCACTCAAAACAGGTTGGCACAAGTATCACATTGCTGTAACGACATTATAATGCCTGAGCTGGGATACTACTGTCTTTCAGACTATAGCTCTTCAACACCCTGCAACCTACCGGACGGAGAGTGGTGGAGCGGCTCTTACACATCTGGATCCAACTGTATTTGCATCATTTTTATGCTGATACAGGTCAAAGTAAAGATTGTCCAGAGATCCGGGCACCCAGCCAGAAGGCTGTGGCATGTGCATGACCCCGGATCGATCTTCGTATGTCACAAAAATGTCAATTTTCAAGGAAAAAGAGGCAAAGAAAAAACACATTAGGACTTTTTTTTACTTTTAAAATTTTGAGTTCCTAATAACGATGGACAGACGTGCTCGGAAAACGTGTTATCCGAGCATGCTCGGGTGTTATTCAGTGTGCTCGAATAATATGTTCGAGTCCCTGCGGCTGCATGTTTTGCGGCTGTTGGACAGCATGTATCTAACAGCTCGAATCATGCAGCTGCGGGGACTCGAATACGAGCACGCCCGAGATACTCGGATAACACCCGAGCATGGTTGGATAATATGTTATGCGAGCATGTTCGCTCATCACTAGTCCCTAAGAATTTTGTGCCCAAGGCAAGCACCATTAGAAGTTATTATAAATGGCACCTGATTATTGGGATCTGCTACAAATTTTGCATTGTAGGATTGGAGCAACAAGTTACGTATGTGACCGGTGATGCTTTTTAAGAAGAAAAATGAATTTACGATGACATAATATGGCATGATCCCACATGAAGTCACGTCTGCAGTCGTATTCCTAGTCAGAAATGTGACCCCGAACATTCATATAAACAGAGATCTAACGCCACATTGCACACTGGAGCCACGTCCTTCACACAGTCTGAGGATTGTAGCTTGCGTGATCCCGACGTTACATATACAGTGTTCCAGAAGACAGATGAGAACGGTTCCTGCAGCGTGTCCATCCATGGCGCAAGTTACCACTCCACATAATTGGCCATTAGGAAAGAGATTAGCAGGGAATCTGGTCAGCGTGTGATGCTGGCTTGTCAAGATCAAAGCAGCCAAAAAAATCCTAATACTAAATGAAAACAGCATTGGCGGATTTGCTGAGCTTCGCTCACATGAATGAGATGTTCAGGGAACATCTGGAGCCCCGGACCGTGCAGAAAACCCCGGGAACACACAGCAGTCACAAGGTGCACCGCGGAAATGTGACTGTGGCTTCCACAAACTATCCTATTGTGTCAGCAGGACACACGGCGTACGCTGCTTTATCCAGAACACATGCACTATTATTCCCTACACGGATGGATTCCTGTACTCATGCACTGTGGCAAACCCCCATGACAGAAGTGAGATTTCTGCATTTTATGTATTTTGCAAGCAAATGATGGCACATTGTGGAAAGTTCTACTCTATGAGATGTATTAGGCATGTGCCTGTACCTGGCTTCCGAACATAACAATGGATTCTCTGACACAACAAGCATAGATTTTGAGAAAAAGTAGGGATATCCAGCTGTTTTTTGGATAAAAAAATTTCAAAATATTTGTATAAGTGGAAATCAATAGAAAAATAAATGTGAGCGCCTTTCCTACATGTTTTGGACTGAATCTAAGTTCTTGCTCATTGATCCATGAGTAAGGACTGAGATTCAGTCCGAGACATGTAGGAAAAGCGCTCACCTTATTTTTTTCTATAATACTGTCAGTGTTCCATTTTTATTAAGTTTCACTAATACAATTTTTAACCAAAAATAATCTGGATATCCCTACCTTTACATATTGGTACCCTACCACTGAGCAGGAGTGGTTTTTCAACCGAGCTGAGGATTTTTTGACTACATCGAGCTGGATCACATTCTCTTAGGGCTGTTTCACATGTTAGTGGCTCCGGTACGTGTGGTGACAGTTTCCTCACGTACCGGAGACACTGACACACGTAGACACATTAAAATAAATGTGTCTCTGCAGATGTCAGCGAGTTTTCACAGACCGTGTGTCCATGTGCAAAACACGGAGACATGTCAGTGTTCGTGGGAGCGCATGGATCACACGGACCCATTAAAGTCAATGGGTCCGTGTAAACACGTACCGCACATGGATGCCATCTGTGTGCTGTCCGTGTGCTTTTTTAAAGTCATAGGGTTAAAACTGAAAAAAATGCTTCAATACACGGACACATGGACAACACACGGATGGCCTACGTGCACACACGGACATGGATAGCTTCAGGATCGTTTCTTCACGTACCGGAAAAATCTGGACGTGTGAGACTGGCCTTACTTATAGATCTTGAGAACCGATCTATTAGAACTTGTGGAATTTGGAGAAAATATTTGCAGAAATCCACATATGAAAACCACACCTAAGAGCAGCGATTCCTTTATTGTGATGATCAGTAAACGTCCCACAGGTTGGGCTTGCGCTGATCAAACAAAACAACCTTTCTTTAAGGGGGTTTTCCTGGACTTTAATATCAATGACCTATACTTACAACGGGTCATCAATATTGGATTAGTGAGGGTCCGACTCCTGGTCCCACTACAGATCAGATGATTTAAGAGGCCAGGCAGAAGTGTTACAGCGCCATACACTGTGGAGTCGCCATGAATGATACTGCAAGCTCTCTCCTAGATGCAGTACCATTCACTGCTATGAATGATGGATGGAGAAATTACGTTCTCCATCTTCTCGCACCAGTGATACTATTCTCTTATGCGTGACTCTCGGATCAAACAGAGTTTAATTCCAGTGACATTAGCATAATCGGCCCGAGAGAATTGATGGCGGTGTGACCCCACATTACAGTTTTGGAGAACTACCTGAAGTATGAACCATTTTCCAAAAGAGCAGATAGCAGAAGCATTAGTAGCACTCGGTAAACGATGTACTATAACCAGTAACATACCAAGAAAAGATGTCACAAAGGGACAAAACATGAAAACCAATGTCCAAGGTGCAAATCTCAAACTGATATGTCCTAAACATCTTGTAAGGATAAGTGCACCAAGACGCCAATGTGCTCGCCGAGTTTTGGAAAATGCTTAAGGGGAATGCCAGCATTGTTTTTCCTGAAGGATGTTTTTTGGTTTCTTCTTGGTCGTTTCTTGCAGAAACAGAGTTTCTTGTCTTCTTGCATGTATAAAATATTGGAAGCCGCTTAAAGAATGGGCAGGGCACTTCATTCAACCACTTTGCGACTTTCCAAACGTGAACTGCTCAATAGAAGCTCAAAGGACTGAACATATAATATGCATTTCAAGTCGTTTTTAAATTTAAAGGAAATATGATCATTCTTTTTAACGTTTCTTTAATGCTTTTTTAGGAGGGTTGCGCCTGAAAAAGACGTTGTGTGCACAAACTCCGATAAGAGCCTGAGAAAGTGTTCAGGAATCTGTTTACTGCTGATAAAGTCCTGTCATTAATTACATGCAGGACTAAGGATCTCACACACAGCAGAGGAGGTTTAATTACCAGAGCAAAGAATTAGCTCATCTCACAACCATGAAATGATCTGGTGTAAATGGTCCACGCTAAGCTAACCCGGGTCAAAGGTGAAACTGTACACTAAAGCAGGGTTAGCCAATTAGGACACAAACGATTTCTCCCTTTAAAAGCAGAAAGCTCTAATTGCTTGTTTACACATTTCTGAAATATTTAAAGGGGTTGTCCAACCTTGGAGTACAAGACTGCAGTCACTCTTTGTTAGACTTGTGAATCCTCACAGCTTTCCCACTGTGCACTGTGAGGATTCTCTGGTGCCAACAGTGGAGATTCATGTGACCACAAGCGTGTGATTTGCACACTTCTGGCCAAATTCCGACCAGACGTGTCTAGCCTCGCTCAAGACACTTGCATTGAGCCAGGATGCACACGTCTAGTCGGCTCTTGACCACATGTATGCAATTCTCTCCTGGCATCGACACGGAAAAATAGAGTGGCCAGTGGAGTATCAAATCATTCTCAAATCACATCCATTTCACAGTGGCCAATAGGGACTTTTTTATTTTTACTTATCAAGCTGTACACATGTAAAACTGTGTGTATGTCCAGCTGTGCCCGTGTAAAACTGTGTGCATGTAAAGTTGTGTGCATGTCAAGCTGTGCCCATGTAAACTGTGTGCATGTCAGGCTGTGCCCATGTAAAACTGTGTGCATGTCAAGCTGTGCCCATTTAAAAGTGTGTGTTTGTCAAGCTGTGCCCGTGTAAAAAGGGACAGCTTGACATGCACACAGTTTACATGGGCACAGCTTTACATGCACACACTTTTACATGCACACACTTTTACATGCACACACTTTTACATGTGCACAGCTTTACATGCACACACTTTTACATGCACACAGACACAGTTTTAAATGTGCACGGCTTGACACAAGTTGAATGTGTAATGAAACAAAATATCTTAGGACTATCCATGAGAAATTTAGAGGCTGTTGAACTATTTTACCACTTCCAGCATCAAAAATCATTGTGGGGATAAATGTTAACCTGAAGACAACAATAAATCAGATTCCCCAGCATTACTGACTGACAGGGGCACAACGATCTCCATGGTCAGTGATGGACTGAACATGTTGATGGTGACAGACCATGGATCTCCTTGTTCTTGTGGAGATTACGTGTTGTCACTTGTCACTCACAATTTGAAATATGGCAACAGCCTCTTTAGAAAGGAAGACGGCAGGAACTCTAGTGCCACCTATTGGAAATAGCAATTCTAAAAGTGGATATTAACCCTGTGCTTTGTCTGCAAATGAAGTTTCTGGTTTGGATTGGTTTTCTGGTTGGGGTTGTCCAACTTTGGAGACAGTTTTTTCATTAATGCAACAATTTACGACCTAAAAATAATGTGTTTCTTTAAAAATTTAGCAGCGTGTGCCTCCTGTAGCCTCCGCCACCAGCCATTGTATGGACTATAGATCTGTGCAGTCTGTAAGGAAAGCTGCACTAAGAGCAGGAGGAGAACCCGTCATACCTATATAATAATCAGTGCCACAAATCCTGTCCCCAACACATCTGATAAAGTAGAGATAAAGTAGAGATAATGTGGCCGACCCCGTTCTCTCATTCTGCAGCTGGCAATAGACAGGGTAATACAGCGGCTATAGGAAGCTAACGGTGCACAATTTTTAATGATTTTTAACCCCAATTAAATGCATTTAAGTAAGACAAAAAATGGCCACAAAGATAGACAACCCCTTTAAGTCATGTTGCAAGGCCATTTAAAGGGTTAGTATCGGCTTACAGGTTTGCTATATATCCTATAGGTGGCACTAGAGTTCATGTCTTTTTCTTCTCTTCAAAGGTTATTTGCATATTTAAATTCTCAAGAAGCACTGCACTGCATGGCCTATAAGTCCTGGCGTGCCAACTTGGCGCTCTCCTCAAGGCGAAACTTTGAAAGATGATCATTCATATTTAATGGCTGTCTGTCGAATACTCGATCTGAGCCTTCAGCCTTGTGTGCTCAACGGGAAGAGTGGAGAAAACCGGACAAATCTGGCAGCAGCTTATCTTTCGAAGAATTAAAGGGTCAGGTATTTCATATCAAACCAACTAGCCCTTATCTCCCACCAATATCATTTGATATGTGAAAGTTTGGCGGCCTCCATACAAAACTGGGATGTCTGCCGATCCTGTCAATATCAGCAACTTTGGCTAATTTTAATCTAATGTATGTGGGGGTCTTGAATTATCAAACCTAGCACTACTTACACTGAAAGATAACTATGAACAAGCATTCTTAGGAGATAATAACTTTTTTATCGGCGAGGTTCTGACCACTGGGACTCACACCGCATTGTTGAAACAGGGAAGTTTTATCCCCACTAGATAGGAGCGGCAGTGAGCATGTTGACCTGCGCCCCGATCATTGACTATGGGGCAGCTTCATAGAGAATGAATGGAGTCAGACCTGTTGTATCATTTTGTAATGGGGATAAAAATTCTTCCATCTGTCTATTGATGCGGGTCCTAGCAGTGGGATTCCCATTGATCAGCAATCTATGACCTCTTGGGGCGACAGGTGATAACTCATTTTCACTAGTCAACCCTTTTAAGCACCCATACGCTCAGAGAAGGATCCCTTGATTATGGATCTGTCTGGTCTTGTAGGTCCTGGCTACTAGTTGGCTTTGTTACAAACTGAGAGGGTAATAGGTACCAGTTCCTTTACGAAGTAGAATACCTCGAGAAGAAGACACCATCTCTGCTGGCTTCATCTTGACGCTCTTCTATAAGTATCAATGGATATATCAGAGTAACCAAAAAATACAGAATACAGTGTGATTTTGTATTCTGTTGTTTGTACATGTATCACAGTGTCCTAAATAATATGGACTACTGATGACCATCTTGCTCACAGCCATGCCAGATCCAAGATCAAGTAGAAATGGGGTCATTGTGTTCCACCAATTATTCTGGTCTTTCTATTAACTGACAACCTTGGCTATCATTACAGCTATTTTATTATTATTACACCTGTTCACACGTAATAAACACATTTGGGAAACACTTTTTAGAGGGAGGTAAAAGGTTTTTCATGGAGAATCACCCGGTATCTTAAACCTACTAAACTGCAAAGGTGCCATGAGCGTTACACCAAATAATGGATCCAGAAAAACTAATGCTGAGAAATTACTAAGGCGAGGACACAGATTCAGTCCTAATATTACTTTTTCTTTGTGCTTTACAAACAGGCTTGTCAGTGATGGAACATGAGTAAATCATGACACCGAGGATATAATGTTCATTCCCATACATACAGTATATATAATCAATGATTCAATCCTCCGGGACCGGAGAATCTATATAAAGTGACTGCAGACTTGTAGCCTAAGGCTGGAAAACCCCTTTAATTAACGATGAAGGCAGGATTCTCCATATCACATACAGAACATAATTGAATATCTTAATATGTTGAACTTTTCGGCAACAACCAAGTATTTCTGCAAACATTGTATAACCTCAAACCATTAAGGGTGTCATCCAGCAAACAACAGTGCTCACCTATCCAAAGTGTTTATCACGATAACTGTATGATCACCTATGACTGTATGATCACCGGGGGTCTAACTGCTCACATGAGGAAAGCAACAGGGAAATCCAATATCTCTAAAGCCTATGCAATAAAGACAATTTTAGGACTGTGTCAGCATTTCATAGCCACACTACATAGTCCACCATAAATCATCGCCTAGCTTTCAGAGAGAACAACCACAAATTGTAATTCCCTGTCTTTTCTTTCTCTAAGTTTGGATAATTCACGACTAATCCACCTCTCTCCTCACTACTTCTAAGCTTCTACTCTCACAAATCTTTTCATTCGCTCCCAATTTCCCAATGGATACAGGTTAAACTACTAACATTGACCTACAAAGCCGTCTCATCTCCTCTGTATATCTCCGAACCAATCCAAACCACCTAAGATCTCCTTCTCTCCTCCACTCTTGTATGTTCCTCAACCAATTGCCTCTCCTGAGTATTCCCCATGCTCTGTAACTCTGTGGCCCTACATGTCCGATTATCCACCAAATTTCAAACAGAACTTGAAAACCCATCTCTTCAAGAAAGCTTACAGCCTGCAAATACCTCGTGGTCACTCACCTCACCACCACCGGAGCTGTCACCTCACCACCACAGGAGCTGTCACCTCACCACCACAGGAGCTGTCACCTCACCACCACCAAAGCTGTCACCTCACCACTACCGGAGCTGTCACCTCACCACCACTGGAGCTGTCACCTCACCACCACCGGAGCTGTCACCTCACCACCACCAGAGCTGTCACCTCATCACCACCGGAGCTGTCACCTCATCACCACTGGAGCTGTCATGTCACCACCCAGTTGTCACCTCACCACCATTGGCGCCTCAATAACCCCCAACCCTACTGTCTCCTCCCCTATGGCCCTGTAGACCATAAGCCTGCAAGGGCAGGGTATGTAACCTCTTTTCACATGTACAGCACCATGGAATCAATGCTGCTCTAAAATAAATAATATTTCCCACTTATCTAATGCAAAATTTCTTGTACATTTCCTGGGAAAAGTCTCAATATTGGCAACATCAGTGGTTTGGAAATTCTATGTATTGGTAAAAAGGGTAGGTGAACACATTTCTGAAATTAACGTGTCGCCTCTTTGTCTTTGCGGTTTTGTCAAATATATGCATTTAGTTCTGCTTTTACATTTCCGATTAGACCACATTTCTTGGTATTGCCGTATCACATACTGTACTAGAATCACTCCTACACTTGCTGGATTTATAACAATCTGCTGAAATCATCTTCAACCGCCCCCAAGTTTCCTAGTTCTGTAAGTAGGGGGAAAATTTGAAGAACTCATTGGTAACATCACCCACACTTGTTATCTTCCCACAAATTTCCCATTTTAAGTAATTACTGAGATACAGTTAATAATGCAGATACTGACCCCCCAAACACATTTAACTAACGTCGGCCAAACCCACTGACCGTCTAATGTGTATGTGATTATCAGGGGAGTTAAAGAGAGTCTGTCCCCCCTAAATTAATTTTAAATGCGCTATACAGTGCTGTAGGGGACTTAGTCCCTATGACAGCCATACTAGCTTTGTACCTGTTACTGGTGCAGTGCCTGACAAAATAACTTTTAATTCGCATGCAAATGAAGGGGTTACCATTCCCCCTTGGCATGGCCAACAGTTTGGTGTACCATTATGCCTCCTAATTTGCATATTGGGGATCTTCCCCATTTCTGATTGACAATGCTCACTCGTGGAAGCGACCAATCAAAAGTGGGGGAAGGCCCCAACATACAAATGAGGAGATGTAACGGTGCACCAAATGCTTGGCCGCACCACGGGTGCATTGTAGCCCCTTGATTTAAATTAAAAGTTATTTTCTTGGGCACTGTACTAGCAATAGGTATGGTACTACCAGGGGTTTTATAGGGGCTACGTCCCGTCCATCACTGTATAAGTCACTTGACATACAATTTGGGAGTGTCGGATTCCCTTTAAGGATCCAGCATGTCCGATTTCAGACTGCCGCTGATTTTGTTCTCCCTGAGAAAAGCTACAAACAGATGTCTGGAGTTTTCCCAAGGAGCAAAAGCTGGACGAAAAGGGCTAGATATCTGCCAATCAACAGTTATCTGAGGTGTATGAGGGGCTTTAGTCACTGAAGTACACTACTTATGCTAACCTTATCTTGTTATGTTACGTTAGGTTGGTAGGCCCAATGATAACTTCCACCAAGCTTTTGATCATGACGTTCATTGGCAACTTAAAAGATGTAGACACCTTCAAAAGATTTTTTTTTTCACTTTTATTTATGTATTTTTGTCTAAAATCATTTTTGGAATTGGATTTCATTACACATTTTTCATGGTTAGCCTTCTACAGCCTCTGTGTTGCATTGTCTATTGCTGGCTGTATTATGAGTTAACTGAGAGTCCATCAGTATGCTTCTCTCTTATCAGTTCTGCTTGGCTGATTTATGACCAAACAAAGGTTGAGCTGAGATTTGTAGTCATAAATCAGCTGAGAGAAGCTGATAAAGAAGATAAGAATTATATGCTCACTGGCAGAAGGAACTCGCTGACGGATTCATAGTTAACTCATTTTGCAGCCAGCAATGGACTATAAAAGTCAAACCGTGCAAAATATTTAAGGAGGCCCAATTTAACCAAAAATACATGCGTTCAAGCAAAAAAATTGCCTTCTTAGTTGTCCATAACCTTCAATGCAAAACTACTAAAGGTGAACACAAATTTTATGTTGTTCTACGGTTTATCGCTTGTGCTCATAACATAAAGTTCCATATTTCATGTGAAGGCAACAGCTTTGGAAACAAAGGCACAGTCCAAAATAAAGACACCACAGATATAACTAGGGTATCTGGATGGAGCCCAACTTTGAATGGACCTAAGTTCTCACAACATGTGAACTGAACATTTGAAATGACAGTCTTAAAGGGGTTGTCCAGGCTTGGGGATCAAGTCTGCAGTCATTCTACGTGATTGCACACTTGTGAATTTTCACAGCGCCCTCAGTACTGGTGCAGGGAGCAGGCAGGCACATGACCGCAACTATGCAATTTCCATCCACGTGGTCACTTGCCGACTAGACGTGAGCAGCCTCACTAAGTATAAGTGTATTGCATGAGGACAGAGATGTCTAGTCTGAATGTGGCTGGAAGAATGCAAATCGCATAGTTGCAGTCACATCACAGTCTGTTCTCAGCATCAGCACCGGCGGCGCTAAAGGATTCACAAGTGTGCAGCAAGATAGAGTAACTTGTAGACTTGAACCTCAAGCTTGGACAACCCCTTGCAAGAAAGTGATGAGCGTTACACGTCACATGACGTTCTGCCTTAAGAGGGTATTTCCACTAGAGGCATTCTCCTTTGGGGTGAGGTTGCCGCATAGATTTGCCACTTTCATGGATCAAACCCTAAGCAAATTTGCCTACTTGGTCAACTGAATTCCAGAACCTATAGAACTTCTCAAGACGTTGTTGACCTATCGACAAGTCTATTACTTGGATCGAAGAACATGAAACTAGTGAAACGTTCAACACAAATAACAGACAGGAAAGTTCTGAAATGGAGTTTCCACAAAGTGATAAGAGTAAAGTAGGTGGGAAGTTTGAGTTCCTGCTTCTCCTTTACCGAGGAAGGTGAGTTCCCGATATTACGTAAAAGTATCATGGAGTGCTAGAGGAAACCAAAGGGGAAACACACAGGGGACAAAGAGCAATGCACTCAGGTAAGAGGAAGGAGATGGACTATTTATAGGTAGGGGACTGGGAAGAACACAGCTAAGGATATGGGAAAGTCATTTCCTTTCGATATCAGGAAAAAGCCTATTTAAGGTAATTAGGACAAATAGGGATGTCCACTTACGTAGGAGAGACAGGAACAGAGGAGAAGTCAGGACAGACTGTGACAAGACAGAGCTGGGGTATAATGACAGGAATCAGAGGTGCGGCTGGATGAAGAGACTTTCAGTGACTCACCGGTGGAAACCTAAGCAAAAAGTAGTCAATGGCAAAAATATGAGGTTATGTTGTGGCTTTATCATGTCTGTTTTGTCTGGTAGACATACTCTCTAGAAGACTGGATCATGTGCTACCAGCATTGTATTATCCTACTTTTTAGATACAAACGTTTCACATAAATCAATAAGAAATGTCAAAAATATAGGGACCTCATGTAAAGGACTGGAGCGGGTGTGCTGGGTGCCAGGAGGGTGCAAATAAGTATCTCTGCCTTGATCCTGTCTTTTTATACAAATCTATAGCAATAAACTGAAAAGCAAGAAAATAAATAACTGTAAAGATATAAAAAACAAATAATCATAAATAATGCAACCCATAGGGCCCCTGCACACAGCTTTGATACAGATCTGTTGTATACAACCTTGTCTTTTATGGATGGCTAGGATATAATGAGGCACCCTGTGATAGCGTATGGGTGTCTATGGGTCCATGCTAGCTACTTGTCCATGTGCAAGGACCCAAAAGGATATATGCTATTTGCTTACAGCTTTTCCTCCAATCTAAATCTAAAAATTCAACTCTAAATCCAAATCAATCCAAAATGTTAAGACTTATAGAAGTCCAAGACGTGAGATATGAGACCCTTTATTTTCTTGTCTTCAGTTCTTGACACCCATTGATCTATATATGTAAGGCTTGCGATAAAAGCTGTTGAGGAAAAAAGCACACAAAATAGGGTGACCCTATTATACGAGGATAAAAAATAGATAGAATTAGTAGTGATGCTCATCTAGGGGGTTTGAGTGGTAAACACTTGTTAAAATATATCAGAATTATGGGCTGTAGACATGTGTCACTTATAAGTATAATGATTTATTATGGTTTCCTAATGTGTCTGTAAAAAATATTGTCTTTGAGTGATTTTTTGATGAGCTGTCCAGAAAAAAATGAGAAGTCAAGTTGGCAACACTGAAGAAATGCGTTGGGCATTCTCCCAACTTCTATGTATGATGGGAGGCTCTGACGTGATGTGAACAGAGCCTTAGATCAGTGGTGTCTGACCGGTGGTCTTCAGCTCTTTCCACCAGCTGTCAGAGCATGTTGGGGATGTTTTTTGGAAACTACTGGAAAGATGTCTATCAGATGTGATGTGAACAGAGCCGTAGATCAGTGGTGTCTGACCGGTGGTCTTCAGCTCTTTCCACCAGCTGTCAGAGCATGTTAGGAGATGTTTTTTGGAAACTACTGGAAAGATGTCTATCAGATGTGATGTGAACAGAGCCTTAGATCAGTGGTGTCTGACCTGTGGTCTCCAGCTCTTTCCAACAGCTGTCAGAGCATGTTGCGAGATGTTTTTTGGAAACTACTGGAAAGGTGTCTATCAGATGTGATGTGAACAGAGCCTTAGATCAGTGGTGTCTGACCGGTGGTCTCCAGCTCTTTCCAACAGCTGTCAGAGCACGTTGGGAGATGTTTTTTGGAAACTACTGTAAAAGTGTCTATCAGAGACCACTCCTTTGGAAAGCATAATTCAAGGTCTGTAGGCAACTGACTTTAGTCTTTGTTACATTCCTTTTAAGAAAACTTAATAGTCAGAAAGTAAATATTTGTCTGTATTTACTTGGCACCAGTAGCAAATAACCCACCACAGGGAGATGATCTAATGGACCGGGCAAAAAAGTACCTTACAGCTCACTGAACTCCATGAACTAATGCCATGGAATGAACCACAATGTTCCCTTTGAGCAAACACATCCAAAGCCCGGAGACTCCAGCTAGATAGAAAGCATGGTCTGTGAGCTATATGGAGCCAGAAAAAGAGTTTTCTCATGGTTACAAAATAAGAACATAGGTTACGATGAACCAAAAGCAGAAACAGGGCTGTTAGGAAGATTGGCTTGTGATTGAGTCATAACTGGAAACATCTCCTCGGCTTTGTGTCTGGCATTGTGCTGTGTGTGCACGGACACCGGTTGGGTAATTGTAGCACATGCTTTGGAATAAACACATCCAGAGTTGGGCTTTTCCATGGCTCATAAAGATTTGCATCTTGATAACTCCAACACTTTGGTACATTGTTTCTTTCATATTCTGGCACAGTAAGCCGATGTCTTCAATGGAAATGTAAACAGACTAATCTATACCGATACACTCGGCTTCCTCTAAATCAAAGCTGCTTATCTGGTCAAGCAGACAGTAACTTTAAGATGGATGAAATAAGGAATTGTCTCGTCAGGCCACTGCATTGTTCAATTACAATATGCATTCCTGGAAAATAGAGCCAGAAGATATTTCACTCTAAATTCAGTCCGCGGCCCTAGCCCTATAGCTAAATACCCTGGCCAAGGCAGAAACCCTGAATTATGCTGAACCCAGGGTCCATGTCACACTAGACCTCCTAAACCTAGAAACAGCCTAATATATAGTGATATGGGACCATTAATTTTAACATCATCACTGTCCCCATTGGGGCTCACAATCTACATTCCCTATCAGTATGTCTTTGGAATGTGGGAGGAAACCAGAGAACCCGGAGGAAACCCATGCAAATGTTGGGATTTCAACCTCACTGCTTCAAAGCAACAGTGCTAACTAATGAGCCACCGTGACCCCGTGACAGTGGTCTCCATCCTGGGGCTCTCTAACCTTGATAGTAGTAGTAGTTTCAGAACAGTTGAAGAGCCACATGTTAAGGACAACTTATATATTCGGCTTTAGTTTTGGATTGCTTTGTGTTTGGCATCTAGATATCATTATGTTGCAATGTAATAGGACTTATTTTTTTGGAGCTGTATAGGGAACAGGACAAGGTATGCAGTAAGATTATCATCTGTATAAAACATGGTGGTTTAACGTGGCCATCAACAAGAATGATGATAATATTACACATAGTCTTCAACACAACCATCATTTTCATCACAACGTAAAACAGTTTAATAAGACTATCTACAATCTCAGGCTAATGACAAGATACGCTGATATCAGAATTGGAAGTAGAATCAACGCCTTTGAAGTGTGGTGCTGGAGAAGGATGCTATCAATCCCATGCATGGCAAGAAGAGCAAACAAATCAATCTTGGAACAAATGAAGCCAGACATGTTACTCGAAGCAAGGATTACCAAGCTACAACCTGCCTACTTTGGCCACATTATACAAAAAGAGGAATCACTGGAGAAGGACATCATGGTTGAAAGAGTAGAAGGAACAAGATGAAGAAGAAGACCAACAACCTGATAGCTCGATACTACCAAGATAACGGGGGAGAAGACCCTGGTGGACCTGTCTGGGTTTACACAAGATCGATCTTCCCACAGTTCATCAAACAAGGCGCCATGGCTTGAGATTGAGCTGAGGGCCGTTGTAAAAAAAAAATCAATATTGAGAACTAGAACTAGCAAAGAGCAGCACCGGAGTCTGAACAAGTGTGACAGATCAGGATCAACATCTGTGTCCCACAGAAATGTACCCAGAAGCTTCTCCAATATGTAACATATTACAACATTGACCTAAAATCAAGTCAATGGCGTCTCAGTCATCTCGTTCCTGAGTTTAGAGATGTTCTAGAAAACTTATAAGAGTAGATGATTAAATCTGATATGTCCCTTTCAAACTAAAGACTTGAAATTCTGCAATTTATGATATAATGTATTTGAGAATTTAACAGCGTCTCCACCAATTTTAAGAAGATCTGACGCATTTATTGCCTTGTATAAGGCTTTTTGTTTAAATAATTATTTCTGGTTCTCCTGTTTTCTTCAAAGCACTGTACAGGATGTTGATTTTGCCATTTGGTCCTAGGACCAGTTGTGGTCTTCTGCAGGATGTCTACTCCATGTTCTTCATGCCAGAAGCTCTGGGACTGACACTTTCCCAATACGTCTTACTGTTGCTACTACTGTGAGAAATGCGTAATTTACCGAAGATTGTGGCTTTCTGGTAACCTACTAGTACTTGATAGAACAATCTCTATAATGGTCAGGAATGATGAATTTGCCTGGAAGGCCAGTATGGCTTTATTATAGACAGCAGAATAATAAATTTGGTAGAAAAGTTAATGTCAAGCATTTATTTTAGTTCACAGTGTTCCATTTGTAGATGAAATAATATGCGAAATATTACGAATAAGTCAGATCCTTCCATAACTGATATATGCGCTACTCAAAATGATTTTCTGTTTTTCTACGGGGATTACTCTGTTGTCCTACGCTTTAACTATTAAACATTTCTAACGCAAAAAACATCAATCATTGGTGATAAACAGATCCATCCCGATCAATCACGGCAATTAATCATAATACATAAAATAAAAAGACAATTCCCAAGAGACTTATTCAGACATAAAGTAAAATTGCTTTTGTAGGACGGATGTTGATCTTTAGACAGTTTTGCAAACTTATTCCAGATCCAGAAGCGACTCTCACAGTGCACTGAAGTTATGCGGAGCTTGGTACCTCATGAGTCACAAGTAAAAACTGCGACCAAGTTTAGGATGAGCGTAACTCATGACAGAAATATGCTGCATGTTACAAGTCACAACTGTTCATAATATGTCCTGTATGACACCCTGGAAAATATCCAGAATCATAGCATTTAATGTGGCCAGAATCATATCTACTACACCCAGAATCATACTAGGTAATATATTCTGAATCCGTCTACCTAATATATCACATACAACATCCTGTAATATATCAAGAATTACATCATGTATCCAGGATCATACAATGTCAAGTATCCAGAACCATACTATATATAACATTTCCATGTAAGTTATCCAGAATGATACAATGTAATCGCTCCAATGTCTGACCACTGAATTATCCAAACTTTTTCAAGCTACTGATCAATCCTCAATCCAAGTTTAGTTAACAAATGAACCATTATTACAGATTACACCTTTGCTGAAATCTTACGGAAGGGCATGCTTTACCTAGAAGGTCAGCATCTGGTAAAGGTTGTCCATAGCTAGTCCAAAAAAGTCATAAAATATAAGAAAAAAATAGCTATATATAAGTGATAAATTGGGCTCAATGTCCTCCCCACCATGTCCTGAGGGATGTCCTCTTATACATAGGATTCATTAATGGAGCTGTCAGCATAATAGCCCAAATGTAGAGGAGTGCACCTACCTGTCAGCATCAGGCATCCAAACACCAAGCACAGCATTGCCACAGAAGCACAGCCTAACATCTCTGTCCTAGATCCCACAATCTGCAGGGCTAATGGTGAAGCCAAGGATGAGCCTCCAGTGAGAAGTGTCCTCCCTGGTCCCCACCCTGGCAGTGCTGAAAGGTTATCCTGCAGCCCAGAGCTAGCTATCCAGCAAGTGTGAGAGCTCCTCTCTCCTCAGCAGCTTCCTGCAAAGTGACTTGTAAGAGCAGAGTGTCCTTAGCTGCAGAGTGGGAAGGAATATCCTGAAGGACAAAGTGCTGGAACCCCAGGGAGATAGCCATTCATTATGTGCAGCCACATTCTCACACCCCTGATATAACCTCCTCTGACTGATGGCATCTGCAACCACTCCCTGCCCATGACATCACTGAGCCCTGGTATAAAGGCAGCTGGCCCTACCACCTGCAGCCAGTCACTGGGCACAGCTGCAGGGGCCACAGCTCCCAGTCACTTATGCATCCTACAGCCAGGGATTCCACAGTCTTGGATCCTACAGCCAGGGATCCCACAGTCATGGATCTTACAGCTAGGGATCCTACAGCCATGGATCCTACAGCCAGGGATCCCACAGCTATCGATCCCGCAGCCATGGATCCTGCAGTCATGGATCCCACAGCCATGGATCCCACAGTCATGGATCCCACAGCCATGGATCCCACAACGATGGATGCCACAGCCATGGGATCCCTTAGCCATGGATCCCACAGCTATGGATCCCACAGCTATGGATCCCACAACCATGGATCTCTCAATGATGGATCCCACAGCAATGGATCCCTCAGCCACAGATCCCACAGCTATGGATCCCTCAACCATGGATCCCACAGCCATGGGATCCCTTAGCTATGGATCCCACATCTATGGATCCCACAACCATGGATCCATCAATGATGGATCCCACAGCAATGGATCCCTCAGCAACAGATCCCACAGCTATGGATCCCACAACCATGGATCCCACAATCATGTATCCAACATCCACAGCAGCATTGTTTCATTTACAGTTGATTAGGGTCATAGGCACAAAGCAGATTCTATGCAAGAAGTTTCTAGTCCCCTGCAGGCACTGAGCGCTTACACAATGCCCCCCTACCCCATAGCCTGCTGATAGTATAGGATCCGCTCACTGCACATTATTTATTTTCTTATAGTTATTTGTTTATCTAAACTACACTGTTTCTATAGTGGACGATACAATAAATCACATGTTATGTTTCTACAGTTCTGTGTACATTATATAGATGGACGTGTATAAAAAAACAGCTGTGCAGGTAGGAAGGGAAGAAAAAGATACTATAAAAGGATTAAATAAATACAGCATTATAGATAATAGACAGATGATAGATAGATAGATAGATAGATAGATAGATAGATAGATAGATAGATAGATAGATGGGTAGATAAATGATAGACAGATACTGTAGATAATGGATAGACAGATGATAGATAAATAGATAGATAGATAGATAGATAGATAGATAGATAGATAGATAGATAGATAGATAGATAGATAGATAATGGATAGATAGAATTACCCTTTTAGGTTTCTGCTTGAATAGTGATATTCACTGTATTAGACATTTCTTAAAATGCATTGAAAAATCGTAATAATAATGTGGGTTTTCCAAAAATTGCATATTACACCCCTGAATGGAGCTCTCAGCTCCATTTATTATCAATGGGACAGCCAGAAATATCCACGTATTGCATCTTATTCCTGCAGTCTTGCAGACATTACATGGAGCGGCGGTCAAGCATGCACACCGCCACTCGTTAAGATGATGCTCATCACAATGAGTGTTGTAATGTTTGATATCAATTCAGCAATTTTTTTCTCTTTAGTCCCTTTTTTATAGAATATGGCGCTCAGCCTTTTCAACAAGCTTTAAAATGGCATGTTAGTCTGCAACTGTGCCAAAAAATAGACAGATTTGTTGCTTCGCCAGGGCACTGGAGTACCCTTTTCCCCAAATTTTGTGATATTTTGAAAACATTTGGATTATGAAAACAACCCAAAATAATCACAACAAAATAAAAAATGATCATGAAAATTATGCAAAATCCATGAATTAATTTGGTACAAACATAAAAATGCCTAAAAGAACAAATTGTTGCTTAAAAATAAACAATACAGTCACAATTAAAGCAGGATGGCTCATCGGTAAGCACTGGTGCTTTTCAGCACTGGGGTCCTGGGTTCAAATGTTACCTAGGACAACATCTGCAAGGAATTTGCATGTTCTCCCCGTGTTTGCTGGGTTTCCTCCAGGTTCACTGGTTTCCTCCCACACTCCAAAGACATACTGATAGGGAAATTAGTTTGTGAGCCCCATTTTAATTTGTGACGGCGACGTCTGTAAAGGGCTGCAGAATACAATGGCAATATATAAGTGAGTAAAATATAAAAATATTATATATATACACTGCTCAAAAAAATAAAGGGAACACTATAATCCCACATCCTAGATATCACTGAATGAAATATTCCAGTTGTAAATCTTTATTCATTACATAGTGGAATGTGTTGAGAACAATAAAACCTAAAAATTATCAACGTAAATCACAACTAATATCCCACAGAGGTCTGGAGTTGGAATGATGCTCAAAATCAAAGTGGAAAATGAAGTTACAGGCTGATCCAACTTCAGTGGAAATGCCTCAAGACAAGGAAATTAAGCTCAGTAGTGTGTGGCCTGTATGACCTCCCTACAGTGCCTGGGCATGCTCCTGATGAGGCGGCGGATGGTCTCCTGAGGGATCTCCTCCCAGACCTGGACTAAAGCATCCACCAACTCCTGGACAGTCTGTAGTGCAACGTGACGTTGGTGGATGGAGCGAGACATGATGTTCCAGATGTGTTCAATCGGATTCAGGTCTGGGGAACGGGCGGGCCAGTCCATAGCTTCATTGCCTTCATCTTGCAGGAACTGCTGACACTCCAGCCACATGAGGTCTGGCATTGTCCTGCATTAAGAGGAACCCAGGGCCAACTGCACCAGAATATGGTCTCACAAGGGGTCTGAGGATCTCATCTCGGTACCTTAATGGCAGTCAGGCTACCTCTGGCGAGCACATAGAGGGCTGTGTGGCCCTCCAAAGAAATGCCACCCCATTCCATTACTGACCCACTGCCAAACCGGTCATGCTGAAGGATGTTGCAGACAGCAGATCGCTCTCCACGGCGTCTCCAGACTCTGTCACATCTGTCACATGTGCTCAGTGTGAACCTGCTTTCATCTGTAAAGAGCACAGGGTGCCAGTGGCACAACCCCCATCTGTGGATGACGGGCACTCAGACCATCCTCATGGAGTCAGTTTCTAACCACTTGTGCAGACACATGCACATTTGTGGCCTGCTGGAGGTCATTTTCCAGGTCTTTGGCAGTGCTCCTCCTATTCCTCCTTGCACAAAGGCTGAGGTAGCGGTCCTGCTACTGGGTTGTTGCCCTCCTACAGCCCCCTCCATGTCTCCTGGTGTACTGGCCTGTCTCCTGGTAGCACCTCCAGCCTCTGGACCCTATGCTGACAGACACAGCAAACCTTGCCACAGCTCACATTGATGTGCCATCCTGGATGAGCTGCACTACCTGAGCCACTTGTGTGGGTTGTAGAGTCCGTCTCATGCTAACGAGTGTGAAATCACAACCAACATTCAAAAGTGACCAAAACATCAGCCAGAAAGCATTGGTACTGAGATGTTGTCTGTGGTCCCCACCTGCAGAACCACTCCTTTATTGAGTGTGTCTTGATAATTGCCAATAATTTCCATGTGTTGTCGATTCCATTTGCACAACAGTATGTGAAATTTATTGTCAAACAGTGTTGCTTCCTAAGTGGACAGTTTGATTTCACAGAAGTTTGATTTACTTGGAGTTATATTCTGTTGTTTGAGGGTGCGTGTACAGATTGCCGGCGCTTTGGACAGAGCAGAAAACCCGCTCCGCTCAATGAGCCGCCCCCTTCTGTACGCGCGGTGATTCCAGATGTGTTTATTGCACACATCCGGAATCACCGCAGCCCTATACATAGGACCCTGTTATTTACCTTGCGGCGACGTGGTATGTGTCCACGGGCCGGATTACATCCGGATTAGCTGCGGATTGAACGCTGCGTACAACCGCAGTGTTCAACCCGCAGCATCCAGATGTTACAGCATAGTGGAGGGGATTTTATGCAATCCCGTCTCCACTATGCATGCGAACACGCATCCAGCAGCCTTGCGTTTACAGACATGCGGCACGTCTTTTTAGAACGCAGCATGTCTGTTTACCTTACGGCGCCGCTCCGTTGCTGCATGGTAAATAACAGGGTCTTATGTATAGGGTGTGGCGATTCCGGATGTGTGCAATGAACACATCCGGAATCACCGCACGTACAGAAAGGGGCGGTTTTCCGCTCCGTCCCAAAGCGCCGACAATCCAGACCATGGACACGCACCCTAAGTGCTTTCCTTTTATTTTTTTGAGCAGTGTATTATATATATATATAACGATGTCGGTCGCATCAAGCGAAGAGTCAAACCCAACACTTCCTAGATATTATGACTTACGTAATTCTGGCTTTAATCGTGATAAGAGTGCGGTCAAACGCAAAAATCTTCAGACCAATCAGCCAGCCAAGAAAAATAAAAAGGGATTGGAGGTAATAAATCTTTCTGAACACACTCTTACCAATGATCAATTGGAGGTGTTACAAAAGGGCTTGACCTTCTCTCCGACTAACAAATTCGATTTTTTCACAGCCGTCAAAGACTTGTTCCTCTTCTCTAGGAAATTGATTTTTAAAAAACTCTATGAAAAAGGTGGCTCGATACAAACAAGCGAAGACATCGAGAGGGAGGCATTGATGGCACTGGAGGATCTATTAAATGAACAGACATCATCTGTGGTAAGTACGTTTCCACGAGATTGTAGGCCCAGGTCCACTAACTTTCCCCCCTTGTCTCTATGCCCTGCGGTGGATATATTTACCAAAATGGTAATAAAAGATTTTCAAAAAATATCCACTAGACGTAATAATGATAATCTGACATCTAGACAAAGAGTGGCCTTAGAACAACTTCAAAAATATGATGATTTGGTAATCAAACCAGCGGACAAGGGGGGAAATGTGGTCCTGTGGCCTAACTCTCTCTATGAAAAAGAGGCATATAAACACCTTAGAGATAAGGAAACGTACAAAAAATTGGACTCTAATCCTACCAACTCATTCTATCATGACTTAGAAGGGATATTAAAACATGCCCATGACAGAGGTATCATACCTAAGAATGTGTTGGATGGGCTACTTACTCAATTCCCCAGGGTCCCTACCCTCTACTTTATTCCTAAAATTCACAAAAATCCCATCAATCCGCCGGGCCACCCGATAGTCTCTGGCATGGGGGGGTTGAGTGACCCGGTATGTAAATTCATTGATTATTACTTAAAACCTCTTGTTGAGTCGCTCCCCTCTTATGTCAGGGACACGTCTGACGTGCTCCGTCGGGTCGATGGGATTCAGCTTGAGGACAACATGTGTCTGGTTACTGCCGATGTGCAGTCATTGTACACTTGTATTGACCATCAACAAGGATTGAAGGCAGTCCGCTTCTTCTTGGATGCTAGCAACTGGGATGGGGCCATATGTGAACTAATCATGGAACTTTTGACTTTTATTTTGACAAGGAATTTCTTTGTCTTTAAGGATGTTTTTTATTTACAGCGGTGCGGCACTGCAATGGGCGCGGCCTGTGCGCCTTCCTTCGCCAATCTCTTCCTGGGATACTGGGAGAGGGAGATTTTTGGTGGGGGGGGGGGCCGCAGGCCGCGGACCATGTGCAGTGCTGGCTGCGTTACATTGATGACCTGTTCATTATATGGCAGGGACCCGATGACGCATTGCAGGGATTTATGCAACAACTAAATGATAATGTGTATAACATCAAACTGACACACCAGGTGAGTAGGGCCGAGGTGGACTTTCTGGACATTAAAATTGAGGTGGATGACAACTTATATTTACAGACGGATGTGTTCAGGAAGTCCACCTCCGTCAACTCACTGCTGCATGCGGATTCGGGTCACCCATATAGTACCATAAAGGCCATCCCGGTTGGGCAGCATCTTAGAATGAAGCGGATATGCTCTTCTGTTGCTAAATTTGAGGCACAGGCGGCTGACCTTAGGGTCAGATTTCAAACAAGGGGATATAGCAACAGGAGCATTAGGGAGGGATACAGGCGAGCTAAATATGCACCACGTAATGAACTACTATGTTCAGGTGGTAGCAATTTGAAAAGAAATCAGCAGCAAGGCGTCACAAGGTTTATCTCAACCTATAATGGCGAGTGGTCTACAATGAGGAATTGCCTCCAAAAACATTGGGGCATCCTCAAAAGTGACCCCATGCTCGCAAAGTGTCTTACCAATTACCCGGCAATGACTGCCAGAAGGAGCAAAAATCTGAGAGACCTGTTGGTCTCCAGTCATTATGCCCCTAAAACAACCATATACAACTTTGGCTCAGGTGGACCACCCAACGGATGTTTTCCATGCGGAAACTGTATCACGTGCTCAAATATCAGTCGGACTACTACCTTTGATTCGGTTGATGGAAATAGAACTTATACCATCAACTATCACATAAACTGCAATACGACTCAGGTAGTATATTACGCGGTATGCGGGTGTCCGAAGGTATATGTGGGTTTAACATCTCGCCATCTAGGCACCCGCATACGGAAACATGTACGTGATATAGTGGCCGCAAAAAATGAAACAGACATGACACGTCTGAAAACAATACCGTATCATTTTAGACAACATCATGGGTGTAATCCTAAATCGTTCCAGGCACGAGGAATTGATCTTGTTCATTGTGGAATAAGGGGAGGAAATGTTAAACGTATATTGGCCCAGCGAGAATGTCGCTGGATCACTCTGTTGGGCACCATGGCTCCCATGGGCCTAAATGAGGCCCAGGGCTTCTCATCCTTTCTATAAAGACTGTTGAGGTTCTCTGCCTCTGCCATTCCCATTGGTTTTAATTTGTCTCTTTGTCTGTAATTATTTTGGTTTTAGAGTGTTCATATTTTGGCTCTATTCACATGCTATCCGATGATGGGAATATTATGAACATTGGACAAGATTCCACTGCGCGTTCTGGAAGGAGGAATCACAGGAACTCATAACATGGAAGTCGTCATATATAAGAATAAATTATGGATTGCACACTATGATGCTATCACTTTGTCTAAAGAATGTAAATATAAATTTGGACTTCTGGCCTTAGAGCCATTTCTATATTTGGATATGATTGTCCTGCTTTTTCTCTTTATGGGTATTTATGTGAATATTTACATGTTTATATATATACAAAGAATACCCAGGAAAGTCGGTTATGTAGTGATTTAGGCCATCATATATATATGTATATTTTATGAATGTTTAATATTTGTGCAGTATGTACCATAATTGTATCATTGGCACTTTTTATGTTCACTCTTCACTTATTCTATTTTTGAATCGTGTTTACTGATTCTAGACTCTAATTGGAGGTGGTATATAGTCCTATTGGACTAGGTAGATAGTACCCCACTATCAGCACTATTAGCACTTTTTTCCACTTGCAAGCACTATTTAGCACTTTCTAGCATACCCACTTGCTGCCGTTCTCTCTGCATGGTGGATTCTCCGTCTCTCCGGGGGCGTGGTGTGGGCCTGGCGCCGGCCCGCTCACGTGACCTGGGTGGGCGGGGCTCCATTGTGTGGATTGACGGAGCAGAGGGATGTAAGGCCTGCGCATGCGCAGTAGGACGTGACACATATTTATTATTATGAGTGTACACTAGCGATGGATTGACGTTATGGGTTTCCATGGCGTTAGTACGCCGAATTTATGTAAGCGCACATTGGGGATTAATACACGATTGCACACTAGTGGCGATTCAGGTCATGGGTTACCATGGCCGCAGAACGCCGAATTAGTGCATGCGCACTATAATCAGGCACGGATAGGCCGCCGTAAGGTCATAAGACCGGAACGGCGTAGTATTTATATGGGACCAAGATTCAGATTAAGCCACGCCCCCTGAGGAAGCGAGGCTGTCATAAGCACGCGAAACGCGCGTTGGGGTAACTCTCTGGGACTAGAACTGGATCTGCCGCACCATTATGGGTAATTCCGTTTAACTTATTTGTATGCACATTGTAATCTGACTGCTATTGGGCTTGTGGCAATATTACGGGCATAAAATGCACTGATTTTATTATTGTCGGAGTGCCACAGCCTATATACCTTTTGTCAGATCTGATGGTAATGATATAGTTGTACTTTGTTATACGGATACCTTAGTACACCCAGCAGTATCCTGTTCTATGTACCTTGGATTTTGGATGCACTTATGGATTTATCACATGAATTTATTGATTATGGTACATGATTTTATTGTTTTACGCTAACAATTTTTCAATAAAATTTATATTATTATAATTTTTCTGGCAATCTGTGACTTATAGTTCTCCTTAGTTATTACATTTCTATTTGAGTCGCCATTAGGATATTTTGATCATTATTTATACTGATGTTCTGTTGGTATATATTATATATAAATAACTAAAGGCATGCTGTAATCAAATATACTTTCCCTAAACAACTGCTATTTGTTACTCATCATAGTAATAGTTTTCTAAAGATGTCCTTCTCTGATCTTTCAGCATAAAGAAAAAAAAAGCTGCAAAGTAGCTTGTACTGTATCTAAATAGTCAAGAAGGCAGAATCATCCGTTGCAGTGTAACTTACTTTTTTGCCAATGCGTCGGATGTCATTGGAGTTGACTTGTAATGCCAAGACTGTATATGACTCTCGACCCCTTGACTCTACAAATAGCAAATGCTACTCTGTTGTTTTTTTTCTATTTATTTTACTGACAGACATCATGATTACTGTCCCCATTGGGGCTCAAAATCTATATTCCCTATCAAGAACAATATATTTGCACTTTGTAGCCTAATAGCTCATCATAATGCATAATTCCACCTGCTGTAAGGGTTAATCACAGTTTACTGCATTGTTAGAAATTTGTGATGTAATATATGATCTGGGCAGTAGAGGGCAGCGGCGAGAGGCTGGAGTTGAAGAAGGTTTTTTTTCGTTTTGGCGGTTGGTGGGCGTTTGGTAGGAGTTGAAGGAAATTCTGGGTGGAAAAGAAGCTGCAGATCCTTGGAGAAAGTCTGGATAAGGTGGTGCGACTCTGGATCTGTTGTTGGTGACTCTGGGACGCATTGTTCGGCTTAATATGAGCTGACTCAGTGAAAACAACCAAGTACACAGCATCTTGGGCTACGCCACATGAAGCCGTATTTCTAAGGACATAGGAAACCCATGCATTGAAGAGATTGACATTCCCTAAGAGCATTCAGATGACAATTTTATCACTAAGGACTTAGGAAAGTGCTGCTTTGGAGAGTTCGGCATTCCCTAAGAGCTTTAGGATGGCGCTTCTGATTATTTGAGATTCCATCCAGCGAAACCCCTACTACTTCAGTTTCAAGATGTATCGGTAACATCTTACATCTGAATATATAGGTGCATATATAAATAGCCTTATAGAGGTCCAGTTAGTTAGGGGAAAAGGCCTCTTCTGTAAGAGGCACTTAGAAAACAGCTCCGAGTAGGCGATTACTAAAGTACTGTCACAACACTGTCATTTTATTAATTTATACATAGAAAGGGTTCATCATGTTGTACTTTTCTTGCATATAACTGTTAATTCTGTTTAAGTGTACCTGAGTATACTTTTAGTCTGTATTATTGAAAGTAACTGCTAATGTATACACTGTTTACCTACCATCCTTTCCTTTGTTTCATAAACTGGGTAGTAAGTATTCATATTATGTTACCTAATTTTCATGCATGTCTGCTGGTTGTTGCTCTACGCCTCATCCCTCACCCACGTTTCATTTGGTGCTGCGAGCAGTGTACAGTATCACAATGCAGAACGTGACCGGGGTTGGTAGTGTGGTTCAGGCCACAGGATCCGTGGGAGCACCTGTCCCAGTCGCTCACCCGCTGACTTTAAACACTCCTAGCCTGAGCTTGTCAGCACGGTCCATACTGAGATAGCTTGCAAAATTTCATGGCAATTACATGCCAATCGAAGAATGGGCCGAACGTATGCAAAGTACATACAAACATTACAACCTAGCTAAGGATTTGCACTCTGACACCAAGCTGTATGAGCTATAGATAGGGAGAAGCCAGGGAAATGGCGATGCGGTGTCCCGCTTCAACACGAAATGGTCTAAAAGACATTGTTGCCATATTAGAGGAGGTTTACAAAGAGAGAGGCTCAGCGACTAGTTTACGGACTGGCGTCTTTAATCCGTGTCAGCAAGAAGAAGAAAGCATCTCCTAGTATATAAATGCTTTCTAGAGAATGTTACAGACCTGACAAAAAAATGCCAGGCTGGAGCCTCTATTTTCACCAATCTTGACACCATTGTAAAAAAAACAGTTTGTTCAGGGACTAATGGATTAATAGCTGACACGGACATTGTGGAGACAGATTCGAGCGAATGAGACACTTCAGTTTGCCCAGGTTGCCGCAGACACTTTGGCCCCTCAAGGTGAGGATGATATGGGCTCCAGAACTATGAAGATGTATGGCCCCAGAGGACAGGGTGTCCAGGCTGAAAATCATCCATCTGACTTCATGGTTGAGATGAGGGCCGCAATCCAAGAACTGACCCGGCAAGTGGATCAGCTAAGATGGTGTCATGCCACAGTCGCCCCATCAAGTGGAGTGGGGGAAGCGGGTCAATTCGAGATATGACCCATCACCCCGACAGAAGGGGTGGAAAGAACTGAGACATATGACAAACATCCCTTCGTATAGGTCACCAGAGGAGACAAAGGACCGGACGACCACAGCACAGCCTGATCCACTCACAAGGACAACCTCGTCCAAACCAGCACCAAACCCGAGAACACCTGAACACTCTCTACCCCAGGCCTCAATATGTTGGAGGTGCCGAGAAAGAGGGTATGTCTCCTGGAACTGCCAACAACTTAGACAAAGGAGGGTAGAGTGCGAGCCAAGACATTTAAACAAGGATCACCTCCAGTGGTAGGGCACACTGGTAGAAATGCCCCATGTGTTGTGAATTTGGATTCTGGGCTCCCCCGGTGGCTACTGGTGGAATTGAACTGGTGTCTTCATCTTCTCTGTTCACCTGTTCCCATCAAGTTGTGGGAGTCGCTATATAACCTTGCTTCTCTGTTAGTTGCTTGCCGGTCAACAATGTTATCAGAAGCCTCTCTGTGCTTGTTCCTGCTCCTAGACAACTACTAGATAAGTTGGACTCTTGTCCATGTTTGTTTTTGCATTTTTGTTCCAGTTCACAGCTGTAGTTTCGTTACTGTGTCTGGAAAGCTCTTGTGAACAGGAATTGCCACTCTGGTGTTATGAGTTAATGCCAGAGTTTTAAAGTAATTTCTGGATGGTGTTTTGATAGGGTTTTCAGCTGACCATGAAAGTGTCCTTTCTGTCTTCTGCTATGTAGTAAGTGGACCTCAAATTTGCTAAACCTATTTTCATACTACGTTTGTTATTTCATCTTAACTCACCGCCAATACATGTGGGGGGCCTCTGTCTCCTTTCGGGGTATTTCTCTAGAGGTGAGCTAGGACTAATATTTTCCTCTGCTAGCTTTATTTAGTCCTCCGGCTGGTGCTGGGCATCTAGAATCAACGTAGGCATGCTACCCGGCCACTGCTAGTTGTGCGTTAGGTTTAGTTCATGGTCAGCTCAGTTTCCATCTTCCAAGAGCTAGTTCCTATATATGCTGATGCTATGTTCTCTTGCCATTGAGATCATGACAGTTTGACTGGCCAACAAAGTGTTAATTGTTTGGGCTGAAGCAGGAGATAGAGAAGTGTTTAAGGGAAATTTTTTTATTTTTTTTTCCCTTCAGAGTTTTGCTGCCTAGCCCTTAATTGCTGTCTAGCTGCTTCTTACCTCCTCTTAACCCTTGAATGGCTCTGTGTCCACCTGTTTGTAATGGATCTTCAGAGTGTAACTGCAGGTTTGAATAATCTCGCCACGAAAGTACAAAAATTGCAAGATTTTGTTTGTCATGCACCTGTATCTGAGCCGAGAATTCCTTTGCCGGAATTTTTCTCGGGGAATAGATCCGGGTTTCAGAATTTTCGAAATAATTGCAAATTATTTTTGTCCCTGAAATCTCGCTCTGCTGGAGACCCTGCACAGCAGGTCAGGATTGTGATTTCCTTGCTCCGGGGCGACCCTCAAGACTGGGCTTTTTCATTGACACCAGGGGATCCTGCGTTGCTCAGTGTGGATGCGTTTTTTCTGGCCTTGGGGTTGCTTTATGACGAACCTCATTTGGAGCTTCAGGCAGAAAAAACTTTGATGTCCCTATCTCAGGGGCAAGATGAAGCGGAAATTTACTGCCAGAGATTCCGTAAATGGTCTGTGCTTACTCAGTGGAATGAGTGCGCCCTGGCGGCGACTTTCAGAGAGGGTCTCTCTGATGCCATTAAGGATGTTATGGTGGGGTTCCCTGTGCCTGCGGGTCTGAATGAGTCCATGACAATGGCTATTCAGATCGATAGGCGTCTGCGGGAGCGCAAACCAGTGCACCATCTGGCGGTTTCCACTGAGAGGTCGCCAGAGAGTATGCAGTGTGATAGAATTCTGTCCCGAAGCGAGCGGCAGAATTTTAGACGGAAAAATGGGTTGTGTTTCTATTGTGGTGATTCTACTCATGTTATATCAGCATGCTCTAAGCGCACTAAAAAGCTTGGTAAATCTGTTTCCATTTGCACCTTGCCGTCTAAGTTTATTCTATCTGTGACCCTGATTTGCTCTTTGTCATCTATTACCACGGACGCCTATGTCGACTCTGGCGCCGCTTTGAGTCTTATGGATTGGTCCTTTGCCAAACGCTGTGGGTATGATTTAGAGCCTTTGGAGACTCCTATTCCTCTGAAGGGGATTGACTCCACCCCATTGGCTAATAATAAACCACAATACTGGACACAAGTAACTATGCGTATTAATCCGGATCACCAGGAGATTATTCGCTTTCTGGTGCTGTATAATCTACATGATGATTTGGTGCTAGGATTGCCTTGGCTGCAATCTCACAACCCAGTCCTCGACTGGAGAGCTATGTCTGTGTTGAGCTGGGGATGTAAGGGGGCTCATGGGGATGTACCTGTGGTTTCCATTTCATCATCTATTCCCTCTGAAATTCCTGAGTTCCTGTCTGACTATCGTGACGTCTTTGAAGAATCCAAGCTTGGTTCGTTACCTCCGCACCGAGAGTGCGATTGTGCCATAGATTTAATCCCGGGTAGTAAATACCCAAAGGGTCGTTTATTTAATCTGTCTGTGCCTGAACATGCTGCTATGCGAGAATATATAAAGGAGTCCTTGGAAAAGGGACATATTCGTCCATCGTCATCTCCCTTAGGAGCCGGTTTTTTCTTTGTGTCAAAAAAAGACGGCTCTTTGAGACCATGTATTGATTATCGGCTTTTGAATAAAATCACTGTTAAATATCAATACCCATTGCCGTTGCTGACGGATTTGTTTGCTCGCATAAAGGGGGCCAAGTGGTTCTCTAAGATTGACCTTCGGGGGGCGTATAATTTGGTGCGAATCAGGCAGGGGGATGAGTGGAAAACCGCATTTAATACGCCCGAGGGCCACTTTGAGTATTTAGTGATGCCTTTTGGTCTTTCAAATGCTCCATCAGTTTTCCAGTCCTTTATGCATGATATTTTTCGCGATTATTTGGATAAATTTATGATTGTGTATCTGGATGATATTCTGATTTTTTCGGATGACTGGGACTCTCATGTCCAGCAAGTCAGGAGGGTTTTTCAGGTTTTGCGGTCTAATTCTTTGTGCGTGAAGGGTTCTAAGTGTGTTTTTGGGGTACAGAGGATTTCCTTTTTGGGATATATTTTTTCCCCCTCTTCCATTGAAATGGATCCTGTCAAGGTTCAAGCCATTTGTGATTGGACGCAGCCCTCTTCTCTTAAGAGTCTTCAGAAATTTTTGGGCTTTGCTAACTTTTATCGTCGATTTATTGCTGGTTTTTCGGATATTGCTAAGCCATTGACCGATTTGACTAAGAAGGGTGCTGATGTTGCTGATTGGTCCCCTGATGCTGTGGAGGCCTTTCGGGAGCTTAAGCGCCGTTTTTCCTCTGCCCCTGTGTTGCGTCAGCCTGATGTTGCTCTACCTTTTCAGGTTGAGGTCGACGCTTCTGAGATCGGAGCTGGGGCAGTGTTGTCGCAGAAAAGTTCTGACTGCTCCGTGATGAGGCTTTGTGCCTTCTTTTCCCGTAAATTTTCGCCCGCTGAGCGGAATTATGATGTTGGGAATCGGGAGCTTTTGGCCATGAAGTGGGCTTTTGAGGAGTGGCGCCATTGGCTTGAGGGGGCCAGACATCAGGTGGTGGTATTGACTGACCACAAAAATTTGATTTATCTTGAGACCGCCAGGCGCCTGAATCCTAGACAGGCGCGCTGGTCATTATTTTTCTCTCGGTTTAATTTTGTGGTGTCATACCTACCGGGTTCTAAGAATGTTAAGGCGGATGCCCTTTCTAGGAGTTTTGAGCCTGACTCGCCTGGTAACTCTGAGCCCACAGGTATCCTTAAGGATGGAGTGGTATTGTCAGCCGTTTCTCCAGACCTGCGGCGGGCCTTGCAGGAGTTTCAGGCGGATAGACCTGATCGTTGCCCACCTGATAAACTGTTTGTTCCTGATGATTGGACCAGTAGAGTCATCTCTGAGGTTCATTCTTCTGCGTTGGCAGGTCATCCTGGCATTTTTGGTACCAGGGATTTGGTGGCAAGGTCCTTCTGGTGGCCTTCCCTGTCACGAGATGTGCGAGGCTTTGTGCAGTCTTGTGACGTTTGTGCTCGGGCCAAGCCTTGTTGTTCTCGGGCTAGTGGATTATTGTTGCCCTTGCCTATTCCTAAGAGGCCTTGGACGCACATCTCGATGGATTTTATTTCAGATCTGCCGGTTTCTCAGAAGATGTCTGTCATCTGGGTGGTGTGTGACCGTTTTTCTAAGATGGTCCATTTGGTTCCTCTGCCCAAGTTGCCTTCTTCTTCCGAGTTGGTTCCTCTGTTTTTTCAAAATGTTGTTCGTTTGCATGGTATTCCTGAGAATATCATTTCTGACAGAGGGACCCAATTCGTGTCTAGATTTTGGCGGGCATTCTGTGCTAGGATGGGCATAGATTTATCTTTTTCGTCCGCTTTCCATCCTCAGACGAATGGCCAGACCGAGCGGACTAATCAGACCCTGGAGACATATCTGAGGTGTTTTGTGTCTGCTGACCAGGATGATTGGGTTGCTTTTTTGCCATTGGCGGAGTTCGCTCTCAATAATCGGGCCAGCTCTGCCACTTTGGTGTCCCCGTTTTTCTGTAATTCGGGGTTTCATCCTCGATTTTCCTCTGGTCAGGTGGAATCTTCGGATTGTCCTGGAGTGGATGCTGTGGTGGAGAGATTGCATCAGATCTGGGGGCAGGTGGTGGACAATTTGAGGTTGTCCCAGGAGAAGACTCAGCTTTTTGCCAACCGCCACCGTCGTGTTGGTCCTCGGCTTTGTGTTGGGGATTTGGTGTGGTTGTCTTCTCGTTTTGTCCCTATGAGGGTCTCTTCTCCTAAGTTTAAGCCTCGGTTCATCGGCCCGTATAAGATATTGGAGATCCTTAACCCTGTTTCCTTCCGTTTGGACCTCCCTGCATCCTTTTCTATTCATAACGTTTTTCATCGGTCATTATTGCGCAGGTATGAGGTACCGGTTGTGCCTTCCGTTGAGCCTCCTGCTCCGGTGTTGGTTGAGGGTGAGTTGGAGTACGTTGTGGAGAAAATCTTAGACTCCCGTGTTTCCAGACGGAGACTCCAGTATCTGGTCAAGTGGAAGGGATACGGCCAGGAGGATAATTCTTGGGTGAATGCATCTGATGTTCATGCCTCTGATCTGGTTCGTGCCTTTCATAGGGCCCATCCTGATCGCCCTGGTGGTTCTGGTGAGGGTTCGGTGCCCCCTCCTTGAGGGGGGGGTACTGTTGTGAATTTGGATTCTGGGCTCCCCCGGTGGCTACTGGTGGAATTGAACTGGTGTCTTCATCTTCTCTGTTCACCTGTTCCCATCAAGTTGTGGGAGTCGCTATATAACCTTGCTTCTCTGTTAGTTGCTTGCCGGTCAACAATGTTATCAGAAGCCTCTCTGTGCTTGTTCCTGCTCCTAGACAACTACTAGATAAGTTGGACTCTTGTCCATGTTTGTTTTTGCATTTTTGTTCCAGTTCACAGCTGTAGTTTCGTTACTGTGTCTGGAAAGCTCTTGTGAACAGGAATTGCCACTCTGGTGTTATGAGTTAATGCCAGAGTTTTAAAGTAATTTCTGGATGGTGTTTTGATAGGGTTTTCAGCTGACCATGAAAGTGTCCTTTCTGTCTTCTGCTATGTAGTAAGTGGACCTCAAATTTGCTAAACCTATTTTCATACTACGTTTGTTATTTCATCTTAACTCACCGCCAATACATGTGGGGGGCCTCTGTCTCCTTTCGGGGTATTTCTCTAGAGGTGAGCTAGGACTAATATTTTCCTCTGCTAGCTTTATTTAGTCCTCCGGCTGGTGCTGGGCATCTAGAATCAACGTAGGCATGCTACCCGGCCACTGCTAGTTGTGCGTTAGGTTTAGTTCATGGTCAGCTCAGTTTCCATCTTCCAAGAGCTAGTTCCTATATATGCTGATGCTATGTTCTCTTGCCATTGAGATCATGACACCCATGTAAGCAAGGCCTGAAATGCCCTAAGAACTTGGTGGCCTGAAGTCCAGTGATGGATGTACTGATTGAAGACAAGACTGTGCACAGCCTAGTAGATACAGGAGCCGAAATCTCCACAATGTCACTAGATTACTTTGAGACTAATTTCAGTACAGAGAAAGCATACAAATGGATTCAACGATTTGTGTACTGTCCTAAGCTGGAGCAGATCATCAGAGAAGTCTGCCAGCAATGCAGAGCTTGCAAGCTGACGAAGACACCAGAGCAGAGGACTCAAGTCATCCAGTCAACTGCACCTTTGGAGATCTGGATGATCGATTATCTATTGGTCGAGCCTGCCACAGGAGTGCTACAGTACTGCTTCGTAATGACGGATCACTTCAAAGTTTGTCACAAAACTGCAGAGACTAGGGTTGTGTGTAGACACTTCAGTCAGGTATGTGGTATCCCAGTATTTGTGGAAATATAAGACAACTGATAAAGTTATTGTGCTTTATTGCATATCTACAAAAAGGGTCTAGCCCCTTCAAGGTATGGAAATCAAACAATACAATTTCACAATTTGATTATCTTGAGCTGCAGACCTTAAATGAATTGTCCAGGTTTCGAACGAAAATGTGCAGTCACTCTATGTGACTGCAGACTTCTGAATCCTTACTGTGTGCACTGTCAGGATTCTCCAATGCAATATGCATACTCCCTGTTACTTTCTGACTAGACATGTGCTGCCTTGCTCAATACAAGTGGATTGAATTAGGCTGCACACTTCTAATCGGCATATTGAACACTTGCAGTCACATAATTGCTCAGTCTCGCGTTGGCACCTGCATTGGAGAGTCCTGACATCCTGTGCTGTGCACAATGTGAGGATTCACAAGTCTGCATTCACATACAATTACTGCAGACCTTCGTGACAAACCTGGGCAACCACTTTAAAGCAACACTCTTTGGAATAGGAAGAGGTGTTCACAATGTGTGATTGTTCTCACCTAAGTCTTAAAGGGGTTCTCCAAAATATATTTATTTTAACACATGTGTTGGGGATATGATTTGTGGCATTTACTAATATATAAGCAGTACATGTTCTCCTCCTGCTCTTGTTAGTGTAGCCTTCCTCACAGACTGCAAAGTTCTTCTATCCACAATATGTCTGTTGGTAGAGGAGCTTGTGACCAGACCTGTCCATCAGCCTCCTCCAATAGAAAGACAGCTTCCTAATAATCAATGTTTTTTTGTTCTTATTGGAGGAGGCTGATGGACACATGCCCTTCAGTTAACTGCCATTACAATGTAGAAGAATGCCAAAGGAGACCATTTCTATTAAAACCACATCACGCCACTTACCGTATTCTACTATCTACTATTAATAGCATTTTCTCTTCTCCTCCTACCGGGTGAGGAAGGTCGACTGACCCCCAAAATATTCATTTTGAATCTGATTTTGCTTGAAATAATAATTAAAAAAGACTTGTGAACTTCACAGTTTGGGAAGAACTTATATTTATGGGTACACTTTGTCATGGTGGGATGGCTGTTACTCTTTTTTTTGTCAAAATAGTGTTAACTAAGTACTCTATGTTATTTACATGTTTGATTACAATTTACTTATTTACTTGCTGTAGGGTACATGCTCATTTGTTTTTTTTTTCCTTGGGTTTTGTCTGCCCTAAAAGATCAAATACATAAGACACAGAGGGGAAAAAAAACCATGGATAAGCTAGGTGACATGAAGCAGAATTACCATGGGTGATAAACAGTTACGTCCATAAATATTGGGCCAATTCTTAGATAAGGATTGTTTTATTGTCCTGTGATTAGGGTCTCGTTCTGTTGTGATGACCCCACATGGTCTGAGGGGCAAGTTCATTAGTTGATGTAAAAAGACATAAATCCGTGTGACACATTCATTCCTCCATTTAGAGTGTCAAAGGTCGTCATCAGTTTATATTCCCAGACTCTTCTGTCTCTCTGAGTTTTGAAGTTACTTTTCAATACAAGTAATTTCATGTCCATAATGTTATGATTTGGGAGACAGAAATGTATTGCCACAGGTATATCCATTCTTTTTTCTTTTATTGTATGGCGATGAGAGTTCATCCTTGTTCTCAGTTTCTGCCCTGTCTCCCCCACATACAGACCCCCAGTTGGACATTTAGTACAAATAATTAGGTACACCACATTAGAAGTGATGCAGCTGAAAGTACCTGGTATCTTGTAGTCCTGATGTGAATTGGGGATCTTTATCTTGTCCGTGGTCATTATAAATGGACAGGTTTTACATTTTTTCTGATTGCAGGGAAAGGTACCTGCAGCTGTTGGAGAGGATAGGGAGCTTCTGACAATGATGCTTCTTAGATTTGGGGGCTGCCTAAAACACAGTAGTGGGGGGTCTGGAAAAATGGATTGTAAGCGGGCATCTTTTTGCAGTAAAGGTTGTAATTTTCGTGCAGCTCCCCTTAGCGCCTCCAGATTTGGATTGTAGGTGACCAATGTGTTGACATTAAATCCGATGATGATGATGATGATTGAGAAAAAAAAGAAAACCTCTGGTATTGAAGGCCAAAGTTGTCCACCTCCATGTGCTCTACTGGGGAAAACAATGGCCACCACAATCATTCTAAAGTTTAGTTAAGCTAATTAGGCCATAAACAGGGTAACAGAGAAGCGATGAGGCACGAGCGGCCAGAAAGACTTTTGACTTTTGTTCCATCCCTCCTAGACTCTTGCGCCTTGCAATGTATTTAGCAGGATAGGGGTTAATTACACAGGAACTAAGTGTCAGCGACCAATTTCCATTCATTTCATTGTGTCCATAGCTGCAAGACAATAGCTAATAAATGGACATATGTAGCCAGTATGTGGCCGCACCTACCTATCTGCAAACCTTTATTTATAGTGTCTGCTAATCGTAGTCACTTCTGAAGGCCTTTAAGTCTCGGTTTCCCGGTGTGAATTAGTAATAAAACGGGAAGAGCACGATCCAAGTTAATTTCTAGCCCAGAAAGGAAACGCTGTTTCCTGTATTGTACTAGCTGGTGCCAACAAGACGGACACAGAGTTCTATTGTCCTCCTAACAATCCCATGGTGGGGAGAGATCCTTGAGAAAATCCACCTTCCTACAGAATAGGCTTTTGATGTCCGTGAAGAGGGTGACATGTGTGATACCTTCTGTGTGACATGAAATACATGAACTCTGGGCATAGAGAGGAAAGACCCCTATGGCTAAGATTATCTTGATCGGCTTAACTGATCGGGTATTGACTATCATGGCAGGGGGCATGTGGATAACCCTTTGTGTGCTGGGCTTATTCAATTAAATTACATCCCTCCATGGCTGTTATATTTTAATGAGTAGACTGAGCACAATGGAATATGGATTGTAAAATAATTCTAAGGTGGAAGTGATGTCGTCTTGGAGTTAAGAGGAAAAAAATTAAGCCAGACAAGGCAGACATCTTTGTTATGTAGAATCTGGTTGCCAATAATGAGCTTACACCCCTCCAATACATATTGGATAGCTGTTCGCCAACATCTCTCTCTACAGAGTCCCCCATGCCATGGAAGGCTTGTCTAAATGCTGCTGTGTTCTCTATGAGAGATCCGCTACCTGGAGGCTACTTATCTCCACAGAACAAAATGATCGGCCAGTCGAAATTCCGCTTGCCGGATCCTTCTGTCCCCAATGTCACAACATGGAAGAGTCGGGAAACTCCCATATAGCTTACACGGTCTACCAATTTCATCAATATTGTCAGGTTTACCCAACTTTAGTATAATGTGTATAAGGGCCATAAAAGGAAACTATCATTAGAAAATTACCTAATATTTAAATTAGGTTTTCGTGCTACATGTATTAAAAAATGGCAATTTTTTTCATATCACAATCTTTAAAAAAAATTAATCAATTATTAATCTTGAAATTGTTTATCCTGGCCACTGGGGCTTTTACCAATTGTGACCATTCAGGAAGAGTTCACAGTAGTTTTCTTATCAGCAGAGATCAGGCTACAAGGTCAGCTAACACCTCTGTAAACAGCTGATAATACAAGATCCACCAATCACAATAGGCAAAGTTTCAACTGACCCTGCTCCCCCTTCCTGCACAATTACCTTTTCACACTCTCATTAGACGCTTTCATTCAAAATTTAATGTTGGTATTGTGGCTATGTGCATGTATTGTTTCCTGAAGCAAAAGGAAGTATTAACAGCCCTAGTAGTTAGTGTGAAATTGAGAGATTTTCTATATTTTTATTTTTAATACGGATTGTGATATGTAAAAAACAGAAACATTGTCAACATTTTTTACAAAAATATATTTAACACAAAAACATGATTTAAATAATAGATATTTTCTGATGACATTGTCCTTTTAAGGGTCCTTTCACACTGGCTCATAATGAGTGCCAATATTAAAGGGGTTGTCTGGTCCAAATCAATAAGTCTGCAGTCGCTCTGTGTGACTGCAGATTAGTGAATCCCCCCAGAACATGCACTGTGTGCTGCGGGGATTCACCAGTTTCTGACCTGGGACCAGAGGTTATATATGTGTTACATATACTCCTGTTCAGAATCCATCCAGTGGGCGCAGCCTCACTCCATACACATGTATTGAGCGAGGCCGTGTCCCACCTAGCGATGCGGCCGTGCAGTGGGGGTGGCAGACTATAGGCCAAGTGTATGGAAGTGAGGCTATGCCCACTGGCCGGGGGTATTATAACTGATATATACCATCCGATCCTGGTGCAGAAACCAGCGAATCCCCACAGCGCACAACGTGTGCGCTGGGGGGATTCAAAAGTCTGCAGTCTACACAGTGACACCTTTAATTAAAACAGCGCTAATTTAAAGAACCTTATTAATGGATTAATGCAAAATATATTGGGAGAAACTATAGTTAATTCCCCATACTAAATTGGGCAAAGAGATTTGAAGGCGACTGGTCCAGTGGCCTCAGCAGTTGTCCATGGTTGTCAGACTTCCAACTACCTGCAGCATCCCCTGTGCCTCTTCTTATTAGTAGGCCACTTAATATCATTACATTGCAGCACAATGCAAGCATGGCGGAAAAGGCCGATCAGAACCGGGGAAGTTAGCAATGGTCTGGCAGCAATAGACTCAATTGGGGCTGCTGGAGAAGCGTCCTGCAAAACTTTTTGTTCAACTCTACCCCATGCATTTTGTCCATAGCACATCCCTTGTGTACAGGAGGGGATGTGCTGCCGCCAACAATTGCTTTATAGACTGCATAAAAGATGAAATCAAACAAGAATTGGCTCATTCATCGGCTGAATGGTGGAATCCGATGGTTAGTAAGTAGTGTTCTTACCAATGTCCATTCAGCTAATTTGGAAATATTAGGATTATTTCACTCCATAAGTTTCAGAGCCGGACTTCGTCACCGGAGTAACGGGTCAATGGGTCACAAAGATTTATTACAAAACATCACCATTTGGAGTTGACTTTCTATCGGTTCACCAGGGTGTATTTTTTTATGGGATTATTCACCGGTATCTTATTAGATCCTCAGAAGCCCACCAAAGGCAAAATTGACGAGACCAGGTAGCATTCATCCAATGTCTGTGGCTTTAGTCTACAGATCACAGCAGGAGAAAGAGATGCTACACAAGTGATGTATCCAAGACATACAGTTTATATTATATAACTCATTTACACTACACGAGTGAAAACATGCGGCACATGCGGCAAATCCTTCCAGTTATTTCAGCTTCTGCAACAACTGTCCCTTGACAACATGACTATAAAAATGTGAAACCAGAAAGATGATATCAAAATTCTAATAAAACCTATGCCTCCGTGCACAAAGAATTATTACTATGCGTGTCAGCCTCAGTGAGTAATAATACCATATAACATCTAACATACTGATAAATGAAAAATGTTATGTTATGGGGGGATCCATAACTGTTGCAGGAAAGCTGCCAAAAATGCTGGATATTTAGGAGCCCCCAGACCACCACCAGTTGACCAACCAAAGAAACAAAAAAAAAATATACAGACTGTGTCCACGTTAGCAACCAATGTTTTTTAAAATGTCCAATGCTAATAGATTTATTTTCTAAACTTTTTTTATAGTTCACCTTTACACCTAAAAGTCTTCATTGTCCATATAGTCTGATCTGTTCCAACCTACCAAATGAAGATTGTCACCTTCAGTCTGGTTCGTCTATAGAGCATCTCTCCATGTCCTTAGTATCATATCTTTCTGTACTAGCTATTATCAACCCCTTTCATAAGTATCAGCTCCATTCCCAAAGTTGCATACTACTAAGATCTCCTCTCCTCAAGTATAATATCCGTCCCCCAAGGAATCTCCTCACTCTCCTTCCCAGATATAGTCACTCTTCCCTCTACCATGCATCATTTCTCCCTCCGCTCTTCAGCAGGTATCATCTTTCATGTCTCCTCTCTCTTCTTCCCAGTATTCTATTGTATACAGGTCACTGGATGCAACACGCAGATAAGAACAAGGCGGAAGTAACCGACTTAACTGTTTATTTCCCTAATGCGGAAATGGGAGGGAGTTGTTTATAGAACAGAATAAAAATAGTATTAAATATAAAATGTTCTTATCAGCCCACTATAATTCTTATAGCAAGTTTTCTGTACTATCTAGCTAATCTCCGATGCTGAGAGTGTCCACAAACGTATAAAGTGTTATCACAATATACAGTGGTGATATAGTCATCAGCATTGACTTGACTAAAGACCAAATGAATATAGACTTTTTAAAAGAAGCACGCCCATCAAAGGTTTTATTTTTTTAATATATGGCAATCATGATACTATATATCACTATTGCTCATTTTGCCTTTCTACTCAGATAATGCTTCTCTTTTCCATTATGTCTATGGCATGACATGATTACTAACTGACTAGCTGAATCTTTCCAAGCTCTCTTTTCCCTGCATGAGTCATCACCCTCTCTTAAACTCCTGACCCAGCTGCTCCACTCCTCCCCCCTGCCAGGGACTTTGCAGTGATGTAGGATTGTAATTCTAAAGATGACTCATATAGGGAAAAAGACTTCCTGTTTCTGCATAAAGATTAGAAGGATTCAGCTAGTCAGTTTTCAGTCACATGACGTTATGGAACTAAGGCCTCTTTCACACTTCCGTCGGTACGGGTCCGTCACAATGCGTCGGGCTAAGGGATTAAAAGAATAAGCTGGGTAGAAATGCAAAATGAGCAAATGTGAGTACACAATACTATATATTTAGATGACTGCAATATATTAAGAGGATACAAACTTTGATGAGAGTGTTTCTTTAATTCACATAGTATATGTTATACTGAAACATTCAGGTTGGTGAGTGATTGTATAATGAGGAAATGAGATTCTAAATCCAACATTAAAATACTTTAAAATTATATCATATTTCTAACTGGATTTTCTCTTTTTAAATTTTGTTTTGATCCATACCTTCTAAATTATATTTTTTTATTTTTTCCATTCAAGTAGCATTATGAGAGCTTCTTGTTTGTGTTAGAAGTTTACAATTTTTATGGAGCGATTTTTGGGTACATATAACGTAGTGAAAATCTTAATAATCTTTTGAAAAAAAACCCTCACAGTTTTATAATACTATTTTGGAATACTTTAATTTTTTTTGGATTTTGTGTTCAGTGTGCTGCAGACATGATTAATTAAAGGGAACCTGTCAGCAGGATTGTGCTCAGTAACCTACAGACAGTGTCAGGTCGGCGCCGTTATACTGATTAAAACGATACCTGGGGATGAAATCCGTCTTGTGGTTGTTGTGTAATCTCTATTTGCAGTTTTCAGTTAATGAGATTCTGGCTCTCTGGGGCGGCCTGTGGGCGGGGCTGTGGGCGGGGCTATGGGCGGGGCTTTATGTGGTGCTCTGCTTGCATACTCATCCTTATGGCTTGTGACAGGTCCCTGATCAATCCCTGACCTGCCCCCTATTTTGCATACTGCATAGAATATTGTGTGGAAAAAATAAAAATTAACATTCATCACGCAGATGGCGCCAGTGGCGCCTGCACAGTAGCACCTAACAGAACATGATAGATGCTACTGCGCAGGTGCCATTTTCCTAGAGAAAAAAAATTGGGCTTCATCAAAATGGCGCCAGCAGTGCCTGCACATTTGCATCTATTGCTGATAGATGCTACTGCGCAGGCACCGCCGCCAGCGACATTTTGATGGAGCCAAAAAAATATTATCCAGTAAAATTGGCGCTGGCGGCGGTGTCTGCGCAGTAGCATCCATCACGTTCCGATGCCATCTTGATGGAGCCAATTTTCTTTTTCCTCTAGTGAAATGTCGCCAGCGGTGGCGCCTGCACAGTAACATCTATCGGAATGGAAATGAAGCTACTGCGTAGGTGCGGCCGCCAGCTCCATTTTGCTGACATTTTATTTCTCCCCACAATACTATATGACTAAGTCATACATGAATATATGCATATTATCCATTGTATCATGCTACAGCGCAGGCGCCGCCAACTGTTTGATGAATGTTATTTTTTTTCCACACAATATTGTATTCAGTATGTAAAATAGAGGACAAGTCACTGTCATAAGCCATACAGATGAATATGTAAGCAGAGCACCATGTAAACCCCCGCCCACAGGCCGCCCCGAAGCACTAAAAAACAGAACTTACATTCATCATGTAGGCACCGGATCTATAATGTCCATATACTCATCTTATTTTATGATATAATTTTTTTGCGAAAAAAAAATGTCTTCCTCAAAAGTAGCATAATCCGGATTGTGATAGATGCTGCTGCGCAGGCGTCACCATCAGCGCCATTTTGCTAGAGGAAAAAAAAAATTTCTCCACCAAGATGGAGCCAGCTGCGCCTGCACAGTAGCATCTATTGTGATCCTGCCGGAGCCATTTTGAAGAATTTTTTTTTTTCTCAAGAAATGCATTTCACTAAATAAAATAAAAATATGGACATTACAGGTCTGATCATGCTACTGTGCATGCGCGGTCGGTGCCATTTTGAAGAATTTTTTTTTCTTTCTCAAGAAATTTATATCAAAAAATAAAATGAATATATGGATATTATTTGTGGCTCTGACGGGAAGTTCTTGGATGCTGCCACAACACAGCAGCTGCGTCAAAACTAAAGTGGCCACGGCCGGATACTACAGATCCACCCCCCACTATAGAAATGATGGAGCTGCTGTATTCTGGAATCATATAAGATCTTTCGGCTGGCGCTGCAAGAATAGGAAATCAATGAAAAAAACAGTAGTGGCCAGACTCTTTAATGAATTAATTGATAACATTTTGGGATCATGCAATTTTTATAATTTTTTTTTAAGTGTGTCCACCATAACAGATCTGCTTAAACAGGAGAAAGGGGATTTTTGTGATTTAATTTTCTTATTATTATTTTTTATATTTTTCTTAACTTTTTTTTTACTTTTCTTTTGTCTCACTAGAGAACCTGACAATACAGTCCCCTGATCTTCATTACTTCTGTATTGAAGTGTATTATGCCTCTCAGTGTCAATCATCTGATAGTACCATTTGGGCGTAGTAACGTGGCCGCCAGCATTGTGAGGGAGCATTGACATGACAGAGGGAGCTACCTTCTCTGTCTTAACATTTTAAATGCCTTGGCCTACACTGATTGAGGCATCTAATGGGTTACATAGGTGGGTGGTCACTGGTTTCTGCAGTCCCACCGATTGAAGCGGCTTATCAGTGGTATGTTACAGCCAAAACTGGCTGAGGATAGAGTGGGCTCAACTCCTGAGCCTGCACCATTCACATGACTTAACCTTATGGCACACCTTATGGTCACTGACCTACAATTCAGATGTACAGTTATGTCTTTTTACGGGAAGAGGTTGTTTTATTAATACATGTCCATCTGCCCTACCATCACGGCTGTGGAGTCGGTAAGCCAAACCAACGACCCGACTCTGACTCCAACTCCTCAATGTCAATAATTTACGACTCCGACTCCCCACACTGGTCACTACTGAGCATGTGCATAAAGTGCAGCACAGATTCATCTCAACTAAAAGCCGAGATCCTGAGATCAGGAACCAAACAGACATTTATAGGACATGTCATAACTTTCCCAAATTCTTATGACATCAATTGCAACACATCCTGAATTGTACTACTGTACCAAATCTACTATATAATTGTCTAAGGGTCACTTCCATCTTTCTGTCTGTCGCGGATATTCATTGGTCGCAGCCTCTGTTTGTCATGGAAATCCATTACAGAATGCTGTAGATAAGCCCCTGATGACGGTGAGCTTACCTCACCATCGATTTTGGGGGTGACAGGTTCCCTTTAAGAGTCGAAGTCTCTCCATTTTCTACCGACTCCATCAAAATGGACACCGACTCCGACTCCACAACTCTGAAGCACTGCATACCATGGCTTATACATGTCATAGAGGTGGGTTCCCCACTTAGGAATCCCCTCTATGAGCCAGAGCGGAGACACACTCTGCATTATATAGATGACCAATCCTTTGAGTGCATTTTACCTTCATTTTACATGATAGCTGTAGGTGCCGGGATCAAGACTCGAAGGCAGTAGCGGATGCCGTCATGGGTGCATTCTGAAAGGGCTTCTCTCAACAATTCCACAAATATTGTAAACATGGATTCCTCTTGCAAACGAAAAACCGAATCACTGAAAAAGGTTAATCTACTGCAATGTGTATGTGTATGAGAAATTATAAAATTATATTGTGAGCCAAACCGGAGAGACATGTCTCATTGTCCATGGTCACAAACTGGGCTGAACGCTGGCGCCATATAAACAAATGGGAAATAAATAAGAGGTGCCCGCAATTATTTTGTCAGCTATTCTAATTAATTCATTATAATTTTTACAATATATGTTTGCACTAGCTGAAGAATCTTTAAACAAAGTTAAAATTTCTTGGTGTGTAGAAAGATGGAATGAAATCCATGACCCAAGGGCTCGAAAACAACAGTGGAAACCACTGGTCACCAGGTCACCCAATTATCTCCAAAAATAGAAGACTACACAAAACAGTCCAAAAACTTAGTTCTACATGACTTCCCCTAAAAATGCTAGCAGGTGGTATGAACTGCTGGTTCACTATGAATCAGCTTTCTAACAGGAGGAATTATATGTTCGGATTCATAAAATATTTGCAAGCAAAATATAATAAAGAACGAAACAAATCCATGCATTGTAACTTCGCCCACCCACCTCCAGGCTCAATTATTCAGCCATCTGTTTAACCAGTTAGTTCATTTCAATATTTGATGTCCCTAAATTTAGGTGTTTTTTTCATCTAAACTATTATAATACAGTACTTATACAAATACATCCAAATGCATACCTGACACATCCAAAAGTACAGCTGTGCTTTAAAGGGCTCTACCACCAGATTTCATATTACAAACTGCATGCATTATTAAGATCTCTTAGACCCGATGAGCCTGTTGTACTTACTTTGAAAATCTATCTCAAAATGGCTATAAAAAATGTTTTCAAGTTTTCATAACTGATATTAACCATTTTTTGAGTCCAGGTACAGCTAGACTCATATAGATGGGCTCCTACCGCCATTCAATATCTAATAATAGTGCCATGCAGTGTGAAGATAATAATGCCATATAATAGTTATGCAGAAAAAAATGTAAAGGGGTTTTAAAAATGTAAAATATTGAAAATGTAAAGTATTGCAAGTCAAATCGTGGTAGTTCGACACCTGGCACCCCCACTTATTAACTGTTTTCAGTTATGTCTGTTCACTACACTTCTCATGTAGTATACTGTATATCGTGAAGTAAGTAAATAAGTAAATAGTAGTAATACATTTAAATGACATAGGGCACTTAGTTAACACTATTTAGATTTTTTAAAAAGTGTAAAATCCATCCCACCGCCATAAGGTGTACCCAATCAGGACGGTCCTGTCCTATCTCTAGTATTAAAACCTTACTGAAATGGGGCTCTGTCAGTGGTCGCCTGGCAGCTCTAAGAAGGCTACCATGAACATGCTTGGTGCAAACTACTCTTTTTTTGCCCTGGTGTTGCTCTGGTTTTCACCTTTTAACCCTGGATGTGGACTTAAACATGGACCCCTGGCTAGGGCCACGGAGTCAACTGCTGTTCGGTGGTGCAAGCTGGATACTCAGGTAATTTAGTAAAATCCAAGAGGGCAGAAAAGGTTCAAAATCTTCAGGAAAAAGCAATGTCAATAAAGAAGCTGAGGTCAAAATAGGAAAACATAATGCTAAACAGGAGCAGAAACCACAGACTTTAACTAGGAAACCACAAAGCTATGTCTGGCAGCTTCCAGCAGTAAGCTGGAAGCTTTAGTAGGGTGTGAAGCTTTCCAATTGGCTCGAGCAGGGAGCTGATAACATTGGCTGGACAGCGCACATACCTATACTTTTAGACTTGATGGCACTGCAGATCCCATCCACCCTAACCTTAGTGGCTGGACAGAGCCTGCGCCATCCAGAGATTCTGATTCTGCCATATACTCTATCACCAGCACCGCCCACAGAATTAATACAGTGGCACCAGGTTATAGAACCAGAAATCGCAGGAGCAGGTTCTGTGATGTGATAGTTAACTTTTGTCAACCAACCTCATTGTAGATAAGGGCTGTACAGGACAGTTCACATACCCGTCGATGGGTAGTTATATAGATGAAATGCCAAGCTCAAAATTGGGAGAATCACACTCTTGTTTGAACAAAGTACAAAAAATTACAGCAATACCAAAAAATGGTATAAGTTGGTATATGTGCAATGTGTAAGACCACATTCACACTGAGGCCATTTCACAGACAAAACCCAAGAAAAAACAAGAACATGAGCATGTACCCTGTGGTAAGTGAATAAGTAAATAGTAATAATACATGTAAATAACATAACGTACTTAGTTAACTCTAATTTGTTCAAAAAAGCGTAGAAGCCATCCCACCGCAACAAGTTGTAGCCTGTTATGATCCTTAGTGGTTGAGGATCACAAATTACTCCAGCTAAGTAACAAACATAGGACAAGCTCTAGGGAGGTGGTAAACTGGACTGACCGCAAAACTGAACCTATCCAACACACTAGAGGTAGCCGGTGAACGTGCCTAAAAATCCTAGACATCTCGAGCCAGCCTGAGGAACTAACTACCCCTAGAGAGAAAGAAAGACCTCTCTTGCCTCCAGAGAAATAATCCCCAAAGATATAGAAGCCCCCAACACATAATAACGGTGAGGTAAGAGGAAGGCACATACACAGGGGTGAAAGCAGATTCAGCAAATGAGGCCCACTAATACTAGATAGCAGAAAATAGGAAATGGGTCTGTGCGGTCAGTAAAAAACCCTTACAAAATATCCACCCTGAGATTTCAAGAACCCCCGCACCAACTAACAGTGTGGGGGGAGAAACTCAGTCCCCTAGAGCAACCAGCAAGCGAGGAGATCACATCTTAGCAAGCTGGACAAGAAACATGATGAATGCTAATAATCAAAAAAGGAACAAACAAAAACTTAGCTTGTCTTGGAGAGACTGGGAGCAAGGTAGTCACAAGGAATCTGAAGAGCACTGAATACATTGATAGCAGGCAAGGAACTGAGTATCCAGGTGAGCTAAATAGGAAACCAACCAAGGATAACGAACCAGCTGATGAAGCAACCTGCAGAAAGACAACACTACACAGTACCGCTTGTGACCACTAGAGGGAGCCCAAAAATAGAGTTCACATCAGTAGCCTATCCTGTCTCTAGTATTAAAACCTTACCTTGTGTCAGCCGACCTCAGTGTAGATAAGGGGAAAGTAGGAGAGAGGCCTGACTGTTCAGACTCCTGTCCATGGGAAGTTACATAGTTGAAATGCTTTTCTTAAAAAGGAGGAGCCACACTCCTGTTTGTGCAAAGTACAAAAAACTACATCAAAACCAAAGAAATGAGCCGCAACAGGACAGCTGAGGTGGGGTGAAGTGGTGTCCATGATGTAATGGGTTGTACAATAGATGTCAATTAAACTGGTGTAACAAAGCTGAGTACAGCGATAACTGGTATAGCTTACCCAGGACAGTAATTACTAATGTAGCAGAGCTGGAACCATGATCACTGATGTAGTAGAGTTGGAACAGTGAAGACCGATGTAGCAGAACTGGAACAGTGCTGACCGATGTAGCAGAAATGGAACAGTGATGACCAATGTAGCAGAACTGGAACAGCAATCACTAATGTAGCCGAGCTTGTCAAGCTATGACTGATGTAGCAGAGTTGTAGTAGCAGAGTCCAGGATTCTCTGGTGGGCCCAAGCACTAACACCTGCTGGCATACAGGGCCAGCAGCTGCTTGGGCCCCACTGCTCCAGGGGCCCCCAGTCAGTGGCATGTTAGTAATAGCGGCACACCACACAGCTGCTATGGGGGCCCCCCGGTGCCAGAGGAGCAGCAGCGGGTGGCAGGAGACAGAAACCGGCTGCTCCAGCTAAAGCCTGTTCCCTCTGTTCCTAAAATAAATTAATATTCACTCTTCCATATGACCCCAAGGGCGTGGAGAGGGGTGAATATTAATTTCACTTTAATAGCGGGCAGTGTTAGCAGCAGCAGCCGGCTAACACTTCACACTATCAGGGCCGGCAGACCAAGGCCCCCGCTCCCCAGGGGCCCCCAGCCCACACGGCCACTATGGAGCTGTAAGTCAGGGGGACCCGGGGCCAGCGCCATCCCCCCAAGTGCGGACCGCATTCAACTTTATCGCCATCATAGATGCCGATACAGTTGAAAGCAATAATGGAGGAGAGAGTGTCACATGACACTCCCTCTCCCATCATTCCCCTCTGCCTCTAACGCAGCAGGTGCACGATGACGTCACTTCATCGCGCACCCGCTGTGTGTCTGGCAGATGGCAGTGACTGCAGCTGCTGATACCAGAGCAGAGCCGGAATCAGTGTGGGAATGAGGAGGAGAGGTGAGTATTGTGTTTGTTTGTTTATATATATATATATATATATATATATATATATATATATATATATATATAGTATATGTATATATATATATATATATATATATATATATATATATATACACATATAGTCCAAAAAAACCGAAGGCAGCACTCCAATAGAAAAAATAAATGTGATTTATTGGCCCATGCGTGACGTTTTGGTCCAAGATGTGGACCTTTCTCAAGCTTGAGAAAGGTCCACATCTTGGACTGAAGCATCGCACATGGGCCAATAAATCACATTTATTTTTTCTATGGGAGTGCTGCCTTCGGTTTTTTGGCGTATAGCATGAGGTTTGGTACATACCTGGGAGGATTTTTTGCACCCCTTGTTTTCTTTTGGTGCTGCTTTTTCTTTAGTCCTGGTTGCATTATACCCTACAAGGGGGGGGGCAGCATTATAGCCTATGAGGGGGGTGCATTATGCCCTATGAGGGGGCAGCTTTATACCCGATTAGGGGGGGCATTATACCCTATGAGGGGGTGCATTATATCCAATGAGGGGGCAGCATGATACCCTATGAGGGGGCAGCATTATACCCCATGAGGGGTCAGCATTATACTATATGAGGGGGCTGCATTGTACTCTGAGGGGGCTGCATTATACCCTATGAGGGGGCTACATTATATTCTATGGGGGGATGCATTATACCTTATGAGGGGGTTGCATTATACTCTGAGGGGGCTACATTATATTCTGTAGGGGCTGCATTATATTCTATGAGGGGGGCATCATTCTATTCCGTGAGGGTACTGCATTAGAGTACATGAGGGCTGCATTATATTCTATGAGGGGCTACTTTATATTCTATGAGGGGGCTACATTATGTTCTGTGAGGGGGCTACTTTTACTGTAACTCCTGCTACATAATTAAGATGTGTATTGCCTTATATTATACCCTGATATTAGCACATTTCACTGCACAATTGGTGGTCTTATATTTATTTCTATGTAGCTACATAGTGGGCCCCAAGAATGATTTTCTCTGGTGGACCTTGGCAAGGTACTCCAGTCCGACGCTGGCAGAGTCCAAGTATCCTAGTAATTCTGGCATTAAGGAATTTCTGGATGTCAACTGCCTGAATACACTGGGCTAAATGGTGCAATTCAATGGCATCACAGGAGTGGGAGCAAAAGAACAGATAAGATCAGCTGATAGAGAGAAGGAACGCACGCTCAGTGCTGGAACAAGGAGAGTTGCGTAACACCAGCATTTACAGTCAAAAGGCAAATAATAGCATACGGTACATTTTGTAAATTATAATATAAATAGTGTACAATATTTAATTTATATAGTCATTGTACATACACTCACCGGCCACTTTATTAGGTACACCATGCTAGTAACGGGTTGGACCCCTTTTGCCTTCAGAACTGCCTCAATTCTTCGTGGCATAGATTCAACAAGGTGCTGGAAGCATTCCTCAGAGATTTTGGTCCATATTGACATGATGGTATCACACAGTTGCCGCAGATTTGTCGGCTGCACATCCCAAAGATGCTCCATACAAGGCAGGATGGATCCATGCTTTCATGTTGTTTACGCCAAATTCTGACCCTACCATCCGAATGTCGCAGCAGAAATCGAGACTCATCAGACCAAGCAACGTTTTTCCAATCTTCTACTGTCCAATTTCGATGAGCTTGTACAAATTGTAGCCTCAGTTTCCTGTTCTTAGCTGAAAGGAGTGGTACCCGGTGTGGTCTTCTGCTGCTGTAGCCCATCTGCCTCAAAGTTCGACGCACTGTGCGTTCAGAGATGCTCTTAGGCCTACCTTGGTTGTAACGGGTGGCGATTTGAGTCACTGTTGCCTTTCTATCAGCTCGAACCAGTCTGCCCATTCTCCTCTGACCTCTGGCATCAACAAGGCATTTCCGCCCACAGAACTGCCGCTCACTGGATTTTTTTTCTTTTTCGGACCATTCTCTGTAAACCCTAGAGATGGTTGTGCGTGAAAATCCCAGTAGATCAGCAGTTTCTGAAATACTCAGACCAGCCCTTCTGGCACCAACAACCATGCCACGTTCAAAGGCACTCAAATCACCTTTCTTCCCCATACTGATGCTCGGTTTGAACTGCAGGAGATTGTCTTGACCATGTCTACATGCCTAAATGCACTGAGTTGCCGCCATGTGATTGGCTGATTAGAAATTAAGTGTTAACAAGAAGTTGGACAGGTGTACCTAATAAAGTGGCCAGTGAGTGTATCTATACAAGTCAGTTGAACAAGAAGACATGAAGCTGAAACTAAGGCGTTTGGTTTCAAAGAAGGGAGACAAATTTATTCCGCGGTTCTTGGAATTTTTACTTTTAGGTACATAAATAACGGGCAATGTTCAATGTCACAACATATTCATTTCTTGTCTTACATAACTACGTGTGAATGTCCTACTCCCTCATCCCCCCACTCTCCTATTTCCCTCTTACCCTTCATCCTTCCCTTTCCCATAAACTTCTTATAATGTAAAAACAAACAAGGACAAACAGTGGACTTCAAAGTATTGTTACCCTTTTCATACACAGTTCTCAGATGTCTTCAGTGATCAAGAGATAAATTAAAAAGCTCAACACTGGAAAAATAATAATTATGTAGAATATCCACAAATCTCCAGGCAACACCCAAATTATATCTACGGGAACCATATCTACAACTGTGCACACTGGGAAAGAAATAAAGACCTTATATTTTCTGTGTCAAAATCTTTGTCAGCTAAGACAGATTTTTGTTTATTTTTTTTTATTTGGAGCAAATCATATAATTTTGTACCGTGAAGACTTGTCAGCAAAGTGACACTTTTTATAAATGAGTCCCATTGTATCACATGAGCATCCTGTTTTTTAACTGTCAAGTTTGTATGAGCCTCATCGTGCAAACATTTACAGAATTACACAATGGGACGCGTTGTGGTGGGGGGTGGCGGTATTGTTGGCGTTTCACAACTTTGAAAACTGTCACATAGATATGATTCATCACATAAAGACAATAGAAAGTGACCGATGATTCATACTGCTTTTTTTTTTTTTTTTTTTTTTTTAATAATTCAAGGAGTTCACGTTTAGTTGCATCTTACACACTTCCCTATTTGCTGAAATTAATTTCACTTTCTGTACCCAACAATACTATATAATATAGTGATTGCTGGCAGCCTTGTAAAAAAAAGTTAAGGGGTAGGGATGAGCGGATCTGTGGATGTTCGGGTTCATCAGGTTTGGTGGAACTGTAGTCCAAAGATCAATTTGGGCATCAGAACTTGACGCCGAATGCAAATCCAATAGCAGTCAATGGGAACCCGAAACTTGGGGATGAAAAAATGGCTGTAAAATGGTTGGGGCTGAGAAAGGAAGCAACATGGGGGTAAGAACAGGATAATTGACCTCTGTGAATAGAAAAGTGGCTTAAAATAACATAACAAAAAACAAAAATAAAAAATAATAATATTGAATCAGGAGGCAGAGACGGAGGTGGAGGTGGAGGTAGACGAGGTGGAGGAAGAGATAGCCAGCAGTGTTTGGGGGTTTGTTTTTTTTATTTATTTCTTTGGGGGTACTCTGCACACAGGCAATGTAATAATCTGCTGGCCACTCTCTAGCTGTATACAAGCCATGTAATACTCACTTTTTTGGGGTGCAAAGAATGAGGATAGCATCAAATAGGGGATGTGGCTGTGTTGCTGCTGGTGGTATTGTAATTGCTGCAGGGAGAGAGGGGATGTTATGGATCTGTGACTACTATGCACCCAAGTGAAAAACCTTCCTCTGGTGCATGTAGGTGACAGGACATTCTGTGTGGGCCAAGGACCACTGGATGAATGGTAATGCCAGAAGAAGTAGAGATGGTTTTAGATTGGATGGCTGAGAGTGCCTCCAGTTCCTTCCACCTGGTCTTCTGCAGAAAGCACAAAAGAGGAAAAATATATTTCAGCTCACCCTTATTCTTCCATCCGATGTGGTAAGTGTTGGTCCGAGCACGGAGACAGTGTTGCTGCCACAACGCTGAACAACGTATTGAAAAAGAAGAAATGGCTCCAGCTCCAGGAATAAAATATAGAAACTTTATTAGTACATGTTAAAAAGCTGCTGAGTAGTGTTGAGCATTCCGATACCACAAGTATCGGGTATCGGCTGATATTTGCGGTATTGGAATTCCGATACCGAGTTCCGATATTTTTGTGATATCGGAAATCGGAATCGGAAGTTCTCAGTGTATGGTTCCCAGGGTCTGGAGGAGAGGAGACTCTCCTTCAGGCCCTGGGATCCATATTCATGTAAAAAATAAAGAATAAAAATAAAAAATATGGATATACTCACCCGTCCGGTGGCCCCTGGACCTTACTGATGTAACCGGCAGCCTCCATTCCTAAGAATGCAGTGAGTTTAGGACCTGCGATGACGTCGCGGCTTGTGTGTAAGGTCCAGGGGCCGCCGGAGGGGTGAGTATATCCATATTTTTTATTTTAATTCTTTATTTTTTACATGAATATGGATCCCAGGGCCTGAAGGAGAGTTTCCTCTCCTTCAGACCCTGGGAACCATCCAGAATACCTTCCGATACTTGTGTCCCATTGACTTGCATTGGTATCGGGTATCGGTATCGGCGATATCCGATATTTTTTGGATATCGGCCGATACCATCCGATACCGATACCTTTGAGTATCGGAAGGTATCGCTCAACACTACTGCTGAGACATGACCGGCATGGTCGGTAGAGGAGAGTAAGCAACACCTGACTGGACGCGTTTCGAGCACGAAACTGAGGACTAAGAGCACGTTCGTGCTCGAAACGATGTCCAGTCGGGTGTTGGTTACTCTCCTCTACCGACCATGCCGGTCATGTCTCAGCAGCTTTTTAACATGTACTAATAAAGTTTCTACATTTTATTCCTGGAGCTGGAGCCATTTCTTCTTTTTCAATACTTCTGCAGAAAGCGCAGAGTTTGTACCTGCGGCCCATGCGCATTTGTCTTCCACATCAGTCCCTTGCAAATCTGGCAGGCAGTCAATATTTGGCATGGCTGTTATGGTTCCGGAAGTGCCCATAACCTAAAATATTGTTGACTGGCAGAGCTGCAGCCTGTCCACAAACTTTATTCAGCATCCAAACACCAACAATGCAACAGACTTCCGGAAAAAGACAGTGCTCGGAGTTCAGCACCGGTACAAATCCCAAACTTTACAATTCGTGTTTGTTCAACTCTACTCATTTCCATCAGATGATACTGACATTTGATAACGAGAAATAGAACAAGATAGGAAAAAGCAAGAACTTCACTTGGCCTCAGAAAAATTTTGAGGAAGATTTTAAAAAGTTTTTGTGAATTGGATTGGATTTGAAAAATTTTGGAAGTTGAGGGCTCTCCCACGACTACCACGTACACATACATGGTACAGTGAAACGGAGAATGGTCATTAGATGAGTTCATTTTGCCTTCTTTTGGGAGTTTCTGCTTACAGATGACCATAAACAGTCAATGAATGCATCAAAAGAAGCTATTATGTTGTGGACTGTAGAAGAGATGTATGTGACCAGAAGGAACACTCATTTCCAGTGGCTGATAGTCATATGAAACAACATGAAACAGGACAAGCTGACAGAAAGTAATAACTTGACTTGGCCTCTGAAACAAAATTTGAGCAGATTTTAAAAAGATGGTGAAGTGGATTGTATTGGAAAAAGGCTGTTAGGGCACTCTACACCAGGTTGTTATGGCACCCTACACTAGGCTATTATGACACTCTACACAAGGCTGTTATGGCACTCTGCACAAGGCTGTTATGGAACACTACACCAGGTTGCTATGGCACTCTACACCAGGTTGTAATGGTACTCTGCACCAGGTTGTTATGGCACTCTGCACCAGGCTGTTATGGTACTCTGCACCAGGCTGCTATGGAACATTGCACCAGGTTGCTATGGCACTCTACACCAGGTTGTTATGGCACTCTGCAGCAGGCTGTTATGGCACTCTGCACCAGGCTGTTATGGTACTCTGCACCAGGCTGCTATGGAACATTGCACCAGGTTGCTATGGCACTCTACACCAGGTTGTTATGGCACTCTGCAGCAGGCTGTTATGGCACTCTGCACCAGGCTGTTAGGGCACTCTGCAAAAGGTTGTTATGGCACTCTGCAGCAGGCTGTTATGGCACTCTACACCTGGTTGTCATGGCACTCTGCACCAGGTTGTTATGGCACTCTGCAGCAGACTGTTATGGCACTCTACTCCAGGCTGTTATGGCACTCTACACCAGGTTGCTATGGCACTCTGCACAAAGCTGTTATGGCACTCTGCACCAGGCTGCTATGGAACACTGCACCAGTTGCTATGGCACTCTACACCAGGTTGTTATGGCACTCTGCACCAGGATGTTAGGGCACTCTGCACCAGGCTGCTAGGGCACTCTACACCAGGCTGTTATGACACTCTGCACCAAGCTGTTATGGCATGCTGCACCAGGCTGTTAGGGCACTCTGCACCAGGCTGTTATGGCACTCTGCACCAGGCTGTTATGGCACTCTGCACCAGGCTGTTAGGGCACGCTGCACCTGGCTGTTAGGGCATGCTGCACCAAGCTGTTATGGCACTCTGCACCAGGCTGTTATGGCACTCTGCACCAGGCTGTAAGGGCACTCTGCAAGAGGCTGCTAAGGCACTCTACACCAGCCTGTTATGGCACTCTGCACCAGGCTGTTATGGCACTCTGCACCAGGCTTTTAGGGCATGCTGCACCAGGCTGTTATGGCACTCTGCACCAAGCTGTTAGGGCACTCTGCACCAGGCTGTTAGGGCACTCTGCACCAGGCTGTTATGGCACTCTGTACCAGGTTGTTAGGGCACTCTGCAACAGGTTGTTATGGCACTCTGCACCAGGTTGTTAGGGCACTCTGCACCAGGTTGTTAGGGCACTATTCAACAGGTTGCTATGGCATTCTGCACCAGGTTGTTATGGCACTCTGCACAAGACTGTTATGGCACTCTGCACCAGGCTGTTAGGGCACTCTGCACCAGGCTGCTAAGGCACTCTACACCAGGCTGTTATGGCACTCTGCACCAGGCTGTTTTGGCACTCTGCACCAGGCTTTTAGGGCATGCTGCACCAGGCTGTTATGGCACTCTGCACCAGGCTGTTACGTCACTCTGCACCAGGCTGTTATGGCACTCTGCACCAGGCTGTTACGGCACTCTGCACCAGGCTGTTAGGGCACTCTGCACCAGGCTGTTATGGCACTCTACACCAGGCTGTTAGGGCACTCTGCACCAGGCTGTTAGGGCACTCTACACCAGGCTGTTATGGCACTCTACACCAAACTGTTAGGGCACTCTGCACCAGGCTGTTAGGGCATGCTGCACCAGGCTGTTATGGCACTCTGCACCAGGCTGTTAGGGCACTCTGCACCAGGCTGCTAAGGCACTCTGCACCAGGCTGTTAGGGCACTCTGCACCAGGCTTTTAGGGTACTCTGCACCAGGCTGTTAGGGCACTCTACACCAGGCTGTTATGGCACTCTGCACCAAGCTGTTAGGGCACTCTGCACCAGGCTGTTAGGGCATGCTGCACCAGCCTGTCATGGCACTCTACACCAGGCTGTTATGGCACTCTGCACCAGGCTGTTATGGCACTCTGCACCAGGCTGCTCAGGCACTCTACACCAGGCTGTTATGGCATGCTGCACCAGGCTGTTATGGCACTCTGCACCAGGCTGTTATGTCACTCTGTACCAAGCTGTTAGGGCACTCTGCACCAGGCTGTTAGGGCATGCTGCACCAGGCTGTTATGGCACTCTGCACCAAGCTGTTAGGGCACTCTGCACCAGGCTGTTAGGGCATGCTGCACCAGCCTGTCATGGCACTCTACACCAGGCTGTTATGGCACTCTGCACCAGGCTGTTATGGCACTCTGCACCAGGCTGCTCAGGCACTCTACACCAGGCTGTTATGGCATGCTGCACCAGGCTGTTATGGCACTCTGCACCAGGCTGTTATGTCACTCTGTACCAAGCTGTTAGGGCATGCTGCACCAGACTGTTATGGCACTCTACACCAGGCTGTTAGGGCACTCTACACCAGGCTGTTATGGCACTCTGCACCAAGCTGTTAGGGCACTCTGCACCAGGCTGTTAGGGCATGCTGCACCAGCCTGTCATGGCACTCTACACCAGGCTGTTATGGCACTCTGCACCAGGCTGTTATGGCACTCTGCACCAGGCTGCTCAGGCACTCTACACCAGGCTGTTATGGCATGCTGCACCAGGCTGTTATGGCACTCTGCACCAGGCTGTTATGTCACTCTGTACCAAGCTGTTAGGGCATGCTGCACCAGACTGTTATGGCACTCTACACCAGGCTGTTATGGCACTCTGCACCAGGCTGTTAGGGCACTCTACACCAGGCTGTTAGGGCACTCTACACCAGGCTGTTTTGGCACTCTTCTACACCAGTGTTAAGGGGATACTGCAACAGAGAGGGGTCAGAAGATGGCAGAGTCTGGTTACACAAACCCTTGCATGTATTAGATCTGATTCACCTTCCTAGCAGTGCAGGTTTTCCTTGCTCTGTTATTGCAAGGATTAATCAGTTCTGTCTATCTCCTGAAGCTCTCCATCCTGAATTGTCTCATCTCTTCTGTGTTGGCCACTCTTCTCACATATAAATGCTCACCTCTTGCACTAGGAAATTGCTGGTGAAAGTTGCAACTTCCTGGTTTGGTGGTGAAGGAGAGTTCTGAATTAGTAGCTGTCGGTTCGTGTAGTTTACAGCAGATTTCTGCTTAGATTTGCTATTGTGTGTTTATCCTAATCCTCCATTTGGTTTACCCCTCCTACTGTTCCCTTGATTTTCACTCGGTTTTTTGGTGAGAGCATTTGTATGATTGTAATTTTCTTTTATCCCTGTTTCTCTGTCAGATTGAAATGGACTTGGTGGTGGAGCCACTGTGCCGTGATATAAGGAGAGCCGTGACTAGGTGCCTCACCAAGTCCCACCTCGGATTCACGGAGGCTGGCGATCCGAGTAAGGACGAGGGAGACGGGATCAGGTGCTACCCTAGGACTGATCTTGGGTGGATGGCAGCTGACCCCCAAGGGACAAGAGGCAGGAACAGCCAGGATTGGTAGACTTGGCAAGTACTGGCTGGCACTACTGGTATAGTGACTGGCATCACAGACACACAGGCAGGCAGGTACTGACTGGCATGACTGGTATCCAGGCAGGTGGGTGCAGGCAGGTATGGCTGACATACAGGCAGGCATGTGGGCACGGCTAATTGACAGGCAACAACTGCTCATAGGCAGGCGAGAGGAGGGATTCTGACAGTGATGTGCATCACAACCCCCACGTGACTACCTGAGACCATCATGGGTCTCAATATGAGAGAAGAAAAGAATAGTACAAAGGACTGAGGAGCTGCAATGGTGGCGGAGGAGGAGGCGTAAGGACAGGTGAAGGCCTGTCAGAAGTGAGCATAATGGATCTTATTATTTTTGATCCCCTTATCAGCCCTGTGGTAGATCGGCTCACTGGGCAAAACAGGAAAACAAAACAAAATGGTATACAAAATGGTCTCTGCATCTGCGTGGATCCATCAGTTCAGGATATAACAAACAGGTTCAGTACAGTTTAACACACAAAAACCACTTCTCTTAACACTGAATGCCTTAGAAGGCTGACTATTTAAAGGGAACCTATCACCCCCAAAATCGAAGGTGAGCTAAGCCCACCGGCATCAGGGGCTTATCTACAGCATTCTGTAATGCAGAGCAAAGTACTGCAGTGCGCAGGCGCCGGGAAAGGTCAGGGAGGCCTGGTGCCTGCGCACTGCGGTACTTTGCTCTGCCCTCAACAGGGCAGACAAAGTACGCCAGCGCCGGAGCCACAGCCTGAAGACAAGAAGAGGACGTCATCGTAAGAAGATGGGAGGCCCCGGACCGTACCGCGACGTCCATTGGACCAAAACAGAACCGGGACCGCCCCTGGGTGAGTATAATCTAACCTCTTTTTCTCATCTTTCAGGATACATCGGGGGCTTATCTACAGCATTACAGAATGCTGTAAATAAGCTCCTGATGCTGGTGGGCTTAGCTCACCTTCGATTTTAGGGGTGACAGGTTCCTTTTAAACCTCAGATCACACCCTAGGGTGGAGAATAGGTGAACAACCTCCCACCCGCTCTATGGTTGTTCACAAAACCCAGACCCAAAAAATGGCAATGAACCCCTCTCAACACATAGTGTGCTGGAGAAAACCTCTGGGTTTCAAATCACTGAAGCTAAAAGTCTCAGTGAAACGTATCTCCCTCTAACACTTTGCCAGCATCTTTGTCACAGCTGTCAGAAGAAGATATAAAAATGACTGCCAGCTGGCTTCCCTTTTGCTTTATTCATATGAATTAAATTTAAAAAATGTAAAGTATACCAATATCCAAAATTTTGGAAAAATTTGTAATGAAATTGATTTTTTATGGATTGATTTGCTCATCTCTATTTGGTCCCGAAGGAAGTGTTAAAGGGACTCTGTCACCTGAATTTGGCGGGCTATGTAAATGCCATGTGTCTGTTCCGATGGGCGGTGTTTCTTCTTTTTTCCTCCATCCCATCCTTCCCCGCTGTCTGCAATATGGACTGTTGCTCAGTGGTCCAAGGTGTTTTAAGATGAAAGTAAATTTTGCATTTCATTTGGAAATCAAGGTCCCACAGTCCGGAAGAAGAGTGGAGAGGCCACAATCCAAGATGCTTGAGGTCTAGTCTGAAATTTCCACAATCAGTGATGGTTTGGGGAGCCATGTCATCTGCTGGTGTAGGTCCACTGTGTTTTATCAAGACCAAAGTTAGCGCAGACGTCTACCAGGAAAATTTAGAGCACTTCATGCTTCCCTCTGCCGACAAGCTTTTTGGAGATGGAAATGTCATTCTCCAGCAGGACTTGGCACCTGTCCACACTGCCAAAAGTACCAATACCTGGTTTAAAAACAACAGTATCACTATTCTTGATTGGCCAGCAAACTCGCCTGACCTTAACCAGTATTGTCAAGAGGAAGATGAGAGACACGGGGCATGTCCCTGCATTCCCAATGTTAAAGATAGGTATGCAGGACGACGCAGGACGCATGCGGAAGTAGGCCGAGCGTAGGCGGAGCTTAAGGGAGGATGTACGCAGCCATATGCAGACCAGCCAAACGCAAGTGTGAAACCAACCTAAGCCATAATCATCAACATAAACAGAAATAAACACTTGAAATAGATCATTTTATGAATGCAGCTTCAAGATGGAACCTGCAACAAAAGATGACAGATATGTCCATGAATATTTCTGATGGTGAACACAGATGCTAAAAATCTGAAAAACTCAATTTGGGTCCTAATGTAAGTTATGTTAACACACAAAGTCATTTAATACATATAAATGCAAATTGACTTATATTTACTTCTTCTGTCCGTTTCATAGTAAGGCTACTTTCACACACAGCATATTTGCTGCGTATTTTTAAACAGGCAAAAAACGCAGCTGCTTTCACACACTGCGTTTTTTGCTGCGTTTTTTGCTGCGTTTTTTGCAGCTGCGTTTTTTTCAGCATTGTGTACTGAAAATAAAGTAAAGCCATCACACACACTCAGCCATCACACACACACACCCAGCCATCACACACACAGCCATCACACACACCAGATACCTCATACACACATGACACACACACAAATGCAGCATCACACATCTCACACACACACATCACACACACATCACACACACACAATCTCCTCTGTGGTGCAGGGGCGGCTGATCTGTCCATGTGCACTGCAGCTCTTCAGTTTCTCCGGCTGCTCACAGCTCTGCACTGTCCCGGCACCTCCCCCGTCTCTCCTTCTCTGCTGGGATACCAGCTAAGAGCAGGAGACGCCGGAGCTCCGTGCACACACAGGAGGAAGTGAGTCGCTGACCTCTCATCTTGATCGCTGCTGGCTCTCTTCCTCAGCGTGGCAGCGCCGCACACACAGGGGGCGGGAAGGGGGGGGGTGGGGGCGGGTTCGGTCGGGAGGAGACATTAGTGTCCCGCCCGGGATCCCGGGGCTGGAAATCAGGACAGTCCCGCGGGATCCAGGACGGTTGGGAGATATGCCTCCGTACAAAGACGCCGACACCCAGGACAAAGGCGCTGTGTGTGGACGGTAATATGGGGCCCTATGGGGATACGCAGACACGCCGCTGCGTAAAGAATTGACATGTCAATTCTTTTTACTCCGGCGTGTTTGCAGACAAAAGCGCCGCGTTTTTTTGCGGTGTGTCTGAACGGCAAAGTGAATTTCTCATTCACTTTGCCGGCAGACGAAAATGACATTGCGCATTTTTGAAAAGCGCCCGCAAAATAGCGCTCAAAAATGCGCTATGTCTGAAAGTAGCCTAATACTTTTCATGGGAAAACCCATAATCTAAATATTTTTCCTGTCAGAATAAAACATGATATAAAACTATAATTTGGAACATTTTACTCTAAGTAACAAAATTATGTATTTTTTTTTCTATGATTCTGCAATTTTCTGCAATTCTAGTTGTTATGACTAACACAGAGAGCCGGTAGAAATGCGTCAAGTACTGAATATCTCCACGCTGTAATGTCAATGCTGTTAATAAAGGTTAAATAAAGATTTTTTTTTAGCTAAAAAAAGGTGGAAGCAATGTCTTTTTCCTGTAGATTCATTTTTACTGCTTTTAATACTGTGAATTGATACTAAAGAATTCATAAAGGATAATATATGAGGATGATAAACTATGTAAATGGGAGTCATTCTGCACTTCATGCTTTTATTATTATTACGCCTAATATTGCCAAAATGGTTTGTTGACTAACTGTGACCGCAATTTATTTGCACATTTGGGCTAGAAAAAGGTCTGCTAGCAAAACACAAGTGGATTACACACAATTTTCCAATTCTGAAAGGATTAATAATACCATGTGGCAATTAATCACATCTCCTCCCTGTGAAATATGTAGGGAAATCCCAAATTGTTAACCGAAGGATGAGCGGCTTATTCTCAGCTGTGTCAGAGAATATAAGGAATATGTCAGATATAAGGAATGGCTATAAGGAAAAGTCTTTTAGTGGCAATAGGAAAAGTCTTTGACTAAACGTCCGAAGACAAGAGGAAGTTGAAGTGAAAAACATCTCTCTGTGGGAATGAGAAAGAAAGGGGTAGGAAATGAGAGGAAGGTGACAGTGGACAGAGGGAAGGATGGAGATAAGGAAACAAGAAACGTGGGAAAGGATGGCACATTGGTGACAGAACGTGCATTCTGACACTTCGCCGTTACATTGTTACACAGCAGTTATGGATAATGTCAGGAATGTTATCAATGCCTCTGTAAATTAGTCAGGAATGGAGGTGATCAAATATGAAGCTGCAGAAATTCTTTTTTTAATTTTTCTTAGAAAAAACACACAAGTCTATAATAAGTCAGAACCAGTGCTTGGGAAAATTAATTTAGAGATACAGCATGGAAATATTATCAAATTCCTTCACTTTATATTTTCCCACCATTTATGCATGGATAGAGAGGCTGGAGTTTTATCTGGGACATGAAGCCTTAAGAAGCCTGAAAGATGTCTTTGATAAGCTCTGTAGAGGGGCTGAAGCGCACACAAAATAGGGCATTAATGTTTGACAGTGATGTAACTAGAGTCAGATGGGCTCCAGTGCAAAATTTTGACCTGGCCACCCCGCCCCTGCATGTTGATCAGATGTATGGATCTTATAAGAACATACAAATTGCACCCCCTCCCCCATTATGTAGTAATGTCCCCCATCTTCGACTCCTTCCTGGTAAATATGTACCCCATCCTGGACCCATCCTAGTATATCTGTCCCCTATCCTGAAATATCTGTCCCTCATCCTGGTATGTACATATGTCCTCCATCTTGGTATATATGTTCCCCATCCTGGCATATGTTTCCCCCAGCCTGTTATGTATATTCCCCATACTTTTATCCATGCTCACAATACTGGCATACAGTGCCTTGCGAAAGTATTCGGCTCTCTGGAACTTTTCAACCTTTTCCCGCATATGCTTCAAACATAAAGATACGAAATGTAAATTTTTGGTGAAGAATCAACAAGTGGAACACAATTGTGAAGTTGAATGAAATTTATTGATTACTTTACATTTTTTTTGGAAATTCAAAAACTGAAAAGTGAGGCGTGCAATATTATTCGGCCCCTTTACTTTCAGTGCAGCAAACTCACTCCAGAAGTTCATTGTGGATCTCTGAATGATCCAATGTTGTCCTAAATGCCTAATGATGATAAATATAATCCACCTGTGTGTAATCCAGTCTCCGTATAAATGCACCTGCTCTGTGATAGTCTCAGGGTTCTGTTTGAAGCACAGAGAGCATCAGGAAGACCAAGGAAAACAACAGGCAGGTCCGTGATACTGTTGTGGAGAAGTTTAAAGCTGGATTTGGATACAAAATGATTTCCAAAATTTTAAACATCCCAAGGAGCACTGTGCAAGCTATGATATTGAAATGGAAGGAGTATCATGCCATTGCAAATCTACCAAGACCCGGCCGTCCCTCTAAAGTTTAATCTCAAACAAGGAGACTGACTGATCAGACTGATCAAGACTGATCAGAGATGCAGCCAAGAGGCCCATGATCACTCTGGATGAACGGCAGAGATCTACAGCTGAGGTGGGACAGTCTGTCCATAGGACAACAATCAGTTGTACACTGCACAAATCTGGCCTTTATGGAAGAGTGACAAGAAGAAAGCCATTTCTCAAAGATATCCATAAAAAGTGTGGTTTAAAGTTTGCAACGCGCCACCTGGGAGACACACCAAACATGTGGAAGAAGTTGAAACCAAAATCGAACTTTTTGGCAACAATGCCAAACGATATGTTTGGCATAAAGGCAACACAGCTCATCACCCTGAACCATCCATTCCCACTGTCAAACATGGTGGTGGCAGCATCATGGTTTGGGCCTGCTTATCTTCAGCAGGGACAGAGAAGATGGATAAAAATTATGGGAAGATGCATGGAGCCAAATACAGGACCATTGTTGAAGAAAACCTGTTGGAGTCTGCAAAAGACCTGAGACTGGGATGGAGATTTGTCTTCCAACAAGACAATGATCCCAAACATAAAGCAAAATCTACAATGGAATGGTTCACAAATAAATGTATCCAGGTGTTAGAATGGCCAAGTCAAAGTCCAGACCTCAATCCAATCAAGAATCAGTGGAAAGAGCTGAAAACTGCTGTTCACAAACGATCTCCATTAAACCTCACTGAGCTTGAGCTGTTTGCCAAAGAAGAATGGGCAAGAATTTCAGTCTCTCAATGTACAAAACTGATAGAGACATACCCCAAGCGACTTGCAGCTGTAATCGCAGCAAAAGGTGGCGCAACAAAGTATTAAGTTAAAAGAGCCAAATAATATTCCGCGCCCCACTTTTCAGTTTTTGAATTTCCACAAAAATTTAAAATAACCAATACATTTCATTCAACTTCACAATTGTGTTCCACTTGTTGTTGATTCTTCACCAAAAATTTACATTTGGTATCTTTATGTTTGAAGCATGATATGTGGGAAAAGGTTGAAAAGTTCCAGGGACCCGAATACTTTCGCAAGGCACTGTATGTGTTTCCCATTTTAGGTCCATTACATATATATATATATATATATATATATATATATATATATATACACACACTACCGTTCAAAAGTTTAGGGTCACCCAGACAATTTTATGTTTTCCATGAAAACTCATACTTTTATTAATCCAATGAGTTGTCAAATGAATTGAAAATCTAGTCCAGACATTGACAAGGTTCAAAATAAAGATTTTTATTTGAAATAATAATTTTCTCCTTCAAACTTTGCTTTCGACAAAGAATGCTCTCTTTGCAGCAATTACAGCATTGCAGACCTCTGGCATTCTAGGAGTTAATTTGCTGAGGTAATCTGGAGAAATTTCACCCCATGCCTCCAGAAGCCCCTCCCACAAGTTGGTTTGCCTTGATGGGCACTTTTTGCCTACCAGACGGTCAAGCTGCTCCCACAACAACTAATGGGGTTAAGATCTGATGACTGCGCTAGCCACTCCATTACAGATAGAATACCAGCTGCCTGCTTCTACCCTAAATAGTTATTGCATGATTTGGAGGTGTGCTTTGGGTCACTGTCCTGTTGTAGGATGAAATTAGCTCCAATCAAGCACTGTCCACCGGGTATGGCATGGCGTTGCAAAATGGAGTGATATCCTTCCTTATTTAAAATCCCTTTTACCTTGTACAATTCTCCCACTTTACTAGCACCAAAGCAACCCCAGACCATCACATTAACTCCACCATGCTTGACAGATGGCATCAGGCACTCTTCCTGCATCTTTTCAGTTGTTCTGCATCTCACAAATGTTCTTCTGTGTGATCCAAACACCTCAAACTTGGATTCATCTGTCCATAACACTTTTTTCCAATCTTCCTCTGCCCAATGTCTGTGTTCCTTTGCCCATATTAATCTTTTCCTTTTTTTAGCCAGTCTCAGATATGGCTTTTTCTTTGCCACTCGTCCCTGAAGGCCAGCATCCTGGAGACGCCTCTTCACTGTAGACGTCGACATTGGCGTTTTGCGTGTACTATTTAATGAAGCTGCCAGTTGACCTGTGAGGCATCGATTTCTCAAACTGCAGACTCTAATTTACTTGTCTTTTGCTCAGTTGTGCAGCGGGGCCTCCCACTTCTCTTTATACTCTGGTTAGAGCCTGTTTGTGCTATCCTCTGAAGGGAGTAGTACACACCATTGTAGGAAATCTTCAGTTTCTTGGCAATTTCATGCATGGAATAGCCTTCATTTCTAAGAACAAGAATAGACTGTCGAGTTTCACATGAAAGTTCTTTTTTTCTGGCCATTTTGAGAGATTAATGGAACCAACAAATGTAATGCTCCAGATTCTCAACTAGCTCAAAGGAAGGTCAGGTTTATAGGTTCTCTAATCAGCCAAACTGTTTTCAGCTGTGCTAACATACTTTCACAATAATTTTTAAGGGTATTCTAATCATCCATGAGCCTTCTTAAACAATTAGCAAACACAAAGTACCATAAGAACACTGGAGTGATGGTTGTTGGAAATGGGCCTCTATACACCTATGAAGATATTGCATTACAAACCAGACATTTGCAGCTAGAATAGACATTTACTATATTAACAATGAATAGAGTGTATTTCTGAATCATTTACTGTAATGTTAGCTTCATTGGAAAAAACTGTGCTTTTCTTTCAAAAATAAGATATAAGGTATAAAATAATAATTTTCTCCATTGTATGTCCCCCATTCTGGGCGCATCCTGGTAAACACGTTCCCCATTTTGGTATACATGTTCCTTATCATGGACCCCATCCTGGTATATATATCCCCCATTCTGGTATATATATCCCTTATTCTGGGCCCCATCCTGGTTTACATGTCCCTAATCCTAAGCCCATCCTGGTATATATATCCCCACTCTGGTATCTGTGTCCCTTATCCTGGGCTCCATCCTGGTATACATATCCCCCATCTTAGTATATGTATCCCCCATCCTGGTATGTGTGTTACCCATCCTTGTATATGTCCCCCATTCTACCACTGTTCTTTAATGCATAGAAAAAACAACAATTATGATCACCTTCTCTCCACTCCTCCATCAAGTCGTATCCTCTTCTGATGCCAGCAGCTGACTTCATTGTACAATAGTAAGCAGTGCATGATGTCACTGCCATGCGCCCCCAGTCACCTGCGTGCCAGTGTCAGATACTGGTCCCTGATTGTCCAGCAGATGTGTATTGCATTGCATGGACCTGGTGGCACACACTTCAGCAGAATGTGCATCCGAGGATGCACATCCAGTTGAAGTTAGCGCTGGCCCGGTCATGGTTGTGATCTGCAAACACGGTCGCTATGCCCTTGCTGCCTAGTAAAATATAACTATAAGCGATGGTAGCACTCACCTGAAGCTATTGTGTGCCGGCACAACATCTATAAAAGCATGAAAAGCCGCTGCTGCTGCCCTGCAGTTGGAGAAAATGGGTCTTCCAGATGTATAGTGGCAAATATAGACACTGTCACATTTAGGCAGGCTGCGCTGCAGGAATGAAGAACCTTGGAAAACCAAATCATTTTGTTTTAATACCAATGCACTTCTGCGTTGGTAAAGCTATAAATAACAAATATCATTTGTTTTTTTTCACCTTGATAAAGACATCGGTATGGAGCAGAAACGCGTTAGTATAATAAAAAAAATTTGGAATCCCAAGGTTCTTCATTCCTCCAAAGCAGCCTAAACGTGACAGTTTCCATTTTTACCAAAAGATCCCTTTCTCTCATAAGAGGAAACCAAAAGGATTACAGATGTTCTGGATGGTCGGCTGCAGATATGTCTATTTATTATCCACCAAATTTTAAAAAATCTTTGCGCACAACGCCAGTCTTCATAAATCATCCCTTATGTCTTTTTTTTACACGTATTTTCAATTTATGATCTGTTTCTGGTTTTGACTTCAGAAACTGCCTAAAAAAACTGCACAAGGAAACCCAACCTTAAGGTATGTTCAAATGACATCTTAGGTGGATTCCATCTGGACTGTATCCCCAACATGTTTCAACCATATCTTAGTAAGTGATAGCACAACACTTGGATATGCCATCATTAAATAGTCAATGGTAGCCTGACCTTTGGGTCCACCACTGATATTGAGAGTGAATGGTCACAGCACTGTGTCTCATATAGACTTTTTGTAGAAGTTCTGCAGCAGGAGAGCAGGGAGGGGTTCAGAGAATAACAACAGAATCAGGGGCAAAAGCACTGGCAGATAATTTTTTAATCAAGACTGTTTAACAAGTTGTCTAACAGAGATCAGTGAATCGATTCCCAGGACCCTCCTGCAGTGGCCATGTCAGTATTCCTTGTCCGTGGGACGGCATCCCTGCAAACCATTTCCTATCTGCCGGCATCCCTGGTGCCTTTTCTGATTGGTTATAACTAGTGCAACTTCATTAGTGAGTCACACAGCGATGATGACATCACGCCAGGCCATCTAATCAGATGAGATATTTAAGGGAAAAAATAGCACTCATAGGGCAATACCGTATGTTGTAAAAACTGATGACAGGTGTGATTCAGAGGGACATGCAATCCGACTCCCCACCATTTTCAGCGTGGCCCACTCATTTGGATGCGTTGTGTTAAGGACACAACACCAAATTGTGCATAAATAAATCTGCAGCTGCTGCCAGCTCCTTGCAGACTAATTCAAAGCCTTGTGAAAGTGCACACTAGTGGTCCTGGTGTAACATAGAGAAATAAGACTTGTAAACATGGCTGCACTGCCTGAGAAGAAGAGCTAAGTTTAAAGATGGGCAAAGAAGCTTAAAGCATTATAGGAATGAGATTCCAAATAACTGCGTTTCGGGGTTGAACTCAGGATAATTACATCATCAAGCTACAGTCTTCGGTCCAGCCAGATGCTCCTCGGGATTCCTATGTTAGCCTATGACCAGAGCAGTATGTGAAGGGGGCTGGCTGACTACTTATACCAAAGTAGTGACAGGAAAAGTTTTAGCTATTTAAATAAGGCTTCTTTCACACTAGCGTCATACTCGGCCCGTCGCAGAGCGTCGGGCCGATGTACCGACGCTAGTGTTGTTTGCGCCGCACAACGGGTGCAGCGGATGCTGTTTTTCCACGCATCCGCTGCCCCATTGTGAGGTGCGGGGAGGTGGGTGCAATGTTTTTTGCAGCCGACGGTCCGCAACAACACGGCGCAACCGTCGCACGACGGTTGCGACGTGTGGCAAAGCGTCGCAATGCGACGCTAATGCTAATCAATGGTGAAAAACGCATCCTGCAAGCACTTTTGCAGGATGGGTTTTTTCAACCAAACGACGCATAGCGACGTGCAGTGCACGACGCTAGGGTTGAGCGAAACGGGTCGATCATTTTCAAAAGTCGCCGACTTTTGGCTAAGTCGGCGTCTCATGAAACCCGATCCGACCCCTGTGCTTGTCGGCCATGCGGTACGCGACTTTCGCGCCAAAGTCGCGTTTCAATGACGCGAAAAGCGCCATTTCTCAGCCAATGAAGGTGAACGCAGAGTGTGGGCAGCGTGATGACATAGATCCTGGTCCCCACCATCTTAGAGAAGGGCATTGCAGTGATTGGCTTGCTGTCTGCGGCGTCACAGGGGCTATAAAGGGGCGTTCCCGCCGACCGCCATCTTACTGCTGCTGATCTGAGCTTAGGGACAGGTTGCTGCCGCTTCATCAGAAGCAGGGAGAGCGTTAGGCAGGGTCCACTAACCACCAAACCGCTTGTGCTGCAGCGATTTCCACTGTCCAACACCACCTTCGGTGTGCAGGGACTGTGGAAGCTATTTATTTATTTTTTTCCCCTCAGCGCTGTAGCTCATTGGGCTGCCCTAGAAGGCTCCGTGATAGCTGTATTGCTGTGTGTACGCCACTGTGCAAACCAACTGCTTTTTTCAAAGCACATATCCTCTTGTTCCTTCCTTTCTGCACAGCTATCTTTTTTGTTTGTCCACACTTTTTATTTAATTTGTGCATCAGTCCACTCCTATTGCTGCCTGCCATACCTGGCTTACATTACTGCAGGGAGATAGTAATTGTAGGACAGTTTTTTTTTGTTTTTTGTTTTTTTTTTGTGGGAGATTAAGATTGGCATTTCTGCTACAGTGCCATCCCTGTGTGTGCCATCTCTCACTGAGTGGGCCATAGAAAGCCTATTTATTTTTTCCGTGATTTGTGTTCTAAAATCTACCTCAACACAGAAACACTACATCAATCAGTGGGAGAAAAATATTGGCCTCAGTCAGGGCTTGTGTGCCACTGCTGTGTGTGCGCTATCTCTCATTCAGTGGGCTATAGCAAGCCTATATTTTTTTTTTTTTTTTTTTTTTAATATTATTTGGTTTCAAAAGTCTCCCTGAAAAAAAAAAAAAACCTAAAAAAACAGTGGGAGAGTAATATTGCCCTTTCAGCTTGTGTGCCAGTCTTGACTCCTGGGTGTGCCACCTCTCTCCCTCTCATTCAGTGGGCCATAGAAAGCCTATTTATTTTTTTTTTAAAATATTATTGGGTTTCTAAAGTCTCCCTGAAAAAACAAAAAAAACCTAAAAAAACAGTGGGAGAGTAATATTGCCCTTTCAGCTTGTGTGCCAGTCTTGACTCCTGGGTGTGCCACCTCTCTCCCTCTCATTCAGTGGGCCATAGAAAGCCTATTTATTTTTTTTTTTAAATATTATTGGGTTTCTAAAGTCTCCCTGAAAAAACAAAAAATACATAAAAAAACAGTGGGAGAGTAATATTGCCCTTTCAGCTTGTGTGCCAGTCTTGACTCCTGGGTGTGCCACCTCTCTCCCTTTCATTCAGTGGGCCATAGAAAGCCTATTTTTTTTTTTTTTTTAATATTATTTGGTTTCTAATTCTCCCTGAAAAAAAAAAAAAAACCTAAAAAAACAGTGGGAGAGTAATATTGCCCTTTCAGCTTGTGTGCCAGTCTTGACTCCTGGGTGTGCCACCTCTCTCCCTTTCATTCAGTGGGCCATAGAAAGCCTATTTTTTTTTTTTTTTTAATATTATTTGGTTTCTAATTCTCCCTGAAAAAAAAAAAAAAACCTAAAAAAACAGTGGGAGAGTAATATTGCCCTTTCAGCTTGTGTGCCAGTCTTGACTCCTGGGTGTGCCACCTCTCTCCCTCTCATTCAGTGGGCCATAGAAAGCCTATTTATTTTTTTTTTTAAATATTATTGGGTTTCTAAAGTCTCCCTGAAAAAACAAAAAAAACCTAAAAAAACAGTGGGAGAGTAATATTGCCCTTTCAGCTTGTGTGCCAGTCTTGACTCCTGGGTGTGCCACCTCTCTCCCTCTCATTCAGTGGGCCATAGAAAGCCTATTTATTTTTTTTTTTAAATATTATTGGGTTTCTAAAGTCTCCCTGAAAAAACAAAAAATACATAAAAAAACAGTGGGAGAGTAATATTGCCCTTTCAGCTTGTGTGCCAGTCTTGACTCCTGGGTGTGCCACCTCTCTCCCTTTCATTCAGTGGGCCATAGAAAGCCTATTTTTTTTTTTTTTTTAATATTATTTGGTTTCTAATTCTCCCTGAAAAAAAAAAAAAAACCTAAAAAAACAGTGGGAGAGTAATATTGCCCTTTCAGCTTGTGTGCCAGTCTTGACTCCTGGGTGTGCCACCTCTCTCCCTTTCATTCAGTGGGCCATAGAAAGCCTATTTTTTTTTTTTTTTTAATATTATTTGGTTTCTAATTCTCCCTGAAAAAACAAAAAAAACCTAAAAAAACAGTGGGAGAGTAATATTGCCCTTTCAGCTTGTGTGCCAGTCTTGACTCCTGGGTGTGCCACCTCTCTCCCTCTCATTCAGTGGGCCATAGAAAGCCTATTTATTTTTTTTTTTAAATATTATTGGGTTTCTAAAGTCTCCCTGAAAAAACAAAAAATACATAAAAAAACAGTGGGAGAGTAATATTGCCCTTTCAGCTTGTGTGCCAGTCTTGACTCCTGGGTGTGCCACCTCTCTCCCTCTCATTCAGTGGGCCATAGAAAGCCTTTTTTTTTTTTGGTTTTTTTAATATTATTTGGTTTCTAAAGTCTCCCTGAAAAAAACAAAAAAAACATAAAAAACAGTGGGAGAGTAATATTGCCCTTTCAGCTTGTGCGCCAGTCTTGACTCCTGGTTGTGCCACCTCTCTCTCTCTAATTGTGGGCCATAGAAAGCCTTTTTTTTTTTTTTTTTTAATATTATTTGGTTTCTAAAGTCTCCCTGAGAAAAAAAAAAAAATAAATTAGGTGGGAGATTAATATTGACATTAGTGCTTGAGTGACAGTCCTGCGTGTGTGTCATCTCTGTGATTTTGTGCCACAGAAAACAGAGTGTGTAACATTGTGCCTGATTTTCCTTGTGGTCTCACCAACCTGTTAAGGGATATTGAAATCATACTGAAGTTATAGCTCACCGTGTAAGTTGTTTGATAGCAACAAATAAAGTTACTTTGGTTAAGATTTTAAAACAATGAGGAAGTCTGGTGCAAGAGGTCGTCGTGGGCGTTCATTGTCAGCTGGTAATGATGGTAGTGGTAGTGGAGCATCAGGTGGTCGTGGGGATAAAAATATTCCACCTAAGTCTGGAGCTGTGGAGCCAGTTTCGTCGTCAGGCTACACAAGGCCTCGAACGCTCTCTTTTCTGGGAGTAGGAAAACCGCTTTTAAAGGCGGAGCAGCAACAGCAAGTTTTGGCTTACATTGCAGACTCAGCCTCTAGCTCTTTTGCCTCCTCTTCCGAAACTGGTAAATGTAAAAGCAGCGCGTCGCTTGTGGATGTTCACGGTCAGGGACAAGTCGCTTCCTTGTCCTCCTCAGCAAAAACTACAACAAGAGAGAAGGATGCAGCAGGCGACACAACGGGTCACTCCATGGAGCTCTTTACACATACCGTCCCTGGCTTAGAAAGTGAAACATTTAACAGGCCATGCCCATTACAAGTATATTCTGACATGGAGTGCACTGATGCACAGCCACAGCCAGAGTACTATGCTGCTCCTTTGACTCAGACCACCACATTGCCCTCTCAGGGTACAGATCCACAATCAGACCCTGATGAGACTATGTTGCCCCGCCACGAACGCTATACCACCGACCGACACAGTGACACAGACGAAGTTGCACACGAGCTCGAAGAGGAGGTAATAGATGACCCAGTTATTGACCCCGATTGGCAGCCATTGGGGGAACAGGGTGCAGGCGGCAGTAGTTCAGAAGCGGAGGTGGAGGAGGGGCCGCAGCAGGCATCAACATCGCAACAGGTTCCATCTGCCGGGCCCGTATCTGGACCAAAACGCGTGTCAAAGCCAAAACCTGTTGGAGCACAGCGTTGCCATCCGGTTAAAGCTCAGTCTGCAATCCCTGAAAAGGGATCAGAGTCTAGGAAGAGTGCAGTCTGGCATTTTTTTAAACAACATCCAACTGATCAGCGCAAAGTCATCTGTCAAAAATGTTCAACTAGCTTAAGCAGAGGTCAGAATCTGAAAAGTCTAAATACTAGTTGCATGCATAGACACTTAACCACCATGCATTCTCAAGCCTGGACTAACTACCAAACGTCCCTCAAGGTTGTAGCACCCTCGGCCAATGAAGCTAGTCAGCAACGCAACATCCCTTCCGTCACTGTAAGGCCACCATTTTCCGCACCACCGGCAGTATCTGTGCAGGTTTCTTTGCCAGCCAAAAGCAGTCAGGGTCAGGGAATCACCAGTTTTGTAGGAGGAAATATTGCATGTAGGGCACCGGCGGAAACAATACCGTCTCCAACCGTCTCTCAGTCTGCCATGTCCACCGGCACACCCGAAAGTTCCACGATCTACAGCTCTCCAGTCCAGCTCACCCTACATGAGACTCTGGTTAGAAAAAGGAAGTACTTATCCTCGCATCCGCGTACACAGGGTTTTAACGCCCACATAGCTAGACTAATCTCGTTAGAGATGATGCCCTACCGGTTAGTTGAAAGCGAAGCTTTCAAAGCCCTGATGGAGTACGCTGAACCACGATACGAGCTACCCAGTCGACACTTTTTTTCCAGAAAAGCCATCCCAGCCCTGCACCAGCATGTTAAACAGCGCATCGTCCATGCACTCAGGCAATCTGTGAGTACAAAGGTGCACCTGACTACAGATGCATGGACCAGTAGGCATGGCCAGGGACGTTATGTGTCCATCACGGCACACTGGGTGAATGTGGTGGATGCAGGGTCCACAGGCGACATCAATTTAGGGACAGTTGTGCCTAGCCCACGGTCTAGGAAACAGTTGGCTGTAGGCGTTCGCACCCCCTCCTCCTCCTCCTCGTCCTCCTGCAGAAGCTACAGCTCTTCCACAGAACGCAGTCGGCCAACCACTCCATCGGCAGATGACACTGTTGCACACCAGTTGTCCCATTATGGGCCAGCTACTGCCAAGCGTCAGCAGGCTGTATTGGCTATGAAGTGTTTGGGCGACAACAGACACACCGCGGAAGTTCTGTCCGAGTTCTTGCAACAAGAAACGCAGTCGTGGCTGGGCACAGTAGATCTTGAGGCAGGCAAGGTAGTGAGTGATAACGGAAGGAATTTCATGGCTGCCATCTCCCTTTCCCAACTGAAACACATTCCTTGCCTGGCTCACACCTTAAACCTGGTGGTGCAGTGCTTATTGAAAACTTATCCTGGGTTCTCCGACCTGCTCCTCAAAGTGCGTGCACTTTGCTCACATATCCGACGTTCGCCTGTACACGCCAGCCGTATGCAGACCTATCAGCGGTCTTTGAACCTTCCCCAGCATCGCCTAATCATAGACGTTGCAACAAGGTGGAACTCAACACTGCACATGCTTCAGAGACTGTGCGAACAGAGGCGTGCTGTTATTTATTTGTGGGAGGATACACGGGCAGGCAGTAGGATGGCAGACATGGAGTTGTCAGGTGTGCAGTGGTCGAAGATACAAGACATGTGTCAAGTCCTTCAGTGTTTTGAGGAATGCACACGGCTGGTTAGTGCAGACAACGCCGTAATAAGCATGAGCATCCCCCTAATGCGTCTGCTGATGCAAAGTTTGACGCACATAAAGGAGCAGGCGTCTGCACCAGAGGAAGAGGGAAGCCTTGATGACAGTCAGCCATTGTCTGGTCAGGGCAGTGTACAGGACGAGGTAGCGGGCGAAGAGGAGGTGGAGGACGAGGAGGATGATGGGGATGAGTATATTTTTAATGCGGAAACTTTCACGGGGGCACAGGAAATTGGTTGCGTGTCACGGCCGGGTTCTGGTTTTTTGAGGGACACAAGTGACGTAGATTTGCCTGCAACTGCCCCTCAACCAATCACAACCGGAGATTTGACAAGTGGAACTTTGGCCCACATGGCGGATTATGCCTTACGTATCCTACAAAGGGACACACGCATTACGAAAATGATGAACGATGACGATTACTGGTTGGCCTGCCTCCTTGATCCACGCTATAAAGGCAAATTGCAAAATATTATGCCACATGAGAACTTGGAACTAATATTAGCAACCAAACAATCAACTCTTGTTGACCGTTTGCTTCAGGCATTCCCAGCACACAGCGCACGTGATCGTTCTCACACGAGCTCCAGGGGGCAGCAGACTAGGAGTGTTAGGGGTGCACACATCAGAAGTGGCGTTGGACAGAGGGGTTTTCTGACCAGGTTGTGGAGTGATTTTGCTATGACCGCAGACAGGACAGGTACTGCTGCATCAATTGAAAGTGACAGGAGACAACATTTGTCCAGTATGGTTACTAACTATTTTTCATCCCTTATCGATGTTCTCCCTCAACCGTCATTCCCATTTGATTACTGGGCCTCCAAATTAGACACCTGGCCAGAATTGGCAGAATATGCATTGCAGGAGCTTGCTTGCCCGGCAGCAAGTGTCCTATCAGAAAGAGTATTCAGTGCTGCAGGGTCAATATTAACCGAAAAAAGGACTCGTCTGGCTACCCAAAATGTTGACGATCTAACATTCATTAAAATGAACCACAACTGGATTTCAAAATCTTTTGCCCCACCTTGCCCGGCCGACACCTAGCTTTCCTATGAAAAGCTCTTGCCTGTGAATTACTTTTCTAATGTCTAATTTGCTGCTGCAGATTGTACAGCATACGACATGTTTACACCTCCCTAAATGGCCAAACTCCCCACACGGGGCCGTGGTATCGCGACTTGGCGCAAGCACCCGTGAGACTGCTGTTTGTCTGAAGAGGTGGGTGTGCTCGCTTTTGGTTGACGGCATTGCTACTGGGTCCCTCATAGTACAATGTAGTGTCTCTGGCGGTGGTGGTGCGCACCCAACGTCAGACACACCGTTGTAACATGAGTGGCCCTGGGGCGGTCCCGCCGGCCTCAAGAGAGTTCCCCCCTACCCCAGCTCAAACTGGGCTCTACTACGTGCAAAATTATGTCGCACAGCTCCACCAATCTTTAGTCTATTCGCTGACATCATTCAATGTCTGGCACTGACAATACAAATTTGTAGACATCTATGATGCAACTTAAAGTAGTCTGTGTCTGTGTCCTATATTGGCACCATTAAATAGTTACTGCCAAATTACTATGTCAGAAACACAGCAGATGAGCCCACCCCTGTACCTAAGTATGCCATCTTTTTTTTTGTTTTGGTTGTTTTGCGAGACATTAACATCTATTTATATTTTGGGAGTACTGGGACAGACACTCCTTGCGCTACTCCTCCACTCAGCACCAAGCTGCCTGCCCGTGTATCCATGTAACCGCTGTAAAACTGCCATGAGCCTATTGTTTGTTATTTTAGGCCTTTGATAGCCTGTCTGCGGTCCCTACTCCTCCACTGACCACCAAGCTGCCTGCCCGTGTATCCATGTAACCGCTGTAAAACTGCCATGAGCCTATTGTTTGTTATTTTAGGCCTTTGAAGCCTTTCTGCGCTCCCTCCTTCCACTAGTCCTCCACTGACCAGACCACTGCTGCCCGTGTACCCCTGGAACCAATTTTAAAGTGCCTACAGCCAGCCCATTTTATTGTGTTAGGCCTTCGAAGCCTGTCTGCGGTCCCTCCTTCCACTAGGCCTCCACTGACCAGACCACTGCTGCCCGTGTACCCCTGGAACCAATTTTAAAGTGCCTACAGCCAGCCCATTTTATTGTGTTAGGCCTTCGAAGCCTGTCTGCGGTCCATACTTCCACTAGGCCTCCACTGACCAGACCACTGCTGCCCGTGTACCCCTGGAACCAATTTTAAAGTGCCTACAGCCAGCCCATTTTATTGTGTTAGGCCTTCGAAGCCTGTCTGCGGTCCATACTTCCACTAGTCCTCCACTGACCAGACCACTGCTGCCCGTGTACCCCTGGAACCAATTTTAAAGTGCCTACAGCCAGCCCATTTTATTGTGTTAGGCCTTCGAAGCCTGTCTGCGGTCCATACTTCCACTAGGCCTCCACTGACCAGACCACTGCTGCCCGTGTACCCCTGGAACCAATTTTAAAGTGCCTACAGCCAGCCCATTTTATTGTGTTAGGCCTTCGAAGCCTGTCTGCGGTCCATACTTCCACTAGGCCTCCACTGACCAGACCACTGCTGCCCGTGTACCCCTGGAACCAATTTTAAAGTGCCTACAGCCAGCCCATTTTATTGTGTTAGGCCTTCGAAGCCTGTCTGCGGTCCATACTTTAAATACTCCTCCACTCACCACCAAGCTGCCTGCCCGTGTATCCATGTAACCGCTGTAAAACTGCCATGAGCCTATTGTTTGTTATGTTAGGCCTTTGATAGCCTGTCTGCGGTCCCTACTTTAAATACTCCTCCACTCACCACCACCAAGCTGCCTGCCCGTGTATCCATGTAACCGCTGTGAAACTGCCATGAGCCTATTGTTTTTTTATGTTAGGCCTTTGATAGCCTGTCTGCGGTCCCTACTTTAAATACTCCTCCACTCACCACCACCAAGCTGCCTGCCCGTGTATCCATGTAACCGCTGTAAAACTGCCATGAGCCTATTGTTTGTTATGTTAGGCCTTTGAAGCCTTTCTGCGCTCCCTCCTTCCACTAGTCCTCCACTGACCAGACCACTGCTGCCCGTGTACCCCTGGAACCAATTTTAAAGTGCCTACAGCCAGCCCATTTTATTGTGTTAGGCCTTCGAAGCCTGTCTGCGGTCCATACTTCCACTAGTCCTCCACTGACCAGACCACTGCTGCCCGTGTACCCCTGGAACCAATTTTAAAGTGCCTACAGCCAGCCCATTTTATTGTGTTAGGCCTTCGAAGCCTGTCTGCGGTCCATACTTCCACTAGGCCTCCACTGACCAGACCACTGCTGCCCGTGTACCCCTGGAACCAATTTTAAAGTGCCTACAGCCAGCCCATTTTATTGTGTTAGGCCTTCGAAGCCTGTCTGCGGTCCATACTTCCACTAGTCCTCCACTGACCAGACCACTGCTGCCCGTGTACCCCTGGAACCAATTTTAAAGTGCCTACAGCCAGCCCATTTTATTGTGTTAGGCCTTCGAAGCCTGTCTGCGGTCCCTCCTTCCACTAGGCCTCCACTGACCAGACCACTGCTGCCCGTGTACCCCTGGAACCAATTTTAAAGTGCCTACAGCCAGCCCATTTTATTGTGTTAGGCCTTCGAAGCCTGTCTGCGGTCCATACTTCCACTAGTCCTCCACTGACCAGACCACTGCTGCCCGTGTACCCCTGGAACCAATTTTAAAGTGCCTACAGTCAGCCCATTTTATTGTGTTAGGCCTTCGAAGCCTGTCTGCGGTCCATACTTCCACTAGGCCTCCACTGACCAGACCACTGCTGCCCGTGTACCCCTGGAACCAATTTTAAAGTGCCTACAGCCAGCCCATTTTATTGTGTTAGGCCTTCGAAGCCTGTCTGCGGTCCATACTTCCACTAGTCCTCCACTGACCAGACCACTGCTGCCCGTGTACCCCTGGAACCAATTTTAAAGTGCCTACAGCCAGCCCATTTTATTGTGTTAGGCCTTCGAAGCCTGTCTGCGGTCCATACTTCCACTAGGCCTCCACTGACCAGACCACTGCTGCCCGTGTACCCCTGGAACCAATTTTAAAGTGCCTACAGCCAGCCCATTTTATTGTGTTAGGCCTTCGAAGCCTGTCTGCGGTCCATACTTCCACTAGGCCTCCACTGACCAGACCACTGCTGCCCGTGTACCCCTGGAACCAATTTTAAAGTGCCTACAGCCAGCCCATTTTATTGTGTTAGGCCTTCGAAGCCTGTCTGCGGTCCATACTTTAAATACTCCTCCACTCACCACCAAGCTGCCTGCCCGTGTATCCATGTAACCGCTGTAAAACTGCCATGAGCCTATTGTTTGTTATGTTAGGCCTTTGATAGCCTGTCTGCGGTCCTTACTTTAAATACTCCTCCACTCACCACCTAGCTGCCTGTGTATCCATGTAACCGATGTAAAACTGCCATGACTGCCTACTGTTTGTTATTTTAGGCCTTTGATAGCCTGTCTGCGGCCCCTACTTGCAATACTCCTCCACTGACCACAATGCTGCCTGGAGTGCCTGCCTGTGTATCCATGTAACCGATGTAAAACTGCCATGACTGCCTACTGTTTGTTATTTTAGGCCTTTGATAGCCTGTCTGCGGCCCCTACTTGCAATACTCCTCCACTGAGCACAATGCTGCCTGGAGTGCCTGCCTGTGTATCCATGTAACCGATGTAAAACTGCCATGACTGCCTACTGTTTGTTATTTTAGGCCTTTGATAGCCTGTCTGCAGCCCCTACTTGCAATACTCCTCCACTGACCACACCAATGCTGCCCGTGTACCCCTGGAACCTATTTAAAAGTTCATAGAGCCTAGTTATATATTTTATTTACTATTAATAAGGCCATGATGGACTACGCTGTACCACGCTACAAGCTAACCAGTCGACACTTCTTTTGCGAGAAAAGCCATCCCAACCCTCCACCAGCATGTAGAAGACCGCATTGTCCATGCACTCTGGCAATCTGTGAGTACAAAGGTGCACCTGACAACAGACGCATGGACCTGTAGGCATGGCCACGGAAGATTACGTGTCCATTACGGCGCAATGGGTTAATGTGGTGGATGCATGGTCCACAGGGGACAGCCTACTAAGTCTGTCTGCAGTCCCTAATTCAAATTGTCCTCCACTGTCTAAATCGGAACTTCCACCTTCTGGCTTTCGGCCTATAGTATCAGAAATTAAACTGCATTTGGCCTTCAACTTTGGTTAGGGCCTACTAACGGCTTCTGCCCCTCCCTGGTGTTGCCCTCAACTAAATAAAGCTGAGCTTCAACCTTCCGGCTCTCATTATGTGGTTTTAAAAAAAAAAATGGTGGTTAGGGCCTACTAACGGCTTCTGCCCCTCCCTGGTGTTGTCCTCAACTAAATAAAGCTGAGCTTCAACCTTCCGGCTCTCATTATGTGGTTTAAAAAAAAAAAATGGTGGTTAGGGCCTACTAACGGCTTCTGCCCCTCCCTGGTGTTGTCCTCAACTAAATAAAGCTGAGCTTCAACCTTCCGGCTCTCATTAAGTGGTTTTAAAAAAAAAATGGTGGTTAGGGCCTACTAACGGCTTCTGCCCCTCCCTGGTGTTGTCCTCAACTAAATAAAGCTGAGCTTCAACCTTCCGGCTCTCATTAAGTGGTTTTAAAAAAAAAAAAAATGGTGGTTAGGGCCTACTAACGGCTTCTGCCCCTCCCTGGTGTTGTCCTCAACTAAATAAAGCTGAGCTTCAACCTTCCGGCTCTCATTATGTGGTTTTAAAAAAAAAAATGGTGGTTAGGGCCTACTAACGGCTTCTGCCCCTCCCTGGTGTTGTCCTCAACTAAATAAAGCTGAGCTTCAACCTTCCGGCTCTCATTAAGTGGTTTTTAAAAAAAAATGGTGGTTAGGGCCTACTAACGGCTTCTGCCCCTCCCTGGTGTTGTCCTCAACTAAATAAAGCTGAGCTTCAACCTTCCGGCTCTCATTAAGTGGTTTTAAAAAAAAAAAAAATGGTGGTTAGGGCCTACTAACGGCTTCTGCCCCTCCCTGGTGTTGTCCTCAACTAAATAAAGCTGAGCTTCAACCTTCCGGCTCTCATTATGTGGTTTAAAAAAAAAAAATGGTGGTTAGGGCCTACTAACGGCTTCTGCCCCTCCCTGGTGTTGTCCTCAACTAAATAAAGCTGAGCTTCAACCTTCCGGCTCTCATTAAGTGGTTTTAAAAAAAAAAAAAATGGTGGTTAGGGCCTACTAACGGCTTCTGCCCCTCCCTGGTGTTGTCCTCAACTAAATAAAGCTGAGCTTCAACCTTCCGGCTCTCATTATGTGGTTTTAAAAAAAAAAATGGTGGTTAGGGCCTACTAACGGCTTCTGCCCCTCCCTGGTGTTGTCCTCAACTAAATAAAGCTGAGCTTCAACCTTCCGGCTCTCATTAAGTGGTTTTTAAAAAAAAATGGTGGTTAGGGCCTACTAACGGCTTCTGCCCCTCCCTGGTGTTGTCCTCAACTAAATAAAGCTGAGCTTCAACCTTCCGGCTCTCATTAAGTGGTTTTAAAAAAAAAAAAAATGGTGGTTAGGGCCTACTAACGGCTTCTGCCCCTCCCTGGTGTTGTCCTCAACTAAATAAAGCTGAGCTTCAACCTTCCGGCTCTCATTATGTGGTTTAAAAAAAAAAAATGGTGGTTAGGGCCTACTAACGGCTTCTGCCCCTCCCTGGTGTTGTCCTCAACTAAATAAAGCTGAGCTTCAACCTTCCGGCTCTCATTAAGTGGTTTTAAAAAAAAAATGGTGGTTAGGGCCTACTAACGGCTTCTGCCCCTCCCTGGTGTTGTCCTCAACTAAATAAAGCTGAGCTTCAACCTTCCGGCTCTCATTAAGTGGTTTTAAAAAAAAAAAAAATGGTGGTTAGGGCCTACTAACGGCTTCTGCCCCTCCCTGGTGTTGTCCTCAACTAAATAAAGCTGAGCTTCAACCTTCCGGCTCTCATTAAGTGGTTTTAAAAAAAAAATGGTGGTTAGGGCCTACTAACGGCTTCTGCCCCTCCCTGGTGTTGTCCTCAACTAAATAAAGCTGAGCTTCAACCTTCTGCTCCAAATTACCATTTTAAAAAATGCAATAGGCTTTTCCGGCCTACTAAAGGTGTCTGCCCCTCCCTGGTGTTGTCCTCAACTGAACAAAGCTGAGCTTCCACATTCTGGCTTTCGCCCTATACTATCAGATATTAAACTGCATTTGGCCTACTAGTGTGGTTAGGCCCTTGAAACAGTGTCTGCTGCTCTTGGGTTTGCTACTCCACTGAACAAAGCAATGCCGCCTGTTTAGTCCTGTTACCAATTTTGAACTGCATGTAGCCTACTTTATTCTTTGGCCCTATATCTGTTTCCTCCTCATCCTGCCCATTGCCCAGCCACTGCTAAATGAGTCTGCTGGTACATTGACCTAGACCACTACATTCCCCTTGTACTCTACACAGCCAGAATCTGTCCCTGCTGAAAGTAAGGTTCCCCTTCCCGCATGTTATACCACCTTACACAGGGACAAAGAGGAAGGTGCAGATGAAAGTGCAGGTTCCTTCATCAGGTGGGGGGGCATACTCGTTGGCGACGTCACTGGCACAGGGCCCCTCAGAGTACGCAAAAGTGTCGCTGCTGGTGGGAGGCGCCCCCGCCATGCAAACACACCGCCGTACTTTGAGGGGCCCTGTGCCAGTGGCAATGCGAACGAGTGGGCCCCCCCTGCTTGCTCAGGATCACAGCACTTGCAACTTTTAAATACTTACCTTTCCCTGCAACACCGCCGTGACGTAGTCCGCATTTCCTGGGCCCACGAAAAACTTGAGCCAGCCCTACTCCCCCCACAACTTTCCCCCAATTCCCTATGCCCAACTATTATTATACAGTTAATTAAGATTGGCAAGCTTCAGAAACAAGAATGGATGTTTTTGGCATTAAAATGGGCACTGTAGGTGTTTTCCTGGCCTCCACTCACTGCCGACTATGCTTCCCCATTGACTTGCATTGGGTTTCGTGTTTCGGTCGATCCCCGACTTTTAGCGATAATCGGCCGACTGCACTCGACTCGACTCTGGACAAAATCGGGTTTCCCAAAACCCTACTCGATCTTAAAAAAATGAAAGTCGCTCAACCCTACACGACGCTAGTGTGAAAGTAGCCTAAGCAAGCCAGCCAGCCCCTTTATACATACCGTACTTCCAGTACTGTCTCCAACAAAAATTAGAAGAAGACCTACCGGGAGCTTGTAGATGAGGATCTGAGCACTGAGAAGTCAAGTATTTTAGTAAGTTGCATAACTTTCAAATTTAAAGGGTTATTCCCATCTTTATCAATCAGTTTTGTCACATAGTGCTTCTAAATAAGAGCAATTTTGGTATCTACTGATTATTAATTTATTAAGCTGATCTTGAGATATTAACACCTTTCTTTTCTTTTCCTTTTCGTTCTCTTGGAGATCGACCACCGCTGCTAAACAGCAGAACATGCGCTTACAGACTCTTTTCTATTTAGTTTGTAAACACTTCTTTGAAGCCGTCCAGGTGTGGTGGCGCCCTGTTACTTCCTAACCTCGGCCTACTTCAGCTCCTACAAATTGGACTATAGCTATGGTGCTTGTTTTTACATCGACTATCTGACAATATACATTTACGAAGTTGGAAAAAACCTTTAAGTGGATTTACTGTAAGTCCAATTTCTAATGGTGGTATATCTTACCAATATCCTTCCTTATACAGTAAAAGTCTCCGAGGTTACCACTGCGGTCCACATGGAAGGACGACATTGATCGATCCAAACTTACATATCCCAAAGCGTCAAAGGAATCTCTTTAATAAAATCTAATCATTGTTGAGACCAGAAAGAGGCTTTTGTTGGACATACAATGTAGACGTCTATAAGGATATGAGTAATGAGGACACACTTGTACTTCTAGTAATAGACTTTGTCACAAACACAATACATCTTCACGGAGTCCAGAGAGCAGCCGAGAGGACACACAAATGCTGACTGTTATAGGATACTGTGGGATGTTACATCCTGGATGGAGGATAACAATGCATAATGCATATACATGTGTGATATTACCAAATGACTGCACATCTGTTTAAGTACTGTGACCTCCATTAGGGGGCTACAGTGGTACACATACAAGAACGCTCTTCATGGGAGATTTGGAATTCCTCTTCTTTTACCTAACCCGCCTGGTCAGCTTGGGTGTTCTTCAAAACTACATGAACAAACCTTGAGGTCCAATGCTACTATTGCACAGTCATTAATAAAAAATGTCTATGGACCACTTTGTTGTAAAGGAATTGTACTAAGTTTGGAAATTATACCTTATCGAAGGGCAGGGGCATATCTAGGGGAGTCATGTGGGTCATTTGCCCTGTTCATAACCGGCTGGAGGCCATCAGGCTGCCTGATACTGTGGTCTGAGGTGTCTCCTTGGCGTCTGCATTTTGGGACCCCAGTCAAACTGATATCTGGTTCAGAGAAGATATAACATGCCGGCTCCCAGCTTTCAATTGTATTCACATCTTTTAGGTGAAAGTTCAATTAGTAGGCCTCGAGTTCTTCCGGGACCCTAGCGTCGCCCCTCTCCCACAATTGCCCCCTATGTCTGCTTAGGTGATTTAGGTGAGACAGCCAACCTAAAATTAACTGTCCTGCCGCTGTTTGAAGTATTGCTTGGAGCCTAATACTTCCTCGGCGTTCCGGCCAGCGGCTACGCGCCTCAGTAGGATGTTGCCTCGATCTTACGGCACGACTCCTACTGGCTTTATCTCCTTTTTGCTGCGATCTCGTTTCTCACTTCTCCACAGTAAACCTCGCTTCTTTTCCTTTCTTAGGATGCCACCGCATTCGAGTGCAGGCGCGGCTCCGTAACGTTCTGTTCTGTTCGCTAGGCCACTGTCAGGATCCCACCCCTGACAGAGACCCCCCTGAATCTTCCCCTGCAACACCCTCTGCCACAGGATGTTGCCTGGTTCCAACCCAGTCAGCTTCTGACTAACTTCCTATCCAGCCCCCAGTTTTACCAGATTGTGAGGAGTGGCCTAATACATAGAACCCTTTGCTCCCCCTGGTGGCCAGAATGTGAAGTGTAAAGTGTGACTGTGATACCTGGTCAGGTGAACTCCTTAAGTGCCATCAGACGTACCATCACTCCCCTTAGCGGCGGAGCGTCAGTACTGCAACGACCAGGACTCTGGGGCGATGCACTCCCCCCCGGTTAAATCCAGTACTCCCGGACTGGAAAGAAAACAACAATACATGTCAGCAAAAGACATACAAATTTTGAAATGCAATGAACAAGTAATAATAACAGTGCTTCCCTTTATGGGAGGTGAGGACTCTTGAACGTTACAAACAAAACATGGTTAAATATTTTAAATAACATACTATAAATAACTTCTATTACCCAGCCGGGTATTCTACTAAGTGCAAATTCTGAACAATAATTTAACTTTTCCTTTAAGGGGGTATAAGCTGAACCCACTAAAGGCTTACTATAAGACTCTAAAATATAAATTAACTTTTTCTTTATTTTTCTCTTCTAAGTGCAACATTTTCTTTTTACTCTCTGATTTTTCATATGCAGGACCGCCTGTCTATCTGCCCAGGCCTACTGCCTCTTTTCTTAGTACAGGATCACTGAGCCATCTCTCTATGGCTCTCAGGAGGACTTCACTAACTAACCCCTACGGGTTTACTCTATTGAAACTCGGCTTTCAACTCTTTCCTGTCCTCATTCTCTAGTAACATTATTAAACATTCTCTATAACTATCTAGCTAACTACATATTACTCCTATGTAAAACATTATTACCACCTACTTTCTTTTAAGGCAACATTATACTTTAAGTGCAACTAGTGAACGTTCCCTTTAAGAGGGAACCAAGTCTCTTTGAGGTAATGCAGACTCTCTCTATCTGCAAGTCCAGTTAAGGCAAGAGCTTCCATGCTGTACTCAGGAACAGTCTCTTCACAAAGCTCTCTTTCTTGTAAAACCAGTAAGGGGCACCTTTAAGAAGGTGCGAACTATTTACAATACAGTTTGTGAACCATTCACCGTCCATGATTCGGTAGTCTTTGTGAACGTTGATGAACAAAAGCAAAAATGAAAGCAAAAGCAAAAATAAAAAGCAATAGGGATCCCGGGTAAACAAAGGGATCTCTTTAAGAATAACCCTAGTCGGGTTTTAAGCAGCAAAACAGCAGGAAAGCAAACAGTTAACTATTTACAGTTTCAGGTTTCCGAGGTTTAGTTGAACGGCTTCCAGGGCTGTACCTGGCACTTAACCCTTCTTGGCCCGGGAAGGGTGAAGTCCAGGGTTGCACCCAGTGCTGGATAAACACCGTTAAACCATCTTTCATGTACGGTTAAGTCATGCACAGCGATGGAAGTCTGCTTAGCTTGAGTATGGGCATTTGCTGCAGCAGAGGTAGTGGCTGCTACTAGATCAGTCATCGGAACGGGGTCAGCAGCTGTGGCACTAGCAGTCGCTGGGGTGGTGTCGGTCATCAGGGCAGAGTCGTTTTTCATACCTGCTTCAGATGCGGTCCCTCCGGTGTCGGTTTGCTCTGTCTCCGCTGGGGTCTGGAACGCTGGTTGCTGGGCCTTGTGCTGCGATGTTGTCATCTCGGTTCGCAGCATCTCGCTTTTCGGCAGGGCCTTGCTTTCTGGCTTCGGAGCGCTGGAACTTCTTTCCTGCTCCGGACCAGATGAGGCTGCTGACAGGCGTCTGGTGAGGCTCCCGATGAAGATCCTCTTCCACCCGGCCTCAGTGCTCAGCGGCGTCCGCCGGAGTTGGTCGCTGAGCTCTTCCACGCCGGCCTGCAGAAAATCAGCATCAGCGGTGGAGGCCTGGTTACGGTGCCCCTCCGGGTAGCTGGGGGAGTCCTTTGCTCCGACCCCACACTCCGGCTCCGGGTGGCTCGCCATGGCATCCTCCACGTGGCTGACTTCCTCTTTGTCCTTTTCCCGCTCTCTCCTTCGTGGGCGGTTTCGCTTTCTCTGTCTCCGCCCTCCATTGAGAATCAGGAGGCGGATCTCGGCTGCTGACGGACACTGTTGTGAACTCTGTTTTTGGGCTCCCTCTTGTGGTCACAACTGGTACTGTGTGAGTGCTGTCTTTGGGCTCCCTCTGGTGGTTCTTTGTGTCATTCTGCAGGTCTGAGGCAGGATCAGCTGTCTCGTTATCTCTTAGCTGGTTTCCTATTTAGTTCACCTGGACTCTCAGTTGTTGCCTGCTGTCAATGTCTTCAGTGCTATTTTGGAGCTCTCCTGCAGTCCTTCGTTATCAGTCTCTTCAAGAGAAGTGTTATGATCCCAGTGGTAGAGGATCTCTGGTATTCCGACAAGGAAAACAAAAACATAGGATCAGCTCTAGGGAGGTGGAAACTGGGCTAACCGCATAACTGATCCTAGCACAACAACTAGAAGTAGCCGGTGAACGTGCCTACGTTGATTCTAGACGTCTCGAGCCAGCCGGAGAACTGACTACCCCTAGAGGGAAAATAAGACCTCACTTGCCTCCAGAGAAATTGAACCCCAAAGATATAGAAAGCCCCCAACAAATAATAACGGTGAGGCAAGAAGAAAACACAAACGTAGAGATGAACTAGATTCAGCAAAGTGAGGCCCACTAGTCTAGATAGGCAGAAAATAGAAAGTGAACTATGCGGTCAGCAGAAAACCCTGCAAAAACATCCACGCTGAATATTTCAAGAACCCCCACACCGACTGACGGTGCGGAGGGAGAATATCAGCACCCTAGAGCTTCCAGCGAGCAGAAAATCACATATTAAGCAAGCTGGACAAAAACACTGAAAATGCAAATGATCCAAAGTATTCAAAATGGACTTAGCTTTTTTGCATGAGACAAATGGAAAGGAATCAGGAGGAGACCATATAGGACTGGATACAACGATGCCAGGCAAGAGACTGAGTCCAGAGGAGACCTAAATAGGGAACACCCGCTGCTTAATGACCCAGCTGGAGCCCAGGCCTGCAACAAGACATGCCTAACACAGTACCGTTAATGACCACCAGAGGGAGCCCAGAAACACAGTTCACAACAGTACCCCCCCCCCTAAGGAGGGGTCACCGAACCCTCACCAAGACCCCCAGGGCGATCAGGATGAGCAGCGTGAAAGGCACAAACCAAATCAGCCGCATGAACATCAGAGGCGACAACCCAGGAATTATCCTCCTGACCATAGCCTTTCCACTTAACTAAATACTGACGTCTCCGTCTAGAGATACGAGAATCCAAAATCTTCTCCACCACGTACTCCAACTCGCCCTCAACCAAAACCGGGGCAGGAGGCTCAACAGCAGGAACCATAGGCACCACGTACCGCCGCAACAAGGACCGATGGAACACATTATGAATAGCAAATGACGCTGGAAGGTCCAAGCGAAAAGACACCGGGTTAAGGATTTCCAAAATCTTATAAGGACCGATAAAGCGAGGCTTGAACTTAGGAGAGGAGACCTTCAAAGGAACATGTCGAGAAGACAACCAAACCAAATCCCCAACACGAAGTCGGGGACCCACACCACGGCGGCGGTTGGCAAAACGCTGGGCCTTCTCCTGTGACAATTTCAAATTGTCCACCACATGGTTCCAAATCCGCTGCAACCTATCCACCACAGAATCAACCCCAGGACAGTCAGAAGGTTCAACCTGGCCCGAGGAGAAACGAGGATGAAAACCAGAGTTGCAGAAAAATGGTGAAACCAAAGTGGCAAAACTAGCCCGATTATTAAGGGCAAACTCGGCCAGTGGCAAAAAGGTAACCCAGTCGTCCTGATCAGCAGAAACAAAACATCTTAAATAAGTCTCCAACGTCTGATTAGTTCGCTCGGTCTGGCCATTAGTCTGAGTATGAAAAGCCGACGAAAACGACAAATCAATAACCATCTTAGCACAAAAGGATCGCCAGAACCTGGACACAAACTGGGATCCTCTGTCAGAAACAATATTCTCAGGGATGCCGTGCAAGCGAACCACATTCTGAAAGAACAAAGGAACCAAATCAGAGGAGGAAGGCAACTTAGGCAAGGGCACCAAATGGACCATTTTAGAAAAACGATCGCACACCACCCAGATAACAGACATCTTCCGAGATACTGGAAGATCCGAAATGAAATCCATGGAAATGTGCGTCCAAGGCCTCTTCGGGATAGGCAAGGGCAAAAGCAACCCGCTGGCACGAGAACAGCAAGGCTTAGCTCAAGCACAAATTCCACAGGACTGCACAAAAGAACGCACATCCCGCGACAAGGAAGGCCACCAAAAGGACCTAGCCACCAAATCTCTGGTACCGAAAATCCCAGGATGCCCCGCCAACACCGAAGAATGAACCTCAGAAATAACTCTGCTGGTCCATCAGTCAGGGACAAACAGTCTCTCTGGTGGGCAACGATCAGGCCTATCAGCCTGAAATTTCTGCAGCACTCGTCGCAAATCTGGGGAAATGGCAGACAAAATCACTCCCTCTCTGAGAATACCAACCGGCTCCGTGACTCCAGGAGAGTCAGGCACAAAACTCCTAGAAAGTGCATCAGCCTTCATGTTCTTCGAACCAGGCAGGTACGAGACCACAAAGTCAAAACGGGAGAAAAACAACGACCAACGAGCCTGTCTAGGATTCAGGCGCTTGGCAGACTCGAGATAAATCAGATTTTTATGATCAGTCAAGACCACCACACGATGTTTAGCTCCCTCAAGCCAATGTCGCCACTCCTCAAATGCCCACTTCATAGCCAACAACTCCCGATTACCAACATCATAGTTCCGCTCAGCAGGCGAAAATTTTCTTGAAAAGAAGGCGCATGGCTTCATCACGGAGCCATCAGAACTTTTTTGCGACAAAACGGCTCCTGCACCAATCTCAGAAGCATCAACTTCAACCTGGAAGGGAAGAGAGACATCCGGCTGGCACAAGACTGGCGCTGAAGTAAACCGACGCTTCAGCTCCCGAAAGGCCTCCACGGCCGCAGGAGACCAATTAGCAACATCAGAACCCTTCTTGGTCATATCCGTCAAAGGTTTAACCACGCTAGAAAAATTAGCGATAAAACGACGGTAAATATTAGCAAAGCCTAAGAACTTCTGCAGGCTCTTAACAGACGTGGGCTGAGTCCAGTCATGAATGGCACGGACCTTAACTGGGTCCATCTCCTCAGTAGAAGGGGAAAAAATAAAACCCCAAAAAGAAACCTTCTGTACCCCAAAGATACATTTTGAACCCTTCACAAATAAAGCATTCTCACGCAGAACCTGAAACACCATCCTGACCTGGTTTACATGGGACTCCCAATCATCAGAAAAAACCAAAATATCATCCAGATAAATAATCATAAATTTATCCAGATATTTCCGGAAGATGTCATGCATGAAGGACTGAAACACAGAAGGAGCATTAGAGAGTCCAAAAGGCATCACCAGGTACTCAAAATGACCCTCGGGCGTATTAAATGCTGTTTTCCATTCATCTCCCTGCTTTATGCGCACAAGGTTATACGCACCGCGAAGATCTATCTTGGTGAACCAACTGGCACCCTTAATCCGAGCAAACAAATCAGACAACAATGGCAAAGGATACTGAAATTTCACCGTGATTTTATTCAGAAGACGATAATCTATAAAAGGTCTCAAAGACCCGTCTTTCTTGCCCACAAAAAAGAATCCTGCACCAAGAGGAGAAGAGGATGGGCGAATATGTCCCTTCTCCAAAGACTCCTTTATATAACTCCGCATCGCGGCATGCTCTGGCACAGATAAATTAAAGAGTCGTCCCTTAGGAAATTTACTACCAGGAATCAAATCTATAGCACAATCACAGTCCCTATGAGGAGGAAGGGCACTGGACCTGGGCTCACCAAATACATCCTGATAGTCTGACAAAAACTCAGGGATCTCAGAAGGAGCAGAAGAAGCAATAGACACCAATGGAGAATCGCCATGAATCCCCTGACAACCCCAACTTGACACAGTCATAGCTTTCCAATCTAAAACTGGATTATGGGCCTGTAACCATGGCAGACCCAAAACAACAACATCATGCATTTTATGCAGTACCAGAAAACGAATCACCTCCTGATGTACAGGAGTCATGCACATGGTCACTTGCGTCCAATACTGAGGTTTATTCTCTGCCAATGGCGTAGCATCAATTCCTCTAAGAGGAATAGGATTTTCCAAAGGCTCCAGGACAAAACCACAGCGCCTGGCAAACGATAAATCCATAAGACTCAGAGCAGCACCAGAATCTACAAAAGCCATAGCTGAGTAAGAAGATAATGAGCAAATTAAAGTCACAGACAAAATAAACTTAGGCTGAAAAGTACTAATGGCGACAGGATTAACAACAATTTTTTTTAAGCGTTTAGAGCATGCTGAGATAACATGTGTTGAATCACCACAGTAAAAACACAACCCATTTTGACGTCTATGATTTTGCCGCTCGGCTCTGGTCAGAATTCTGTCACATTGCATAGAATCAGGTGACCGTTCAGACAGCACCGCCAAAGGATTAACAGATTTCCGCTCCCGCAAACGTCGATCAATTTGAATGGCCAGAGTCATTGAATCATTCAGACCTGTAGGGATAGAAAACCCCACCATCACATTCTTAATGGCTTCAGAAAGACCATTTCTGAAATTTGCGGCCAGGGCACACTCATTCCATTGAGTAAGCACAGACCATTTCTGAAATCTTTGACAATACACCTCAGCTTCGTCCTGACCTTGAGAGATAGCCAGCAACATCTTTTCAGCCTGACTCTCAAGATTAGGCTCCTCATAAAGCAAACCAAGTGCCAGAAAAAATGCATCAACATTCACCAATGCAGGATCTCCTGGCGCCAGAGAGAAGGCCCAATCTTGAGGGTCGCCGCGCAAGAAGGAGATAACAATCTTAACTTGCTGAGCGGAATCACCAGAGGAACGAGGTTTCAGAGACAGAAACAATTTGCAATTATTCCTAAAATTCAGGAACTTAGATCTATCTCCAAAAAACGGCTCAGGAATAGGTATTTTTGGTTCAGACATAGGGTTATGGATAACAAAATCCTGAATGCTTTGCACCCTAGCAGCAAGCTGATCCACACTAGAAGTCAGAGTCTGGACATTCATATCTGCAGCAGAGCTCCAGCCACTCAGAGTAAAAGGGGATGGAAGAAGCTAGGCAAACTGCAGCAACAAAAAAAAAAAACAAAAAAAAACTCAGAGCTTCTTTTTAGTCCCGCTTCTGCGATGCAATAAACATTTTCTTTTGGCCTGGCATTCTGTTATGATCCCAGTGGTAGAGGATCTCTTGTATTCCGACAAGGAAAACAAAAACATAGGATCAGCTCTAGGGAGGTGGAAACTGGGCTAACCGCATAACTGATCCTAGCACAACAACTAGAAGTAGCCGGTGAACGTGCCTACGTTGATTCTAGACATCTCGAGCCAGCCGGAGAACTGACTACCCCTAGAGGGAAAATAAGACCTCACTTGCCTCCAGAGAAATTGAACCCCAAAGATATAGAAAGCCCCCAACAAATAATAACGGTGAGGCAAGAAGAAAACACAAACGTAGAGATGAACTAGATTCAGCAAAGTGAGGCCCACTAGTCTAGATAGGCAGAAAATAGAAAGTGAACTATGCGGTCAGCAGAAAACCCTGCAAAAACATCCGAACAAATGAAGAAAACAGAAGTGGCACTCACCCTGATGTTGCTGTGCAATGATGTCCTTTATTCAAAATACAAAGGCACAAACATAATATGGAGAGGCGGCTGGTGAAGGAGAGGGTGCAAGAGGAGGCAAGAGGATGTCCTCTTGCCTCCTCTTGCACCCTCTCCTTCACCAGCCGCCTCTCCATATTATGTTTGTGCCTTTGTATTTTGAATAAAGGACATCATTGCACAGCAACATCAGGGTGAGTGCCACTTCTGTTTTCTTCATTTGTTCAGATCTATATCTCCACTATTGTCGAGCACCACCTGCACGCTGCTGAATATTTAGTGCCAAAGAGGTTCCTTACAGAATCCTATATTCCTTGGTTCCATTGTTTGAAAGTCCAGATTTCAATGCTTTAATACTGGATTGACTGTTGTAAAGCTGCCGCCTAGTGCCGTTCTGCCTTTATATTCCTGCAAAAACATCCACGCTGAATATTTCAAGAACCCCCACACCGACTGACGGTGCGGAGGGAGAATATCAGCACCCTAGAGCTTCCAGCGAGCAGAAAATCACATATTAAGCAAGCTGGACAAAAACACTGAAAATGCAAATGATCCAAAGTATTCAAAACGGACTTAGCTTTTCTTGCATGAGACAAATGGAAAGGAATCAGGAGGAGACCATATAGGACTGGATACAACGATGCCAGGCAAGAGACTGAGTCCAGAGGAGACCTAAATAGGGAACACCCGCTGCTTAATGACCCAGCTGGAGCCCAGGCCTGCAACAAGACATGCCTAACACAGTACCATTAATGACCACCAGAGGGAGCCCAGAAACACAGTTCACAACAGAGAAGCTAAGTTTTGCTTGGTTCATTTTTTGACCATCAGTGGTCATATGTTTCTTGGTTTATTTTTGTTTTCTTGTCCAGCTTGCTAATATGTGATTTCCTTGCTTGCTGGTAGCTCTAGGGGGCTGAGTTTCTCCCCTCACACCGTTAGTTGGTGTGGGGGTTCTTGTATTCTCAGCGTGGATATTTTGCATAGGGTTTTTTACTGACCGCACAGTTCCCTATCTGTCTTCTGCTATCTAGTATTAGCGGGCCTCATTTGCTTAATCTGTTTTCATTTCTACGTTTGTATTTTCCCCTTACCTCACCGTTATTATTTGTTCGGGGCTTCCTATATCTTTGGGGTGATTTCTCTTGAGGCAAGTGAGGTCTTACTTTCCCTCCAGGAGTAGATAGTTTCTCAGGCTGCGTCGAGACGTCCAGGATTTTAGGCACGTTCACCGGCTTCCTTTAGTGTGTTGGTTAGGATCAGGTTTGCGGTCAGTCCAGTTACCACCTCCCTAGAGCTCATGTCTATGTTCATAAACTTAGCTAGTCCGTTTTGTGATCCTCAGCCACTAGGATCATAACAGGACACGTCCTCAAAGGGCAGAAATACTTAGACTGGGCGGCCATTGTCTTTCGCGCTCTTCTGCTTGTTTACGCCCACTTCCATGCCCTTCTTCTCCTGCGCTCCTCATGGCGCTGCAATGGCGGCGGTTTTGGCGGGAACTTTTCGTGGCAAGTGACAATCCACAGTCTTTGCAATAAATAACAGTTCAAGCACAATTCAGACACAGTTCCAAGGCACACATGACCTGATTCTTCAGGCTTAAGTAGATCCTGTTCGTGACGCCAAGTTGGAGCGCCCCCAGACGCAGGGCCGTGGGGTACTCAGTACCGGTCCTCTGTCTCGGTTCTGGGGTTGTCACGGTGGCTAGACCCGGTCCGTGACCCTGCTAAGGGGCGTCCAATGAGAGATGAGATGATGGTGCGTGGTGCAGGTCGCAATGAATAACGAGGACACAGGGTTGCAGTCTCTTTACCTCTTTACTGAAGGCTTCAGGATCCTCAATCCAGAGTACTGCTAACAGGGCTGGCTGAGACCGGCCGGTCCGAAGGCACATCCAGAGTTTCCTTTGCAGGTGGAAAACAGTGCCTACCTTCTAGTGCCTGTGTGTTGTAGTACCTCCCTGCTGAGCACCACGGGATAGTCCTCACAACTAGGGTTGAGCGAAACGGGTCGGCAATTTTCAGAAGTCGACGACTTTTGGCAAAGTCGGGTTTCATGAAACCTGACCCGACCCCTGTGTGGGGTCGGCCATCAAGTCGGCGATCTTCTGAATCTGGAATCGGAATTCCGATACCGATTCCCGATATGTTTAACCCCTTAGTGACAGAGCCAATTTGGTACTTAATGACCGAGCCAATTTTTACAATTCTGACCAGTGTCACTTTATGAGGTTATAACTCTGGAACGCTTTATCGGATCCCGCTGATTCTGAGATTGTTTTTTCGTGACATGTTGTACTTCAAGTTAGTGGTAACATTTCTTCGATATTACTTGCGATTATTTATGAAAAAAATGGAAATATGGCGAAAATTTTTAAAATTTTGCAATTTTCAAACTTTGTATTTTTATGCCCTTAAATAAGAGAGATATGTCACAAAAAATAGTTAATAAATAACATTTCTCACATGTCTACTTTACATCAGCACAATTTTGGAAACAATTTTTTTTTTTGTTAGGGAGTTATAAGGGTTAAAAGTTGACCAGCAATTTCTCATTTTTACAACACCATGTTTTTTTTAGGGACCACATCACCTTTGAAGTGATTTTGAGGGGTCTATATGATAGAAAATAACCAAGTGTGACACCATTCTAAAAACTGCACCCCTCAAGCTGCTCAAAACCACATTCAAGAAGTTTATTAACCCTTTACGTACTTCACAGGAACTAAAACAATGTGGAAGAAAAAAATGAACATTTTACTTTTTTTTGCAAACATTTTACTTCAGAACCATTTTTTTTAATTTTCACAAGTGTAAAAACAGAAATTTAACCACAAATTTTGTTGTGCAATTTTTCCTGAGTACGCCGATACCCCATATGTGGAGGTAAACCACTGTTTGGGCGCACCGCAGAGCTTGGAAGTGAAGGAGCACCGTTTGACTGTTTCAATGCAGAATTGGCTGGAATTGAGATCGGACGCCATGTCGCGTTTGGAGAGCCCCTAATGTGCCTAAACAGTGGAAACCCCCCACAAGTGACACCATTTTGGAAACTAGACCCCCCAAGGAACTTATCTAGATGTGTGGTGAGCACTTTGAACCCCCAAGTGCTTCACAGAAGTTTATAACGTAGAGCCGTGAAAATAAAAAATCGCATTTGTTTTCACAAAAATGATTTTTTCGCCCACAAATTCTTATTTTCACAAGGGTAACAGGAGAAATTAGACCACAAAAGTTGTTGTGCAATTTCTCCTGAGTACGTCGATACCCCATATGTGGAGGTAAACCACTGTTTGGGCGCACCGCAGAGCTTGGAAGTGAAGGAGCACCGTTTGACTTTTTCAATGCAGAATTGGCTGGAATTGAGATCGGATGCCATGTCGCGTTTGGAGAGTCCCTGATGTGCCTAAACAGTGGAAACCCCCCACAAGTGATACCATTTTGGAAACTAGACCCCTTAAGGAACTTATCTAGATGTGTGGTGAGCACTTTGAACCCCCAAGTGCTTCACAGAAGTTTATAACGTAGAGCCGTGAAAATAAAAAATCGCATTTTTTCTACAAAAATGATCTTTTTGCCCCCAAATTTTTATTTTCACAAGGGTAACAGGAGAAATTAGACCACAAAAGTTGTTGTACAATTTCTCCTGAGTACGTTGATACCCCATATATGGGGGTAAACCACTGTTTGGGCGCACCGCAGAGCTTGGAAGAGAAGGAGTGTCGTTTTACTTTTTCAATGTAGAATTGGCTGGAATTGAGATCAGACGCCATGTCACGTTTGGAGAGCCGCTGATGTGCCTAAACAGTAGAGACCCCCCACATATGACACCATTTTAGAAACTAGACCCCTTAAGGAACTTATCTAGATGTGTGGTGAGCACTTTAAACCCCCAGGTGCTTCACAGAAGTTTATAACGTAGAGCCGTGAAAATAAAAAAATCGATTTTTTTCTACAAAAATGATCTTTTTGCCTCCAAATTTTTATTTTACCAAGGGTAACAGGAGAAAATGGACCGCAGAAGCTGTTGTACAATTTGTCTTGAGTACACCGACACCCCATATGTGGGGGTAAACCACTGTTTGGGCGCATGGCTGAGCTCGGAAGCAAAGGAGCGCCATTTGACTTTTCAATGCAAAATTGACTGGAATTGAGATCGGACGCCATGTCGCGTTTGGAGAGCCCCTGATGTGCCTAAACAGCAGAAACCCCCCAAAAGTGACCCCATTTTGGAAACTAGACCCCCCATGGAACTTATCTAGATGTGTAGTGAGAACTTTGAATGCCCAAGTGCATCACAGAAGTTTATAATGCAGAGTCGTGAAAATAAAAAATATATATTTTTTAACAATAAAGATTTTTAGCCCCCAAGTTTTTATTTTCACAAGGGTAACAAGAGAAATTGGACCCCAAAAGTTGTTGTCCAATTTGTCCTGAGTATGCTGGTACCCCATATGTGGGGGTAAACCACTGTTTGGGCGCACGGCAGAGCTCGGAAGGGAAGGAGCGCCATTTTGGAATGCAGACTTTGATAGAATTGTCTGCGGGCGTTATGTTGCGTTTGCAGACCACTAATGTACCTAAACAGTAGAAACCCCCAACAAGTGACCCCATTTTGGAAAATAGACCCCCCAAGGAACTTATCTAGATATGTGGTGAGAACTTTGAATGCCCAAGTGCTTCACAGAAGTTTATAATGCAGAGTAGTGAAAATAAAAAATATTTTTTTTCCCACAAAAAAGATTTTTTTAGCCCCCAAATTTTTATTTTCACAAGGGTAACAAGAGAAATTGGACCCCAAAAGTTGTTGTCCAATTTGTCCTGAGTATGCTGGTACCCCATATGTGGGGGTAAACCACTGTTTGGGCGCACGGCAGAGCTCGGAAGGGAAGGAGCGCCATTTTGGAATGCAGACTTTGATAGAATTGTCCGCGGGCGTTATGTTGCGTTTGCAGACCCCTAATGTACCTAAACAGTAGAAACCCCCACAAGTGACCAAATTTTGGAAACTAGACCCCCTAAGGAACTTATCTAGATATGTGGTGAGAACTTTGAAAGCTCAAGTGCTTCACAGAAATTTATAATGCAGAGTAGTGAAAATAAAAAAATATATTTTTTTCCAACAAAAAAGATTTTTAGCCCCCAAGTTTTTATTTTCACAAGGGTAACAGGAGAAATTGGACCCCAAAAGTTGTTGTCCAATTTATCCCGAGTACGCTGATGCCCCATATGTGGGGGTAAACCACTGTTTGGGCGCACGGCAGAGCTCAGAAGGGAGGGAGTACCATTTGACTTTTTTAGCGCAAAATTGGCTGTCGTGTTTGGAGACCCCCTGATGTACCTAAACAGTGGAAACCCCCCAATTCTAACTCCAACCCTAACCCCAACACAGCCCTAACCCTAATCTCAACCCGATCCATAATCCTAATCACAACCCTAACGATAATCACAACCCTAACCCCAAAACAGCCCTAATCTCAACCCTAACCATAACCCTAATCAAAACCCTAAATCCAACACACCCCTAACCCTAATCCCAACCCTAACCCTAATCCCAACCCTAATCCCAAACGTAACACTAATCCCAACCCTAATCCAAACCCTAACCCTAATCCCAACTCTAACCCTAACTTTAGCCCCAACCCTAACTTTAGCCCCAACCCTAACCATAACTTTAGCCCCCGTCGTCACAAAAAAAGTTCAATGTAACCTTTTTTTTGTACGTCGCGTCCGCCATTTCCGCGGATGCGTGGCCGTAACTCTGCCCCCTCCTCCCCAGGACATAGACTGGGCAGCGGATGCGTTGAAAAACTGCATCCGCTGCCCACGTTGTGCACAATTTTCACAACGTGCGTCGGTACGACCGCCCCGTACCGACGCAAGTGTGAAAGAAGCCTAAGGCTACTTTCACACTAGCGTCGTACTCGGCCCATCGCAGTGTGCCGGGCCGACGTACCGACGCTAGCGTTGTAAGCGCCGCACAACGGGTGCAGCGGATGCTGTTTTTTCAACGCATCCGCTGCCCCATTGTGAGGTGCGGGGAGGCGGGGGCGGAGTTCCGGCCACGCATGCGCGGTCGGAAATGGCGGACACGTCGCACAAAAAAGTTACATGTAGTTTTTTTTGTGTCGACGGTCCGCCGAAGCACGACGCATCCATCGCACGATGGATGCGACATGTGGCAATCCGTCGCAATGCGTCGCTAATGCAAGCCAATGGAGAAAAAACGCATCCTGCAAGCACTTTTGCAGGATGCGTTTTTTCTCCAACGACGCATTGCGACGGAAGCCAAAAAACGCTAGTGTGAAAGTAGCCTAACCCTAACCCTAGCCCTAACCCTAAATTTAGCCCCAACCCTAACCCTAACTCTAACTCTAACCCTAACCCTAACTCTAACCCTAACCCTAACTCTAACCCTAACCCTAACCCTAACTCTAACCCTAACTCTAACCCTAACTCTAACCCTAACCCTAACTCTAACCCTAACCCTAACTCTAACCCTAACTCTAACCCTAACCCTAACCCTAACCCTAACCCTAATTTTAGCCCCAACTTGTCTTCTCCTGCCGGCCGGCAGATGGCAGCAGATGGCGGGCGCACTGCGCATGCGCCCGCCATGATGAAAAAGCCGGCTGGCAGGAGAAGACAGAAGAGGACCCAGGGACCCCGGGTGAGTATGATAGGGTCCCCGAATCCCCCTATTTCTCTGTCCTCTGATGTGCGATCACATCAGAGGACAGAGAAATAACTGATCGCTTTTTTTTTTTTTTTTGCGGTCGCCGGTAAACTGTTAATTACCGGCGATCGCAAAGCAGGGGTCGGTGCAAACCGACCCCGATCATGTTCTTTGGGGTCTCGGCTACCCCCGGCAGCCGAGACCCCAAAGAACATCCGGGTGCCGGGCGGCGGGCGCACTGCGCGTGCGCCCGCCATTTTTTCCCGGAAAAAAGATGGCGGGGCCCATGGGGAGACACGAGGAGCACCGGGGGAGGTAGGTAAGTATTGGGGGGCTATTGGGGGCCATCGGGGACCACATTTCTCTGTCCTCCGATGTGCGATCACATCGGAGGACAGAGAAATTAAACGGCAAATCGCGTTTTTTTTTTTTTGTTGCGACCGCCGGTAAACGGTTAATTACCGGCGATCGCAACTCGGGGGTCGGTAAAAACCCCCCGAATCATGTTCTCTGGGGTCTCGGCTACCCTCGGCAACCGAGACCCCAGAGAAAATCCGACTCTGGGGGGCGCTATTCACTTTTTCCACAGCGCCGTTAATTAACGGCGCTGTGGATTAAGTACCCTTAGCGGCCGCCATTAAAAGGCGTATCGGCGGTCGTTAAGGGGTTAAGATATCGGGAATTGGTATCGGAATTCAGATTTAAGTGTAAAATAAAGAATTAAAATAAAAAATATCGCTATACTTATCCTCTGACGGGCCCTGGTACTAACCGGGAACCTTCCTTCCTTAGAATCAGCCTTCCAGGACCTTGCGGTGACGTCGCGGTGACGTCGCGGCTTGTGATTGGTGCGCGGCCGCCCATGTGACCGCTCGCGCGACCAATCACAAGCCGCGACGTCACCGTGACGTCACCGAAGGTCCTGGAAGGGCTGATTCTTAGGAAGGAAGGCTGACGGAACGAAGCCGAGGGTGAGTATATTCCTATTAGGTATATACTCACTCTCGGACATGCCCTGCTTCTTTCCGGCAGCCTTCCTTCCTAAGAATCAGCCCTTCCAGGACCTTCGGTGACGTCACGGTGACGTCGCGGCTTGTGATTGGTCGCGTGAGCGGTCACATGGGCGGCCGCGCACCAATCACAAGCCGCGACGTCACCGCGACGTCACCGCAAGGTCCTGGAAGGCTGATTCTAAGGAAGGAAGGTTCCCGGTTAGTACCAGGGCCCGTCAGAGGATAAGTATAGCGATATTTTTTATTTTAATTCTTTATTTTACACTTAAATATGGATCCCAGGGCCTGAAGGAGAGTTTCCGCTCCTTCAGACCCTGGGAACCATTGGAAACCCAATGCACTGCATTGGGTTTCGAGTTTCCGCCGACCCCGACTTTTTTATAGGATCGGCCGATTTCACTCGACCCGACTTTTGAAAAAGTCGGGTTTCGTGAAACCCGACCCGATCCTATAAAAGTAAAGGTCGCTCAACCCTACTCACAACTGTTGTGTCTGTTTCTGATGTTCTTCTCTCTCACAACTCATATCTATTCTGATGTTCTTCTCCGTCCCCCAGATGATATGGATAGGACGCACCCGTATGACGGGGTAGGCCTGGAGTTCTTCAGGGACCCTAGCGTCGCCCTTCTCCCACAATTGCCCCCTATGTCTGCTTAGGTGATTTAGGTGAGACAGCCAACCTAAAATTAACTGTCCTGCCGCTGTTTGAAGTATTGCTTGGAGCCTAATACTTCCTCGGCGTTCCGGCCACCGGCTACGCGCCTCAGTAGGATGTTGCCTCGATCTTACGGCACGACTCCTACTGGCTTTATCTCCTTTTTGCTGTGATCTTGTTTCTCACTTCTCCACAGTAAACCTCGCTTCTTTTCCTTTCTAAGGATGCCACCGCATTCGAGTGCAGGCGCGGCTCCGTAACGTTTTGTTCTGTTCGCTAGGCCACTGTCAGGATCCCACCCCTGACAGAGACCCCCCTGAATCTTCCCCGGCAACACCCTCTGCCACAGGATGTTGCCTGGTTCCAACCCAGTCAGCTTCTGACTAACTTCCTATCCAGCCCCCAGTTTTACCAGATTGTGAGGAGTGGCCTAATACATAGCACCCTTTGCTCCCCCTGGTGGCCAGAATGTGAAGTGTAAAGTGTGACTGTGATACCTGGTCAGGTGAACTCCTTAAGTGCCATCAGACGTACCATCACTCCCCTTAGCGGCGGAGCGTCAGTACTGCAACGACCAGGACTCTGGGGCGCTGCAGTTATGTAACCACAATTCGCATACATGCAGTCATCTGCCGACTAGGCGTGCTCAGCCTCGCTCAATTCACATATATTGAGCAAAGCAGTTTGCGTCTAGCCGTAAGTGTGCAAATCACATATGAGCCATCACATGATGACTACTCAAACTGAAACAAACAAAGAGAAACAGACTAGGTCTATACTATGAAGGATCACCACACAAGACTATAGCTATAGTAATAAAGACACAATTTTATTCAAAAAACAATGTATAAAGCAAACCACATACAGTTTTAAAAACAATTAAAAAGGCAATACTTTGCCATACACCACAAACCCACAATATGGTTAATAGCCCACACTTTGATCAATAAATAAATATAGTGATAATCTCAATACATCATAAACTGCATAGACACCATATCCTAATATCACAAATGGCCAAATAAAGTGCAAATCTATTGCTAACCCAATAGGTGAATGTTCAAGGCTTAAGGCTAGACCTAGGGGGTTAGTGAAATACTTAGTATACACACCCCACCACGTACATCAATATATCCTAGCCACCAATAAAAGGTAGTTATATAATAACATGGCACAGAAAAAGAACAACAATATAAATAATAAAGAGGCCACAAAGGGCTACTCAGGTCTCTAGTAAATTAAGCAGTTTAGCATGTACATACAAAAAGATATAGAGCCAAACGGTCAGCAAATAGCATAACCGAATGATGGTAAACTGATGTATAGTTACCAAACAGTCCAGCAACCCCTAATACGCAGTTATATCCTGCAGCAGGACTGGCTCTAAGTGTGGACTACACAGCTGCCCAACGCGTGTCGCCACCTACTCAAACTGCTTATGCTGTGTATAGGATGAGGGTGTCAAACTGAACTCTTGCCCTGGGTGCCAGAAAGCCTAGATCTGTCTCTGCCAAGGGAAAGGGCATAACTTCCTGATTGCTGAGGGTCTGAATGCTGGGACCACCAAAGATATACCACCAAAGATATTAAAAACTGGAGCTCTAGAAAGCCCCGTGTGAATGGAGTGGTGGCCGATCATGCTCACTGTGGCTCCTTTAATTCTAAAATAGAGCTCCAAAGACCAGCCAAATGCTGAGCTCTGCTATCTTCGGCGGCCCCATAGGAAATGAATGAAGTGAAAGCTGCTGCTGTTCTATTACCTCACACAGATGTGAGTTATGTATGACGTAAGTGAGAGTGAAGTGGCCCATTAGTGTGGCCTCATTGGCTCCATACTGTAATTGAGAACAGATTGTAAGGAGAGTGGATATCCCTTTTAAGTCATCTATTTGGTCAATCATTACCATTCTTTATGGTGCTGCTCAGCCAGCAACTTGAAGTGGCACTTTGGCCACTGAAAATAGTTAGCTTGGTTGCTCTAATTGTTAGCATGAAGCCCTGCTGCCTAGGGTTTCTCTATATTATGCCATGCACATTATGCAAAAGTCAGCCAACTCCACCGATTTCATCAGGATCAGCCCACTATCTAATGTGTATGGAGCTTCCCAACTCTGACCCTATAGATGGTGTCAGGAAGAGAAGGATCCGGCTGTTGGAATTTAAATGGCCGAACCATTTTGAATTCAATATGTTAACCCTTTTCTTCACATCTACAAGGAAGGTTTGGGTGATGCTGGTTGACCTCCACCAATCTAATATTGATAGTCTTGGGCTAAATAAAAAAAAGAAAATCACTTAGCTTTTTTGCCAGGCATAAGGTCTCTCCATTCTATGGGCTTTTCCTGGTTTTATAGTTCATACCTTTTTAATAGGGTTAAGCTGCATTACCAGTCACAACCAATTGACAAGGATGGTGCTATTTCATGGCAAAAAGCTTAGCTCCTGATTCATCAAGACCCGTGTTGTTCATGCCAGTCTTGATGGTGAGATGTGTAGCTGGAGTCTGACGCTCTTCATTTATGAAGAGGCGTAAGCCTTTTCATGAATCATCAGCATCAGACGAGTGACGTACACCTCTGTGCGTGCCTCACCACAAATCCTACTCCTGTCCCTGCTGTAGTAAGATTCATGGCTCCAGTCATCATGAATTTGATGATCAGTGGTCCTCACGTCCTCATTCCGGCTCAGCTCCTTTCACTTTGTTGGAGCTGGGCAAAAATGGCGAGGTAACGCCAAAAGTTTAAAAATTTTAGCGCAGCCTCGAGTTGAAAAATAAGAGACTTTTCAATCAAAGAATACTGGCTTAAAATCTTTGATGAATCGAGCTCTTAGTCCTTTATGCAATAGATATATCCAAAACTATTTATTTTCTAACCTATTTGGAGCCCAAGAAATGTAATCGATAATCATCTCTACTGTCTATTTCAAAACATAGGCATTGTATGGCTTTAGACATGGCACATTCATGCACAGGCTCCATGTGTAGAACGACTGATTCTGTTTTAGGAACATACGTCTTATTGTGACCGATGGTGTACAAACTGCAACTTAGGGGAAGCTGATCAGATACGTCAGGAGCAAAGTAAATACACATGTTCCATGTTACAGCTCTCATCAGTGTCTTATCATGAATCGACAACATGAATGGAATGGAAATAGGAAAAGAAGAAATATGTTTCATGACCACGCCATCCTCGAACACCCAAATAATCTAAAATACACATGAAACAGATAAAAGTTTAAAATGGACTGAGACGTGAGCAAAAACAAGGAAAAACAATCTTTACAAAATTTACAGCTGGCTGACTGCTACAGAGGGAAATCCCAAAAACCAGTTAAATACCTTCAAAATACACAACCTCCATACACTACTATACAGCAAGCTACACTCCTGTATCCATACATATATAGCACTGATCCGTGACGTAGGGTGATAATGTTTTCTGATTTTTGAAGGAATTCGACTTGTGTAAATAAGGCAATATGGTGGCCTGCAAAAACAATAAATGCTTATACTCACCTCTCTTCGGCTTGCCCTATACTTGTCACACGGCAGCCACCGTTCCCCATCCTGTGCTCTAAATAGCTAGTCTTCAGTCTTTTTCTGCCTCGGGGTCTTCCGGTGAATGCCACAGTGGACTAGGCCCCATATAGCTACATTGAATGTTATACAAGTCATTAACATGCGTCACGTGCCATTCGACCACGTAAGGCACATCTGGAGACCCGGAAGAAGAAGAAGATCCAATAAGAGCCTGGCTGAGACCTGGTGCTGCGGAACAGGTATTGGGAGGACCAAGGAGAGATGAGTTAAAATGGCCACATAAATGTATTTTTGGGTCTCCACATGGACAGCACACGGACATAATGTTACACTAGGTATCAGTGCACATGGGCTACTTTTTACACGGACCTCAGAACCATGTAAAAATATATTAGTATGCTGTGTTCTTGTCCAATTTTCAGACCAGACTAGTGCACAAAAATAGCAGGCAGGTCCTGTACTGCAGATGAGCACACAGAGCCAGTCACCTCTGATTTCAGACGTGACTAGTTAGATAAATTCAGCGACTGTGTACAGTAGAACTAACACATAGACCTTAAGTATATTTAAAAATTACATAACTTACTAATTTAAACATATTTAAAGGGGTTGTGCAGAATTATATATTTATGGCCTATCAGATCTGTAAAGGTCCCACAACTGGCACCCCACCTATCAGTTGTTTGCAGCTCCCACTGTGGCTGGACATACACAGTGTACAGAGGACACAACAGTAGTGATGGCGAAATCCTGGATGTCCGGGGCTGGCGGGTTCGGCCGAATAGCTAAAAAAAAGTTAAGTTCAAGTACCAGAATAGTGCCCGAACCCAAACCCAGACTCCATTCACTTGAATAGGAGGCCCGAACATTCAGTATTTGCCATGTTGTCATGTGTATGACAGTGCGGCAAACACTGCCTCTGATCGACAGTAAAATCATTACTGCTGACAACGTGAGCCTGCAGCTGTGACCAGAGGTAAAAGGTTTACCTCCGGTCACAGACATTGGCTGATGGGACTACTACTCCCTTCAGCCAAGGCCTGCAGCCGCTAGTAACATCTAGAGGAAGTGGCGGCTGATGGGAGTATTCATCAGCCGGCGTCTGCACTCTAAATGAGTAATTAAAAAACTTGCGGCTCCCTACTGAAGAACTGCAGAATGAGACGTCGGTCAGTGCCAGCGTGTGTTTACCGCCGCCGCTTTCACTGCTGTGAGAGGTAACTTTAATTGCTCTGGAGTCTGGACATGCCTGCGTAACTGAAAGCTGGCGCCTCCCGGGAGAAATAAAGTTCATTTTCTCCCTGGAGCTGCAATTTCTGACGCTACTATTAACCTGCAGATTAACCCTATATTTGCAGACTAATAGCGTTATCCGACGTGATAGAGTCCCTTTAAAAATGAATATTCCAATATAGCTGAGAATTAGTTTACTCTTTTTATTGTTGGTTCCTTACAATGGTACAATTGAATGTTCTCGACTCTTCTATATTCAGTCTCTACAGTTAGTCAAAACACTCTGCAAAATCATTTATTTTCCTTAAGGAGTGGCACTATTACTTCTTACGACGAAGCATTAAAACTGACAGGAGATAAAAACCATTCAGTGGATAACGTGCCTTTCCTTTCCTGCTTCGACATATCTTACCGCCTGTGACGTGTTCCGCTGCTGTACCCAGATCATGATCCATCTCTGGAGGTAGAAGTGGGTTTCTAATTGCAGACACATGTAATACAGGAGAAATAACAGACTGTAATCAGTCCATAATAACGTGATGATTACCTGTTTGTTTTACTGATCCTCATTAGTGTTTACTTTTATGGCTGGGTACAGACAAGTGTAGAATTTGTTCCAAGGGGTTTGCAAGGATGAAACAAGTTCTCATTAACCCGACGCATTTCCTACTATACAACTAATTTCTTCATAAGGAACCACAAGATTCTCAGGAGAAAAGATAATTTAGCATCTTTTTAGTTCTATAAAAGAGGAAAACTACCACACAGTAAATCGAATGATAACTATTCAATGGCGTTTTGGCATTTAACTATTATGGTGCACTGAATATTATTTATGTTGTGTATTACTACTAACATACATTTTAAAATTTAACTTTAATCTGCAAAGTTGCTAAAAAGAGAGATTCCAATGTTAACGGGGTAGTCTGCCTTAGACTACAATTCTGCAGTAACTCATTGTGATTGCAGACTTGTGAATCCTCACAGTGTGCACACTTCACGCTGTGAGGATTCACAGGTGCTGGGATAGGGCTGTCATGTGACCACAAATAGACTATTCGCATACTTCCAGCCACATTCCAACTAGACTTATGTGACACCCCAGGGTCCTGATTGTCACAGTGGCATTGCTTTCCTCACGGGGGGAGTGATGTCACACTTGGAAGCGAAGGAAGATCTCTTTCATCAGTTAACCACAAAGCACACAACATGTTCACACCCCAGGCCAGAAGGGGGAGCTCTGATCCAGCTTATGGGTGGCTCCCCTATATATATGTACTAGATGGTATTCTAGAATATGTATGCAGTTTATTTATGAAGATTTTAGAATAATACATTGAATACACAGGATTCGGCCGGCCCCGAATTGGCGCGGGATTTGAACCACGCTTCGCTAATTGGTCGCGGCCGGCCCCGCCTGTCGCTGATTGTTCGCGGCCGGCCACGTAGTATATAGCACAGCCACGTAGTATATTGCACAGCCACGTAGTGTATTGCACAGCCCACGTAGTATATTGCCCAGCCCAAGTAGTATATTGCCCAGCCCACGTAGTATATTGCACAGCCACGTAGTATGAAGCACAGCCACGTAGTATATTGCCCAGCCCACGTAGTATATTGCACAGCCCACGTAGTATATTGCACAGCCCGCGTAGTATATTGCACAGCCCACGTAGTATATTGCCCAGCCCACGTAGTATATTGCACAGCCACGTAGTATATTGCACAGCCCACGTAGTATATTGCATAGCCCACGTAGTATATTGCACAGCCCGTGTAGTATATTGCACAGCCCACGTAGTATATTGCCCAGCCCACGTAGTATATTGCACAGCCACATAGTATATTGCACACCCCACTGTTATGATCCTTAGTGGTTGAGGATCACAAATACTCCAGCAAGGTGACTAAACATAGGACAAGCTCTAGGGAGGTGGAAAACTGGACTGACCGCAAAACTGAACCTATCCAACCACACTAGAGGCAGCCGGTGAACGTGTCTAAAATCCTAGACGTCTCGAGCCAGCCTGAGGAACTAACTACCCCTAGAGAGAAAGAAAGACCTCTCTTGCCTCCAGAAAAATAATCCCCAAAGATATAGAAGCCCCCAACAGATAATAACGGTGAGGTAAGAGGAAGGCACATACACAGGGGTGAAAGCAGATTCAGCAAAAGAGGCCCACTAATTCTAGATAGCAGAAAATAGAAAAGGGGTCTATGCGGTCAGTAAAAACCCTTACAAAATATCCACACTGAGATTTCAAGAACCCCCACACCAACTAACGGTGTGAGGGGAGAAACTCAGTCCCCTAGAGCAACCATCAAGTAAGAAATCACATTTTAACAAGCTGGACAAAAAACATGATGAACGCTGATAATCAGAAACTGAACAAACAAAAACTTAGCTTGTCTTGGAGAGACTGGGAGCAAGGTAGTCACCAGGAATCTGAAGAGCACTGAATACATTGATAGCAGGCAAGGAACTGAGTATCCAGGTGAGCTAAATAGGAAACCAACCAAGGATAACGAACCAGGTGATGAAGCCAACCTTCAGAAAGACAACACTACACAGTACCGCTTGTGACCACTAGAGGGAGCCCAAAAATAGAGTTCACAACACCCCACGTAGTATATTGCCCAGCCCACGTAGTATATTGCACAGCCCACGTAGTATATTGCACAGCCCACATAGTTTGTTGCACAGCCACGTAGGATATAGCACAGCCACATACTATATAGCACAGCCATGCAGTATATTGCACAGCCACATAGTATATTGCACAGCCATGTAGTTTATTGCACAGCCACGTAGTTTGTTGCACAGCCCACATAGTAAATTGCACAGCCCACGTAGTATATTGCACAGCCCACAAAGTATATTGCACAGCCACATAGCATATTGCACAGCCCACGTAGTATATTGCACAGCCCACGTAGTATATAGCACAGCCACGCAGTATATTGCACAGCCGACGTAGTATATAGCAATGTGGGCATCATATCCCTGTTAAAAAAAAGAATTAAAATAAAAAATAGTTCTATACTCACCCTCCGACGTCCCCCCGGATCCAAATGAGGCTTTCACCGATGCTCCTCGCGACACTCCAGTCCCAAGAGTACATTGCGGTCTTGCGAGATGATGATGTAGCGGTCTCACGAGACCGCTACGTCATCATCTCGCGAGATTGCAATGCATGGAGCGGTCACCGGAGCGTTACGAGGAGCGGGAAAGGCCTGTTCCTGATCCGGGGGGCCGACGAACGGTGAGTATATAACTATTTTTTCTTTTCTTTTATTATTTTTAACATTAGATCTTTTTACTATTGATGCTGCATAGACAGCATCAATAGTAAAAAGTTGGTCACACAGGGTTAATAGCAGCGTTAACGAACTGCGTTACACCGCGGCATAACGCGGTCTGTTAATGCTGCCATTAACCCTGTGTGAGGACTGACTGGAGGGGAGTATGGAGCGGGCGCTGATGGCTGGGGAGTAGGGAGGGACTAATTCTCGGCCGGACTGTGCCTGTCGCTGATTGGTCACGGCCTAGGTTAATCTCAAGCGAAGACCTATAGATAAGGGGAAGGGGTTCCCTAAAAGAACTAAGGACTGGGTACAAAAACTGGTCACCTCCTAGTAGAAAACAAAGAGAAGGCTGCAGAAACCAATAGAAAACAAACTAAGGCTAGCAGAATTAGAGGTACCAGCACCCCAGAAAAGGGGTATATGCGGTCAGTAAAAACCCTTACAAAATATCCACACTGAGATTTCAAGAACCCCCACACCAACTAACGGTGTGAGGGGAGAAACTCAGTCCCCTAGAGCAACCAGCAAGTAAGAAATCACATTTTAACAAGCTGGACAAAAAACATGATGAACGCTGATAATCAGAAACTGAACAAACAAAAACTTAGCTTGTCTTGGAGAGACTGGGAGCAAGGTAGTCACCAGGAATCTGAAGAGCACTGAATACATTGATAGCAGGCAAGGAACTGAGTATCCAGGTGAGCTAAATAGGAAACCAACCAAGGATAACGAACCAGGTGATGAAGCCAACCTGCAGAAAGACAACACTACACAGTACCGCTTGTGACCACTAGAGGGAGCCCAAAAATAGAGTTCACAACACCCCACGTAGTATATTGCCCAGCCCACGTAGTATATTGCACAGCCCACGTAGTATATTGCACAGCCCACGTAGTTTGTTGCACAGCCACGTAGGATATAGCACAGCCACGTACTATATAGCACAGCCATGCAGTATATTGCACAGCCACATAGTATATTGCACAGCCATGTAGTTTATTGCACAGCCACGTAGTTTGTTGCACAGCCCACGTAGTAAATTGCACAGCCCACGTAGTATATTGCACAGCCCACATAGTATATTGCACAGCCACATAGCATATTGCACAGCCCACGTAGTATATTGCACAGCCCACGTAGTATATAGCACAGCCAAGCAGTATATTGCACAGCCGACGTAGTATATAGCAATGTGGGCATCATATCCCTGTTAAAAAAAAGAATTAAAATAAAAAATAGTTCTATACTCACCCTCCGACGTCCCCCCGGATCCAAACGAGGCTTTCACCGATGCTCCTCGCGACACTCCAGTCCCAAGAGTACATTGCGGTCTTGCGAGATGATGATGTAGCGGTCTCGCGAGACCGCTACGTCATCATCTCGCGAGATCGCAATGCATGGAGCGGTCACCGGAGCGTTACGAGGAGCGGGAAAGGCCTGTTCCTGATCCGGGGGGGGCCGACGAACGGTGAGTATATAACTATTTTTTCTTTTCTTTTATTATTTTTAACATTAGATCTTTTTACTATTGATGCTGCATAGACAGCATCAATAGTAAAAAGTTGGTCACACAGGGTTAATGGCAGCGTTAACGAACTGTGTTACACCGCGGCATAACGCGGTCTGTTAATGCTGCCATTAACCCTGTGTGAGGACTGACTGGAGGGGAGTATGGAGCGGGCGCTGATGGCTGGGGAGTAGGGAGGGACTAATTCTCGGCCGGACTGTGCCCGTCGCTGATTGGTCACGGCCTAGGTTAATCTCAAGCGAAGACCTATAGATAAGGGGAAGGGGTTCCCTAAAAGAACTAAGGACTGGGTACAAAAACTGGTCACCTCCTAGTAGAAAACAAAGAGAAGGCTGCAGAAACCAATAGAAAACAGAAACTAAGGCTAGCAGAACCAGAGGTACCAGCACTGCACAAATAACACACACAGAAGACAAAGCAAAGCACCAAGCTAGAGCTCAAGAAGAAAAACACTGTTGTCCAGCAAGGACTGGGAGGCAGGTGCTGGTTAACAAAAATGACAAATGAACCTTAAGTCTGTCACAAAAGGCACACCAAAAGCGAGCCACAAACTGTGGTCCCCTATCGGAGACAATCTCCATGGGAACACCATGTCTGACAATCTCTTTCACAAATGCCCTGGCAAGTGTCTTAGCGCAGGGTAATTTATTGAACTCGACCAGATGACACATCTTACTAAACCGGTCCACAGCAACCCAAATAACAGAAAAACCCTCAGAGACCGGCAGGTCGGTGATAAAATCCATTGCAAGATGCATCCATGGAGAACTAGAAACCTCTAACGGGCAAAGCAACCATGCCGCCGGAGCATGAGAAGCCTTAGACCTAGCGCACACGGTACACTGATGCACCCACTTGACAATTTCTCTTAGCCACCCCAGCCACCAGAAACTCTGACTGATCGACTTTCTTGTTTCGGCAATCCCTGGATGACCCACCAAACAAGACTCATGACATTCCGTAAACAAAGCTCTCCTCAGGGCTTTAGGCACAAATAATTTCCCAAACGGAGTGTTAGTTGGTGCCGCATCCTGGGCTTTGAGAATGCTATTTTCCAACTCAGAACCTAATGCTGCCACCACCACCCTTCTCTGTAGAATAGATTCTTCCTTTTCAGTATTAACCACTGGGGAGAAACTTCGATACAAAGCATCACTGTCACGATTCCCACCGTGCTGCCACCAATATGTTACGAATCGTGGGTGACCTTTGGCCAGCACGCGGCTATCACATGTGCAGGGGGCTTATCTCAGTTATCCCTCCACTGCTACAATATGATGAAAACACAAACAAGGCTATTGACCTATCAATTTACCGCAGGGCCTTATTTTAGTTATCCTACTGTTGCTACAATATCACGAACTGCAGGGATTTATGTATATCCCGCTTTCCACTTCCGCTTCTGAACTTGCAGCTCTCCGGCACTCCCTTACCCTCAGGTCAGTTAGGGAACTACACCTGGGATAATTAGTCGCCGGACGGGCCGCTTCACTGTGGACTGGCTAGCAGGCACGCTGCAGCGAGGGAATTATAAATGCTCAGGCCGCAGCCAGACAATAACTTATAAAACCCTGTTCTGTCGCTGCCACTGATACCCACCTAGCCCAGTACACACTTCGCTGCCACCAGCTCAGATTTCTCACACAGAGGGGTTCAGAGTAGTGTTGAGCATTCCAATACCGCAAGTATCGGGTATCGGCCGATACTTGCGGGTATCGGAATTCCGATACCGAGATCCGATACTTTTGTGGTATCGGGTATCGGTATTGAAACAACATTAATGTGTAAAAGAAAGAATTAAAATAAAAAATATTGCTATACTCACCTCTCCGACGCAGCCTGGACCTCACCGAGGGAACCGGCAGCGTTGTTTGCTTAAAATGCGCGCGTTTCCTTCCTTCCGTGACGTCACGGCTTCTGATTGGTCGCGTGCCGCCCATGTGGCCGCGACGCGACCAATCACAGCAAGCCGTGACGTAATTTTCAGGTCCTTCTAGGCATTCAGTATTTTAAAATTACGTTCCGGCTTTGTGATTGGTCGCGTCGCGGGTCACATGGGCGACGCGACCAATCACAAGCCGTGACGTCACGGGAGGCAGGAGACGCGCGCATTTTAAAATGTGCGCGTGTCCAGCCTCCCGTGACGTCACGGCTTGTGATTGGTCGCGTCGCCCATGTGACCGCGACACGACCAATCACAAAGCCGGAACGTAATTTTAAAATACTGAAGGACCTGAAATTACGTCACGGCTTGCTGTGATTGGTTGCGTCGCGGCCACATGGGCGACGCGACCAATCACAAGCCGTGACGTCACGGGAGGCTGGACACGCGCGCATTTTAAAATGCGCGCGTCTCCTGCCTCCCGTGACGTCACGGCTTGTGATTGGTCGCGTCGCCCATGTGACCCGCGACGCGACCAATCACAAAGCCGGAACGTAATTTTAAAATACTGAATGCCTAGAAGGACCTGAAAATTACGTCACGGCTTGCTGTGATTGGTCGCGTCGCGGCCACATGGGCGGCACGCGACCAATCAGAAGCCGTGACGTCACGGAAGGAAGGAAAAGCGCGCATTTTAAGCAAACAACGCTGCCGGTTCCCTCGGTGAGGTGAGTATAGCAATATTTTTTATTTTAATTCTTTATTTTACACATTAATATGGTTCCCAGGGCCTGAAGGAGAGTTTCCTCTCCTTCAGACCCTGGGAACCATCAGGGATACCGTCCGATACTTGAGTCCCATTGACTTGTATTGGTATCGGGTATCGGTATCGGATTGGATCCGATACTTTGCCGGTATCGGCCGATACTTTCCGATACCGATACTTTCAAGTATCGGACGGTATCGCTCAACACTAGTTCAGAGCCAACGCAATTTAGTAGCTTAATTAACTTCAGAAGACTTAGGGTACGTTTTAGAGCAAGAGAACGAAACTAGTAAATATTATAACTTTTACTCCATAAAAAGACAAGGCAGTGTTTATAAAAGGTATATCAAGATTTTACAATATGAGACAATTTAAAGTATGTACAGCAATTATACAAAAAAAATGGATTAAAGAAACATAAAACTCACATTTCCTCAGATCATGTCAGCTAACCATGCTGGTAGGCGGAGCCAAATATCCCAGTGCATCAGGAGGTCTTTCTGTAGTGAAATCCCAGGCAAGAATGACGGCTGGGTTGAGTGCAGTCACTTATACCTGCAGGCTTGTGACATCACTAAAGGGGCTGGTTTGCCTTCACCCTCCCCTCTCCTCTAAGTTGCAGATTGTACCAGCAATACTTATAATTCTCATATCTTGGTTTCAGAACATGGCAGAGTCACAGCACACCCATCATTCATCTTATATTAAAATTTGCTTTCTAATGATACTGCACTCGGACTAGTTGGTCCACACGGTTCAGGAGAAATCCGCACTTTGTACTCGTTGTGTTTAGCTGCTAGTGCTTACAGTGGTTGACAGATCTACCGATGGAAATTCGCAATATGTATTCCATATTTTTCTAGCCCAAATCTGTGGCCCAATATCTTACTATAATAAAAAAAGAACCTCATGTCTTTTGAGAGAGACTAGACCAGTTTCAGCTGGTACTAGATGGGAGAATTGTCTATTGCAGCTACAGAGGTCGTAAACATTCTTGTGATGGGAGGGAATGAGAGGTATAGGATTCACACACACACACAGCAGCAGAAGCAAAGAGAGATGGGGGGTCAGAGCCCACAGCGTGAATGATAACAGGGAAAATGAAAAATCCTACTCCATTTTATACATTATGGTGACAATCAGCTTTAACATTTTTGTCCCAGGGATATATGTCACAGAGAAATGGAACCAGGCAAAAATCAATGCCCACCTAGCTTGACGGACATTCAAACGTTTCTATGAGGTGGTAGAGCTTGTGACTCCACTTCTGAAAATATTTTCCAGAATTCCTGAATGGCTTCAGGTAGCTCATTTTTCACAACAGCAGCAATGTGTACATCACAACATTTCCCATAACACTCCTGACCCCAGGATCTTATCATACTTGATCACCAGTCCAGTACAGGATTGTGCATTTTTAACCAGGGTAACGACAGGACAACTGGAAAAGGCAATTTATCAAGTACAAGCAAATCTAAAGATTCCTGGTGTTCCATATTCACAGTGAGTGGAAACCCGGTGACCTTTTGAGAAACGCACCCATGCTCTAGAGGAGTGTTATCAATCGCCACTACAGGAAAAGGGCATGATAAAGGTACAGAATCAATCTTATACTTGTCTAGAAATTGTTGATCAATCAAATTAAGTGCAGAAGCACAGTGTACCATCACTTGAATATCAATCGAATGACCACGACAGGTAGAACTACCAGAAAAAGAAACTCTTGCCAACTGTAAAAATGCAATGCAAAAGGGAGGGTTATTCTGATTGACCTTTTTTTTTCTCTTTTCCTTGTTTATGGGTCCATCACGTTGCTTAATAAAATGGTCAGCCTTACCACAACAAAGTCATAGCCCCTCAGAGAATCTTCTCTGCCTTTCCTGGGAACGAGAGGACATCGCCCCAAGTTGCATCGGCTCCCCACAGTCAACGGGGATGTCCAGCAAAATTGAAACCTTCTCCTCATTCTGTCTACCTCTCAATCTTCTATCCACCCGGATAGCTAATTGCATAGCAGCCTCAAGCATAGCAGGTGCAGGATATGCAATGAGCAAATCTTTATCCCTGTCATTCAAACCTGCTATAAACTGACTCTTGAGTGCTGGATCATTCCAGCTGACCTCTGCAGACCATCGTCTGAACTGGGTACAATATCTCTCAGCGTCGCCAGAACCCTGTTTCAGCCGCCTGAGTTCTGCCTCGGCTATAGTGACCCGATCAGGATCATCATATAATACCCCCATAGCAGAAAAAAATGCTTCTACTGACATCAAACAAGGGTCATCCGGATGCAATGAAAATGCCCAAACTTGGGGCTCACCTCGCAATAACGACATAATAATCCCCACACGCTGTAATTCAGGCCCTGAAGACCTGGGTCTAAGCCAAAAATAAAGTAAACATACATTTTTAAATGAAATAAATTCCTGCCGTTTACCAGAAAAACCTTCAGGCAAACCCACCTTAGGTTCTTCAGAGCGGATTCCAGGGCAATTACTCACGTGCTGTTGTAAGCTTGCAACTTCCAACGTTAACCCCTGCAGATGCTGAGCAAGATCTTGAACGCTGTTCATATTGCAGAAATCCTGGAGGGGTGTTTTTTTTGTTTTTTTTTAATACTTCTTTCTGGCTGGACAAACTGTTACGGATCTGCAACACAGGAATAAGGTAGAAGGGGGAAAACTGACCCTGCACTATGACTAGGCTGAAACCCTACGATGGAGTGGGAGATCCAATCCTTGCGAATAGACCCACCGACGATCCTAGGTTAATCTCAAGCGAAGACCTATAGATAAGGAGAAGGGGTTCTCTAAAAGAACTAAGGACTGGGTACAAAAACGGGTCACCTCCTAGTAGAAAACACAGAGAAGGCTGAAGATACCAATAGAAAACAGAAACTAAGGCTTGCAGAACCAGAGGTACCAGTACTGCACAAATAACACACACACACAGAACACTAAGCAAAGCACCAAGCTAGAGCTCAAGCAGATAAACACTGTTGTCCAGCAAGGACTGGGAGGCAGATGCTGGTTAATAAAGAGTGAAACAAACACCTGACCCAAGACAAACCCAGCACCAGAGGAAAAAGACCAGCAGCCAGAACTCCACAAGAAAATGGCAGATAGTCACAAACTAACCAGATTCTAACAGTAAGACTAACTATGATGCACAATAAATAGAGACATAAAACATCCCTGCTTTTTGGTCTATTTGATCAGGAGCCGCAGCAACATGGAGGACATAATACAACATTATTAAAGAGGTTGTCCACTACTAGGACAACCCCTTCTTATTCCCCACACCTGGCCTCGATAAAACAAAAGAGTATATACTCACCTCCCGTGGCGGCGCCATTCCCATGGTGTCGGCACTTGCTGTCCTGGGACTCTCGTGCGGCTGTATGACACGTGACAATCAGCGCTAGGGTCACTGCCCCATCTTCGGACAAATTGAACATGAAAAGGAAGTCCGGGCTGCAGCTGATCACTGACTTCCTTTTTATAATCAATTCGAAAGAAGGTGGGGACAGTGATACCAGGTACCACGTGTCATACAGCCACACGAGAGCCCTGGGAGAGCTAGTGCAGACACCGCTGGAATGGCGCCAACACAGGAGGTGGGTATAGGCTTTTTTTATTGTATGAGGAATGAGAAGGGGTTGTCCTAGTAGTGGCCAACCCACTTAAGCAGTACAGATGTGAAACCAGCACTGGGGTGAGATACAGTAAAACACTTAGTTGCAGTAGTCTGTGTGTTTTTCTGTTGCTCTCACTTGGCTCCTAACTCATGAGTTCTTATCCTTCACTTTGCTTTTGAGTGGAGAATGAGTTCTGGAGGCAGAAGGGGAGAAGAAGTGGCTCATAAGTGGAGAAAGAAGCAAGTTTCTATTATAAGATGTATTACAAAGTTTCTTATATCCACTTGTACTATTGATTTATGCAAAGTTATCTCTCCGTAATGCTAAATCTGATTCTCAACTTCCACGTTAACTATAGAGAGAAACACATAAAAGGAACCATGAAATTCTAAACATATTAACCTAATTATAATATCCCATATTTTGCACATAGCAATGTCCAGAAGAACAGATGTGGGAAATTCCATCTTTCCTCAAGAGAGAAAAATCCTAATTAAGAAATAGCCGTGGCGGTTTAGTTATCGTATCTTCTTTGCCTGAGTCACCTGCAGAGGTGACGATGTGACGTCCTGAGCCCTCCGGCTATTTACATGCCACCATAATAAACAATGACAAGCTTCTCTTACATTATTCAGATACAGTAATATATTTTATAATCTATAGACATTACTAGATAATACAAAATATATTCATTAGTTTAATGGCAGAGATTCATCAATGCAGTGCAGACGCAGAAGGCCCTGAGACTGTCGCAGGTGACCTGCTCCACAGCAATGAAATAGCTGAAAGCTTTTTTTTATTTTTATTTCATTTTGCCTCTCAGCTTTTCAGCAGACAAATATTATTTTTTCCATTGATCTGAATATATGTGGCTCTGGTATTAAGAATGAAAAATTTTAGATTCATTTAGCGCTGCTTGAGGTTTGTATTTAAATTATTGTGCCATTTATATAATTTTTCTTTGCAATTCAAATATAGAAAATAGTAATTTTTTGCTTAGGCTAGGTTCCCATTGCGTTAATGGGATAGCGCTAACGGACAGCGTTGCACGGCGAAATTAACGCCGTGCACCGCGTCCGTTAGCGCTCCCATTGCCGGCAATGTTAGAGCGCATTGCTAGCGCGTGTCATTTTCGGCACGCGCTAGCGATGTGCCGGTCGTTTGTAGCGCGCCTCGGACGCTGCTTGCAGCGTCCGCGGCGCGCCAGAGGTCCGTTCCCCGCTCTCGCAGATCGGGGATCTGCAAGAGCGGGGACGTTAACGCGACCCCTGAACGCGGCCCCGAAAAAGACATTGCGTTAGCGCAATCCGCTAGCACTCGCGCTAAACGGATTGCACTAACGCAATGGGAACCTAGCCTTAATATTTTAATTTAAATTGCTCACTTTTCACACCAAATAAGCAGTTAAATAATTTTTTTCAGGTTATTACAGTTTTGTGGATGCCTAATATCTATAGGATTTTTTGTGTTATTTGCATGTAATAAAATATTTTTTATATATATTTTTTTTCAGATTTTTTTTGTTATGGGGACTTTTTATTTTATATTACCGTACTTTTTTTATTTTCTGAAGATGTTTTATACATATTTAGATTTTTTTTTTGCATTATTTGTCCTCAAACAGATCATAAAAGATCTCTGGGGAGCTTTTTTTTTCCTTTCATTGTTCTCTTTTTTTCAGCAACATATCACTGGCAGAGCTGGACTATGTATGATAGCTCTGCTATGGCGGGTAGAGACCTGCTGATGTTATTCCCAGGTCCTACAGAAGCATGGGCAAAAGCGATATGTAGCCAGCAAAAGACAAGACAGAAGCGGTGATAAATGGCTACTGTCTTCTCCTAAGGGTATGTGTCTGACAGCCGGGGTCCGGACCTTCTCCAACTACTTTGCAGGACTAGCAGCTATATTCCCAAGCCCCAAATGTACAGTGGCACAGAACCAAGGGACATGAATCTAGAGTGCTTGGTCATTATGTGGTCTTCCAGCTGTTGCAAAACTACAGTTCCCTTCAACCCCAATGACAGGCGTTTTGATTGCATATTCAAATTAATAATGTCAAGAATGTATAAGATATAGCCATACCCCTTAGCGAAGCCTTGCCATCTGTCAGCAGAAAATTGAAGTGATCAGGATTTCCTGTATTTTTTCCAAGATTTCTCCAAATTCTTTCCTCCATAAAGCATTTTATTTGCATCAACAACACTGCCAAATCAGGGCATGCCACTGCGCCCCTATCAATGCCGCACTGTTCCAACGAGTGGTGAAGACACCTTGTGGTTAATCAATATGTATTTTACCATTTTGACAGTGAGGGCAATCAGAGTGGAACAGGCTGCCACAAGAAGTGGTGAGTTCTCCTTCAATGGAAGACTTCAAACAGACGCTGGATAGACATCTGTCTGAGATGGTTTAGTGAATCCTGCATTGGGCAGGAGGCTGGACACAATGACCCTGGAGGTCCTTTCCAACTCTAACATTCTACGATTCTATTATTTTAATTGCCCACATGCATAAGGTTACAGTCTCTACATAAAGTATAAGCTTGGTGGTTACTCTCATATTTGGTTGGTGTAGTCTTTTGAAGGAAAAGAAGAATAATACTGGTAGAACAGTTGGCGCAATTGTATAAATTCTTTAGCTGATGTCTGGTGGCTCTTGTCCAAACCCACATCCAGGGAAGAATGTAAGGGAGGCTACTCTCTTCTACAGCATACCCCACCTCGGTGTCAATTCACAAGGTTGTACTAGCCACTTGTCTTGGCACTTCCAGGGGTGTCTGCAGTGGTTAGCCACTACCAGTTTCCTCCAGCAATATGTGCCTTGTTGGATGCACACCATTCAATCTACTATATAATTGTCTAAGGGGTACTTTCGTCTGTCTGTCTGTCTGTCACAGATTTTCATTGGTCGCGGCCTCTGTCTGTCATGGAATCCAAGTCGCTGATTGGTCTTGCCAGCTGCCTGTCATGGCTGCCGCGACCAATCAGCGACGGCCACAGTCCAATTAGTATCTCCCTACTCCCCTGCAGTCAGTGCCCGGCGCCCGCTCCATACTCCCCGCAGTCACCGCTCACACAGGGTTAATGCCAGCAGTAACGGACCGCATTATGCCGTGGGTAACTCACTCCATTACCGCCGCTATTAACCCTGTGTGACCAAGTTTTTACTATTGACGCTGCCTATGCCGCATCAATAGTAAAAACATCTAATGTTAAAAATAATTTAAAAAAAAAAAATCATTATATACTCACCTTCCGCCGCCTTTCCCGCTCCTCTCGATGCTCTGGTGACCGCTCCATGCAAGCGGCAGGTTCAAGTGGCAAGCATGGTATGCGAGAAGGACCTGCCGTGACTTCACAGTCATGTGACCGTGACGTCTTCACAGGTCATGCACGCCTGCGCGAGAAGGACCTGCCGTGACGTCACGGTCACGTGACCGAGACGTCATCACACCCTAGGACCGGACATCACGGTCATGTGACTGCAACATCATCACAGGGCTTGCGCGAGAAGGACCTGCTATGATGTCACGGTCACGTGACCACGACGTCATCACACCCTGGGACCGGAAGCTGACGCCTGTACCCCACACAGGCGACAGAACTACAAAGCGCCTTCGGAAGGTGAGTATATGTTTATTTTTTTAACCTGTGACATACGTGGCTGGGCAATATACTACGTGGCTCTGGGCTGTATACTACGTGGCTGGGCAATATACTACGTGGCTCTGTGCTGTATACTACGTGACTGGGCAATATACTACGTGGCTCTGTGCTGTATACTATGTCACTGGGCAATATACTACGTCACTGGGCAATATACTACGTGGCTGGGCAATATACTACGTGGGTTGTGCAATATACTACGTGGGTTGTGCAATATACTACGTGGACATGCATATTCTAGAATACCCGATGGGTTAGAATCGGGCCACCATCTAGTCTTGTTATATTTACAGAGAATGGGCCCTTTTAGCAAAGTGCAGATCAACAGTCCACAAAAGCAATACGACCTCTCTAAGGGCTTCTACACACGCTGTGTATTTGACACTTCTTTCCCCCACATATTTTTTCCAAAGAAAAAACACAGGGTTTTCCAGTACCAAAAAAAAAGAGAATAAGATGTCTGAAATGTTGTCCATAGGCTGCTTATATTTGCCATTTTCCCTTATCTGATCAAAGCGTTTTTTTTTAAATATGCATCATGTCAATTCTTTAAGCGTTTTTGTAGATTTTTTTACCCACTCAAATGAATTGGGGAAAAAAAACATATAAAAAATGTGTCAAAAAGCGTTTGTATTTTACGCAACATTTTTCTTGCCAACACTCGGGTTTCTGCAAATACTAAATGTCAGCGCCAACCCTCAGAGTACCAGTTTACTTAGCATATCCCTCATTCGCATGTCCACATAAAACACGTGAAAAACCAGAACCAGTGTCACCAGTATTTTCCATCATTGTGTCTGATTTTACCATCAGTGTTTTACACGGATGGATATAGAAAGAAAGGACAAAGCTTCTCCTATACTTTGCAATGTTAAACACATGCAGCACACGGATAATACATGGATGCCACCCATGTTTTATTAGGGTTTTTCACTGACCCATAGACTTGTATTGGCCTTTTTCATCCGTGCTGCCGGAAAAAAATGGATATGTGAGCAGTCCAATAGGTTATATTGCGTACGTGTGGTATGCGTGAGGAAAACGGATACAACAACTGGAAACACAAACATGTGAAGGAGGCCTTAACCTCTTAAGCCCCGAGGGTGGTTTGCACGTTAATGACCGGGCCAATTTTTACAATTCTGACCACTGTCCCTTTATGAGGTTATAACTCTGGAACGCTTCAAAGGATCTTGGCGATTCTGACACTGTTTTCTTGTGACATATTGTACTTCATGATAGTGGTAACATTTCTTCGATATAACTTGCGTTTATGTGTGAAAAAAATGAATATTTGGTGAAAATTTTGAAAATTTCGCAATTTTCCAACTTTGAATTTTTATGCCCTTAAATCACAGACATATGTCACGCAAAATACTTAATAAGTAACATTTCCCACATGTCTACTTTACATCAGCACAATATTGGAACCAAAATTTTTTTTTGTGACGGAGTTATAAGGGTTAAAAGTTGACCAGCAATTTCTCATTTTTACAACACCATTTTTTTTAAGGGACCACATCTCATTTGAAGTCATTTTGAGGGGTCTATATGATAGAAAATACCCAAGTGTGACACCATTCTAAAAACTGCACCCCTCAAGGTGCTCAAAACCACTTTCAAGAAGTTTATTAACCCTTCAGGTGTTTCACAGGAATTTTTGGAATGTTTAAATAAAAATAAACATTTAACTTTTTTTCACACAAAATTTATTTCAGCTCCAATTTGTTTTATTTTACCAAGTGTAACAGGGGAAAATAGACCCCAAAATTTGTTGTCCAA